>NC_044031.1:676402537-676705567 GCF_901765095.1 Microcaecilia unicolor | reverse complement strand
CCACTTTGTTATCCAAGTCTGTCAATGAGGCTTTCTCTTCCTATAATACTATTCTCTCCTCTGCTCTGGATACTCTCGCTCTCCCATTCCCCGTTCTGTAAAACGTACCAAAACCCCCAGCCTTGGCTGACCTCTAGAATCTGCTACCTACGATCCTGTGCCCGCTCTGCCAAACGCCTTTGGCTGAAACCCCGTGCCCATGCTGAGTTCATACGTTTCAAATTCTTGCTGACCTCCTTCCAGTCTGCTCTTTTACTTGCCAAACAGGACTATTACATCCAGTTTGACAAATCTCTTAACTCAAACCTTCGCCGTCTCTTTGCCACACTGAACTCTCTCCTCAAAGTGCCTTCACCTCCAACCTCCCCTTCACTTTCCCCCCAGACTCTGGCTGAGTACTTTCATGATAAGGTTCACAAGATTAAACTTGAATTCTCAACCAGGTCACCTCCACATGCCGTAGTCACACCACTCCTTAAAAAAAACCTTCACTGGACCCTACCTGTCCTTCCAACTATTGCCCATCTCCCTCCTCCCTTTCCTATCCAAGATACTTGAACGTGCTGTTCACCGCCGTTGCCTTGACTTTCTTTCATCTCAAGCTATTCTTGATCCACTTCAATCGGGCTTTCACCCCCTTCATTCAACTGAAACAGCACTTGCTAAAGTCTCCAGTGATCTGTTCCTGGCCAGATCCAAAGGTCTCTATTCTATCCTCATCCTTCTCGATCTATCTGCTGCTTTTGACACTGTTGATCACAGCCTACTGCTTGATACACTGTTCTCACTTGGATTTCAGGGCTCTGTTCTTTCCTGGTTTTCTTCTTATCTCTCCCAGCGTACCTTTAATGTATACTCTAGTGGATCCTCCTCTACTTCTATCCCACTGTCAGTTGGTGTACCTCAGGGATCTGTCCTGGGGCCTCTTCTTTCTCCATCTATACTTCTTCCCTTGGTACTCTGATCTCATCCCATGGTTTTCAGTATCATCTTTACGCTGATGACTCCCAGATCTACCTCTCCATACCAGAAACCTCAGCCGAAATCCAGGCCAAAGTATCAGCCTTCCTGTCTGACATTACTGCCTGGATGTCTCAACGCCATCTGAAACTAAACATGGCCAAGACTGAGCTTCTTATCTTTCCCCCTAAACCAACATCTTCTCCTCCCCAATTCTCTATTTCTATGGATAACACTCTCATCCTTCCTGTCTCATCAGCTTGTAACCTTGGGGTCATCTTCGACTCCTCCCTCTCCTTCTCTGCACATATTCAGCAGACTGCTAAAACCTGTCGTTTCTTTGTCTATAATATCAGCAAAATTCGCCCTTTCCTTTCTGAGCACACTACCAGAACCCTCATCCACACTCTTATCACCGCTCGCTTAGACTATTGCAACTTGCTTCTCACAGGTCTCCCACTTAGCCATCTCTCTCCTCTTCAATCTGTTCAAAATTCTGCTGCACGACTAATATTCCGCCAGTGTCGTTATGCTCATATTAGCCCTCTCCTCAAGTCACTTCACTGGCTTCCTATCCGTTTCCCGCATACAGTTCAAACTCCTCTTATTGACCTATAGTGCATTCCACTCTTCAGCTCCTCAGTACCTCTCCACTCTCATCTCTCCCTACATTCCTCCCCGGGAACTCCATTCACTGGATAAATCTCTCTTATCTGCACCCTTCTCCACTGCTAACTCCAGACTCCGTTCCTTTTATCTTGCTGCACCATATGCCTGGAATAGACTTCCTGAGCCGGTATGTCAAGCTCCATCCCTGGCCGTCTTCAAATCTAAGCTAAAAGCCCACCTTTTTGATGCTGCTTTTAACTCCTAATCCTTATTCACGTGTCAGAACCCTTATTTTATCATCCTCACTTTAATATTCCCTTATCTCTTGTTTGCCCTGTTTGTCCTAATTAGATTGTAAGCTCTGTCGAGCAGGGACTGTCTCTTCATGTTTAAGTGTATAGCGCTGCGTAAGTCTAGTAGCGCTATAGAAATGATAAGTAGTAGTAGTGATTTACTGATAGAGTGATCAGCTAAAGGGAAGGGAGGATGGGGGAGGGGTGTTGATATGTTGGAGCCGAGGAGAGAGGGTTTGGAGCAGGGGGAGGGCAGAGAGTGCCTGTGGGGAAGGGGAGGGGACAAGGGAGGAGGGAGGGGTGGGGTGGGGAGGAGAGCCTTATTAGTGGTACATGGAATGTAAACGGGCTAAATAATCAGGGGAAGGTGCAACTAGGATTATTTAAGGAGTTGGGCAGGCTGAGTGGGACATAACGTTTTGCAAGAACACACTTAAGACCGAGAGGTACTCTACATGCTGCGTCATAGGCCTTTTCGGGAAGTGATGGTACATCAATGGAAGATGGACCAAAAAGGATGGGGGGAGTGGCAATTTTGATAAGACAAACTTGTGGGTTTGTGATTAAAAGGTGTTTTCGAGATACCAGTGGTGTTGTGTGGCACTCAGAGGGTGGTTGCGGCCAAGTAGTGACATTGATTAACATTTATGCTCCGAATGTGGGGCAGAGGGAATTCTTTCAAACATTAAAAGAAGAAATTTTGGGATTTGTAGGAGGGCAGGTCGTGGTAGGGGGATTTTAATATTGCCTTGGATGCAAGACTAGATCACTCGACAGGAGGAGGGCAGCAGAGTGGCCCTGGGCGGAAAGCATTGTTACAATTTTTGAAGGGTTGGAAGTGGTGGATTGTTGGAGGTTGTTACATAGGGTGCAGGGGAATTGCACCTTTTACTCACATGCAGCGCAGACTTATTCCCGGATAGATGGGTTATAGGTGCATCGCAATGGATGGCATATGGTGGGGGCTGCCGAGATAGAGACCATTTGTGTTTCTGATCATGCGCCAATGTGGATTAAATTAACTGGGTTGGGTCAATGCAGGCGACAAGGAGTCTGGAGACTTAATGAGTCACTGCTTGGAGATGAGAAAAAGTGCAGGAAGATGTTAAGCTTACTATTCAAGAGTTTTGTCGCTTTAATGACAATGGGAAAGTAACTGATGGGGTGTTATGGATGCGATGAAGATAGTGGTGAGGGGTGCCTTGATTAAGTGGGGGTCACGCAAGAAAAGGGAAAAAGGGCAGCACTCACTGACTTTGCAGATGCGGTTATTGCACTTAGAAAAGCTGCATAAAAGAAACCCTACACCGCAGGTATGGGAAGACCTTAAACAAGTGAGAGGGGAAATAGCACAATTGCAGATGGCAGATGTGGATTTTATGAGAACCAAGCTAAAGCAGCAATATTTTGAGTTTGCCAATAAATCAAGTGCAATGTTGGACTGTTATTTTCGGGCGAAGAGAGGGCGCTTCCTTATTCAAAAGATGAAAGATGATAGGGGAGATTGGCACTATGCTGATTCAGACATTGGAAATTGTTTTGTGAAATACTATCAAGATTTATATAGTGCTTCTGAGGATACACCAGCTGCAGATATAGCTCGGTATTTGGATCCGGTTCCATTACAACTATTAGAAGAGTCTGAAAGAGCTCAGCTTAGGGAACCCATTACACTAGGAGAGGTACAGGGCATGATAAAACGGCTCCCTAATGGTAAGGCACCAGGTTTAGATGGATACTCGGCGAGGTTTTATAAATGTTTTGTGGAGGACCTTGGAGACTTATTGGTGTGGGTGGGAAATGGAATTTTGGAGGGCAGTGGGCTCCCAGTATCCATGTCTGAGGCTGGGATAACGGTTCTGCCTAAACTTGGGAGGTTTGTGGTGCCTATAGGCCTATTTCACTTCTGAATGTGGATGCAAAGGTCCTGGCTAACAGGTTGACTAGGATGTTGCCTAAATTGATCCATATAGATCAATCTGGGTTTACCCCAAAGAGGGCAGGTAGGGGATACCATAAGGTGTACTCTCTCCATTTAATATGGGAGGTACAAAGATCCTGGTCTAGTACAGCTTTGTTGGCTATAGACGCAGAGAAGGCCTTTGACCGGGTAAGCTGGGGGGTTTTGTGAGAAGTGATGAATCGCATGGCCCTGGGAGATCATTTTTTTGGGCTTGGCTGGCAGCCTTGTATACAGATCCGAAGGCATGCCTTAATATTAATGGGGGGTATACACCCTTTTTCCCAATAGATAGAGGGACTAGGCAGGGATGTCCCTTGTCGCCCCTCCTCTTTGCACTGTACATAGAGCCGTTGGCAGTAATGATACGTCAGCATCCAGATTTTCGGGGTATTAGTGTTGGGGGAATGGAACATCGTATTTGTTTGTGGATGATGTGCTACTTTATGTGGTGGATCCTGAGCAGACACTACCTGCGGTGTTGGAGATTCTTAGGGAATTTGAATGATATGCTGGCCTAAGGGTTAACATGGATAAAAGTGAGCTATTGGGGATTTCCTTGACCCATGGGGAGAAAAATAGATTGAGAGCATTGTTTGCGTTTAAGTGAGCCAAGCACCATATTCGGTATTTGGGGATTCAGATTCCTAGGGACTTGGGAATGGTGTATAGTCTTAATATGGGAAGATAATAGACCAAATTCGGGTGGAGTTGTCTCGGTGGAAGGGATTGTGGATTTCGTGGTGGGGGCTTATGGCAGTGGTGAAGATAAACTTACTGCCTAGATTGTTATTTTTAAAGCTGAACACTGCAAAAACACACTGCCTCATCCTATCCTCCCAACACAAGTACAAACCCACAACCATAAATACCCCAAGACACACCCTCCCTACCTCAGACAGCTTGAAAATACTCGGCGTCACACTCGACCGCAACCTTACTCTCGAGAGCCAGGTAAATTTTGTAATAAAGAAAATGTTCTATTCAATGTGGAAGCTCAAACGACTAAAACCTTTCTTCCCAAGAGAAACCTTTCAAAACCTAATACAATCAATGGTCCTAAGTAATGCAGACTATTGCAACGGAATCTATGCAGGATGCAAAAAACAACTCACAAAAAAAACTCCAGACCACCCAAAATACAGCAGCCAGATTGATATTCAGCAAAACACGATTCAAAAGTGCAAAACCCCTTCGAGAAAAGCTGCACTGGCTCCCAATCAAAGAACGGATCATCTTCAAAAGCTGCACTTTAGTCCATAAAATTATGTACAGCGTAGTCCCAGGATATATGATAGACCTTATAGATCTACCAATAAGAAACAGAGCCGGATCGTCAAGATCATACCTAAACTTACACTACCCAAATTGCAAAGGACTGAAATACAAAACAACACACACATCCGGTTTCTCCCACATAAGCGCACAACTATGGAATGGCCTCCCAAAAGCGGTGAAAACAATCCATGACCACCTGAACTTCAGGAAATCACTAAAAAACCAACCTCTTCAAAAAGGCCTATCCCAATGACCCCATGTAAACCTCTTTACCCAGGAACATAACATGACTAATGATCGCACCGGACATCACGCAATCTTCATCCCTTCCGATCCTCCACATATACCTCATTCGATCTCTATACAACCTGTATTTGTTATCAACTGACTGGGCAAACGCCTTTGACGGTATTATGTAAGCCACATTGAGCCTGCAAATAGGTGGGAAAATGTGGGGTACAAATGCAATAAATAAATTTCTGTTTCAGGCGCTGCCAGTGGCGGTTCTGAGACGGTCATTTAAACAATTACAGGGTTTTTTGTCACAGTTTATATGGGAGGGTAGGCATCCCCATTTGGCTGGACGAGTATTGTGAGGGGGGGGGGGGCTCCTGAGAGGGGGGGGGTAGACCAGTGCCCAATATTGAGTGGCATTATTTTGCTGCCCAACTGAGGATGATCATGGACTGGGAGAGGGGGATAACCAAGCCCACTAGTCTGTTGGAGCAGTCATATAGCCCGCATATGCCGATGAGTTCTTACTTGTGGACTACTGAAGGAGTGGGAGTGATCTTGGCTGGGATACAAAATCCATATGTGAGGCATTTGGTGGAATTGTGGGGAGAAGTGCGGAGGACATGGGCACAGACTGATAGGGTATCGACACTGGCGCATTTGTGATGGGAGCCAAAATTTGGGGCAGGGAGAGAAAATGCCATATTTACACGGTGGAAACAAGTGGGTATCTTGAATTTCCGAGCTGTGCTGCAGGGTGGGGGGAGGGTGAAGAGTTTTAATACGCTGTGCTCCATGTATGGCCTGCCCAGGGGGGGACATTTTTTCCTATATACAGATTCAACATTTTGTGGGGACATTGGGTGGGAGGGGGGAGAACCCTCAGGAGACGGAAAGTCTGGAAAATCTGTGGCTTTTGTTGAGGAGGGTGCCCAGACCAATATCAGTGATACATAAATTTTTTAGGGGATGTGATCCCAGACCATTTGGTTTTCAGGGGGCCTGGGAGGGAGATTTAAATTGCTGTTTTTCTGATCAGGAGTGGGAAGTTATTTGTGGGGAGGTTCAGAAAGCTTTCGTTATGTGTTTTGGTGCAGGAAAATGCATATAACGTCCTATCCAGATGGTATTACACACCTGAGAGATTGAAGCGGTTGTACCCTGGTACATCAGGCATATGCTGGAGGTGTAAATCACAGCTGGGTTCTTTTCTACATATATGGTGGACCTGCCCAAGAGTTGTTCCCTTCTGGCAGGCTGTTATGAAAGCGTTAGTAATATTGACTGAATCATTATTGGTGTGTAGTCCTGTGGTATTCCCCTTCTCTTTCTGTGTTTCTTCTCCCTTATCTAGCCTTTCCCCTTCTTTTTCTGTGTTTCTTCTCCCTTATCTAGCCTTTCCCTTTCTCTTTTTCTGTATTTATTCTTCCTTATTCTTCATTACCCCCATTTCTTTCTCTTTGTCTCTGGCTATGCTTCTCTGCCCCTCTCCCCAAGCCAGCCTTGCTCGTGAATTTCTCTCTGCCTCCTCATTCCTCTCCCACCCACCCTCTGCAGATTTTCCCGATTGGGCAGCAGGCCAGAACAGTCAGCTAATGTTAAGACCAGTTTCCTGTGTGTGTCATCACTAGCTCTGCCAGTCATACCCCTCCCATGCAGAAAATTTGCATCAGAGCAGGTGTTACTGTCAGAACTAGTGGCGGTGAGTGCAGAAAACTGGTCCCGCGATATCCACTTTGCTTAGTGCTGCAGCCTGCTGCTGACCTCGGAGATCGGCAGGAAAATATGCCGCGATACCCCTGAGAATTTGTTGCGGAACACAGTTTGGGAACTCTGTCTTAGAGTCATGATACCAGAGTTTTTCCAGTACAGTGATGTAGTAGTGTTTACAAAGTTTCCAATGAATGAGACATGCTACCTTGTTGTGCCTTCCTTTATAGGGATTTTCTGCCTTCAGAACTTCACAGGAATGAAGGAGTAGAGGCTAACCAAAGGACAATCCACTGCAGGAGGTGCTGCTTTAAAAGATGCATATTCACTGCTTGGGCACAAAGGACCCTACACGATCTGTGTTTTGGCGTTAGAGAACACCTGCCTTAAGGGTCACAATAGCGTTCAGAAAAGGACACATGTGAACTCCCCCAAGCAGAGCTGTTTGGTCAGCATTTTTTCTGAACTGATTACCTTGTGATTTTGTTTTCTCAGTGTCCTTTTCTGAACACTATTGTGACCCCTGAGGCAGGCGTTCTCTAACGCCGAAACACAGACTGTGTTGGGTCCTTTGTGTCCAAGCAGCGAATAACGCATCTTTTTAAAGCACCACCTGCTGCGTTGGATTGGCCAGCCTCTACTCCTTCGTTCCTGTACTGTATACTTAGAGGTTCTTCCTGTTTGCTGTGCCTATCAGAACTTCACAGCCAGCTACAGAGATGAATGACCGTATACATTTGCTACTTCTTATTTCTCACCTGCTGATCTAATTCCTTTAAGTTTTTCTCTCCTTTGCAAATTCTATTCCTTCCCTTTTGGTACTGGTAGATTCTCACTCATTTCTTCTGTTTGTTGGAGCGCCTGTCCAAGTTTAATGATGGAAATGGATTCTGGAAGGTTTCTTTCATATTTCTTCAAACTACTATAAGAACACTCCACAAAAAGCAATAAGTGAATTACTCCAAATCTCAAAAATCTAGGTGCGAACAAAAAATACAAATTATGGAGGGAAAAGTACTCAATGGTCTTTTGGCACTCAAAGTCCAAAATGTCTTCATGAAGCTGGTGCCAAAGGCTTGATGCATACTCATCAAAAGCTAGTGTTGAGGCCAAGATGCATAGAGACTCATCAAAAGCTAGTGTTGAGGCCATGCTAAAGAGTTACAGACTTTCTACCAAATCTTTTTTGTTTGAAGAGGTTAGTAACTAGCACAAGAGTTACTTCTGCTCAAGCTGAGAAAAGAACTTTGGACACTAATGTGAACCAAAGAGAGCCAATATCAGCTATCAAATGTAAATATGAAAGTGTTGATTCTGACTGAATTTAACACTTCACAGCAGGATGATCATTTAAAGTTCCTTTATTTCAGAATAATTAGTCGGTTGTCCTTCATGAACTTCTTGTCTTCCAGAGTGAACATGCAGTTTATATAGGCAATCTTTATACAAACAACTTGCATCAGAAGGTCTGCTAATAATCAGTCTTATACACAAGGTTCAATAGGTCAGCAAGAATACATAGGAATAAAATACCAAATTAAAAGGTGAGATAGAGATGGTCTGTTTCAGGACTGTGAAATATTGTATTTTCTTAACTATAAACAATTCAAATTGAAACTTAGGAGTCAAAAAGAAGCATTGTTCATTAGGCATGGTTTTAGAAATGTGTCCTGGCACCTGAGGTCTTTCAAACCCCCAAGGGCAATCAGTCTACATAGCTTGGGTCCTTTCTGGGGTTAGGGAAAAGTCAAGAGAAATCAGTCTCAGCATTTTCTACTATCAAACAAGGGTTAGTTTTCCTTTAATTTCTTTAAGCTCAAATTAACCATTCCTTTACCACATTCTACAAAATCATCAACATGTTTCTTTGGTATATACTCTGAGAGCATGGAGATGCAGGAGACTCTGCACCATGCAAATCAGCCATATTTGGAACTGAGGTCTAGTTTTTGTAACCATTGGAACCATCCTATAAAAGAATGACAGAGGATGTCACTTCTGCTGTTAGGACAGAAGAATCAAGAAGGCATTTGCTCAGTGCACCAAGGTTTCAATGTCAGGAACATGAATGCCTTTTAGCAGTTTAATTTACCCACCCCTTGACAGCTTCCTTTTGGTGTTAAGTGTGTTGATGCTATTGCAGCTTGGTGCTGGATTCTGCTTTGGAATCATCCACACCATTTTGGAATAGAGGGAATTTAGAGTAAGAGGTCTGTCCTTTCCTTGGATCATTTCACCTCAGTTTGTTGAGGCATAAGCTTTCAAGGACCAGATACATCTGATGAAGTGGATTCTGTTTCTTGAAAGTTCATGCCTCAATAGTTGGTTAGTCTATGAGGTGCCACTTATCTCTGTCTTCTTCAAAACTACAGTATTCAGAAAAGATCAGGTCTGGCATTGGGCCAACCAAGGGTGATGAAATATGGAGAGTTGTGGGGCTATGTGCTTAATCATGGGTCTTATTTGCATATCAGGAGGGGATGAAAATAGGGCAGCAAAGCAGTAGCATATGAAAAAAGTCATTAAGTAGTAGAGCAAGCCCTGGAGATAACCAGCATCTTCAGTTCCCCTCCCATTTTCTGGGTGGTTGTAGTAATGTGGTATTATGTGACTGCTGAGCTGCTGTCTTCAAAGAACACCTATTACAGGTAGGCAGCTTTGCTTTTTGTTTTCATTTCATTGCTTCTGCATGAAGTGGGCTCTTTTATTCTCATCCAGATGATCTCCAACTTTTAGTGATGTTTCTTTTTCTCTTTGTTCTGCCTTCCTGGTAGCTGCATCTTCAGATAAAATGCCCAACGATCAAGGTAAATAAGCCAATAAGCTTTTGCTTTTCTTTTGTGTCTTCCCTTTTTCTTTCCCATATATAATATTGGCAGTAAAATAGCATATATATATATATATATATATATATATATATATAACTAAATCTTTCCATTCAGAGTTAAACTGTACTATGATCCTGTTTTAGTGTTGAGACTATAACTCTTGAGTTGACAGTGTCACGGAGTGTGCCCCATTTGAACCTTTACTGCATTACTGAATTAAAATCTGTTTAACAGGTATAGCATATGAACTGCCCACAAGAATATAAGGGTGCACAGACATGCTAATGTTTTCTGAAGAAAATTGAATAGAGAACAGTGATCCTAGGTGTCATTCAGGCTTATTTTCGAAAGTGATCGCCGGCGATCTTCCGACATAAATCAGGAGATGGCCGGCGATCTCGCAAAAGCGGCGAAATCGGTATAATCGAAAGCTGCTTTTTTTACACCATTGCCGCTTTCCCTCGTCGCCGAGCCGGCAAAGTTCAAGGGGCGTGTCGGCGGCAAAGGGAAGGTGGGACATGGGCGTGGCTACCAGATGGCCGGCTTTTGCAGATAATGGAAAAAAAAGCGGTGTTAAGCAGTATTTCGCCACTTTTACTTGGTCCTTTTATTTTCATGACCAAGCCTCAAAAAGGTGCCCGAACTAACCAGATGACCACCGGAGGGAATGGGGAATGACCTCCCCATTCTCCCCCAGTGGTCACCAACCCCCTCCCACACTAAAACAATAAAAATAAAAACTTTTTTTGCCAGCCTGTATGCCACCCTCAAATGTCAAACCCAGCTTCCTGACAGCAGTATGCAGGTCCCTGGAACAGTTAATGTTGGTTGCAGTGGACTTCAGGCAGGTGGACCCAGGCCCATCCCCCCCCCCCTACCTGTTACACTTGTGGTGCTAAGTGTTGAGCCCTCCAACCTCCCCCCCCCCCAAACCCCATTCTACCCACATCTAGGTGCCCCCCTTCACCCATAAGGACTATGGTAGTGGTGTAGAGTTGTGGGGAGTGGGTTTTGGGGGGCTCAGCACCCAAGGTAAGGGAGCTATGCACCTGGGACGTGTTGTATATATATTTTTTTAATTTTTAGAAGTGCCCCCTAGGGTGCCCGGTTGGTGTCCTGGCATGTCAGGAGGACCAGTGCACTACAAATGCTGGCTCCTCCCATGACCAAATGCCTTGGATGTCGCCGGGTTGGAGATCGCCGGCATTTTTTTTCCATTATCGCTGAAAAAACAAAAACGGCCATCTCAAACCTGGCGAACTCTGGCATTTGGCCGGGCTAAACCGTATTATCGAAAAAAAAAGATGGCCAGCCATCTTTTTCAATAATACGGTTCCAGCCAGCTGTAGCGCCGCCGCCAAAATAGATCGCCGGCGACGTTCAATTATGTCTCTCATTGTGGACAGTACACTGAAGTCTTCTGCCAAGTGTGCAGCGACAGCCAAAAAAGCAAACAGGGTGCTAGGAATTATTAGGAAATGGATGGAAAATAAGACAAAGAATATTATAATGCCTCTCTCTCGCTCCATGGTACTACATTGAGTATTTTGTTCTGTTCTGGTTGCCATATCTTAAAAAGGATGTAGTGGAATTAGAAAAGGTTCAAAGAAGGATGACCAAAATGATAAAGGGGGTGGAACTTCTCTCATATGAGGAAAGACTAAAGAGTTTAGGACTCTTCAGCTTGCAAAAGAGAAGGCTGAGGGGGATATGATAGAGGTCTACAAAATCCTGAGTGGTGTAGAATGGGTAAAAGTGAATTAATTTTTTTACTCTTTCAAAAAGTACAAAGACCAGGGGATAGTCAATGAAATTACATAGTAATACTTTTAAATTACTAGGCAGAAATATGTTTGCTCAACAAATAGTTAAGCTCTGGAACTTGTTGCTGGAGGGTGTAGCTACAGCAGTTAGCATATCTGGGTTTTAAAAAATTTTGAATAAGTTCCTGGAGGAAAAGTATTGATGTCAAGCTGTGGTGGGAACATGATTTTGGGGGTCATATTGGTAATGAAAAGTGGAGGACTTTTTGAGGATGTCTGCAAGCCAACTTCGTCTGCTTCCTTGACTCAGTCTCTATGTGGCGCATAGGGCGCTATGGACGCCTTATAAGGTTTCGAGACTGGCGGGAGGTCTAATATGTGTTGGTCTTGCAGAATGGGTGTGGACAGTTTTTTACCACATGTTGTATGGGTGAGGTATACAATGGGTTTTTGGTGTGCGGTGTGGTTAAGGATCCAGGATATACTCCACCTCCCGGACTAGTTTACTTATAGGGTAGTTATTTTGAAGTCGGCAGCTTTACAATGGTTGTTGCCAAGGGATAGAGCCTGGCTGTTTAGTGTGCTAATGGGATTAACCATACAGCGTATTCTGTCTGAGTTGAAGGACAGCTCTGTTTTGTCCATGAATGCCTGGTAGACTGGATCTGTCTTGTAACATAGTAAATGATGGCAGATAAAGACCTGTACGGTCTATCCAGTCTGCCCAACAAGATAAACTCATTTACATGGTACATGATACTTTATTTGTATACCCGAGTTTGATTTGTCCTTGCCTTTCTCAGGGCACAGACTGTAGAAGTCTGCCCAGCACTGTTCTTGTACTAAGTTCTGAAGCTAACGTCGAAGCCTCTTAAAATTTACACTCCAGCCCATCCCTATCTATTTAGTCACGATCAGGGCATAGACCGTGGAAGTCTGCCCAGCTCCCCTTTTGGTTCCCAATTACCGGCATTGCCACCCCCATCTCCGTTAAGATTCCATGGAACCATTCCTTCTAAACAGGATTCCTTTGTGTTTATCCCATGCCATGTTGAATTCCATTTACTTGTTTTCATCTCCACCACCTCCCACGGGAGGGCATTCCACATATCCACCACCCTCTCCGTGAAAAAATACTTCCTGACATTAGTTCTGAGTCTGCCCCCCTTCAACCTCAATTCATGTCCTCTAGTTCTACCGCCTTCCCGTCTCAAAAAAAAGGTTCATTTGCAGATTAATACCTTTCAAATATTTGAACGTCTGTATCATGTCACCCCTGTTTCTCCTTTCCTCTAAGGTATACATGTTCAGGTCAGCAAGTCTCTTCTTGTACGGTTCGCAAATCCCATACCATTTTTGTAGCTTTTCTTTGCACTGCTTCCAGTCTTTTCACGAGTGTCTTGTGCACAAATACGAAGAAGTTGCAGCTTTCAAGTGAGGCTGCATTCCGGAAGGTGTGTAGCCTGTGTTAGAAATTCATTATGCTCTGTGACGTGGAGTAGAAGGGAGCGAGTTCTTTGGGTTGTCCCTTTTATCGCTGCATCTACTCAAAATGTGATGGGGCGGGGGAGATGGGGGGTATGCTTGATTAGGCTGTAGAGCATTGTTTGTTCACACTCCATGGTGTTGTGAGCTCTTGTATTTTCAGTTTTTTACAATAAAGGTATTTGTAAAGGGGGGAAAAAAAGGAAAGACAGATATGGAGAAGCCGTTGCTGTCCCAGGGGTCGAAAGCATGGAATTATGCTATTTGTTTGAAGCAGAATACTGGGCTAGTTGAACCACTGGTCTGACCCAGTATGGCTGTTCTTATGTTTATTTCTAATGTATAAACACATGTTCATTACAAAAAATTAATCAGTGTTAAATTATTCTTAGCCAGATCTGATCTCTATTTTTCTGACCCTATTTTCATTTACTACTTGTCATCCTACTGTGTAACAAAAAGGGCCTTCATAGGAAGAAAATAAATCTCCCTTCATCACTTTACAGCATATAAGTTGCCTTTATAATTAAAATTATAGACAGCACTTGTCT
Organism: Microcaecilia unicolor; assembly: GCF_901765095.1. NCBI lineage: Eukaryota > Metazoa > Chordata > Amphibia > Gymnophiona > Siphonopidae > Microcaecilia > Microcaecilia unicolor. The sequence goes on along the minus strand of NC_044031.1, from coordinate 676,691,896 downwards.
TTCCTGCTGTCATTGGAGGAAGCATGGCTAGAAGTAGGGCAAGAGCTATATAGGCTGTGTTGCATACAGCTGGACTAGCTGCATTCTGTTCCCTTTACCACAGGGTGGTGCTGTGGTGCTGAGAGAGAAAATTGGTTAGTATAGTTGGATATTAACCTGGAGAGTGCCAGCACAATAAAGGGAGGGGGGCATGGGGCAACTGGAGTTTGGTGTGTTGGAGAGAGGCCCTGTTGCAAAGCATGGCTGCCTCCACCCGGCTTAAAAGGAAAAGACCCTGTGCCAAAGAGATCTGCTTTCTCTTCCCCCAGATACTACTTGGATCCACATAAGACAGGACTTTCCATTTTAGAAGATAACTACAGGATTCATCTAAACATAAACAGTGGAAAGAAATGCAGTGGGGAATTCTGCTGTGCAGTTCAGAAGAGCCGAAATAAGCAATTTTATATTGTCCATGTTGTGTTGAAGGTTCTTTAGTGTTCAATAATCAAATGAAATAACTTTTTTTCCTATTTAAACTATTCCCCATGCAAAATTAGAAGTGATGTGGCTTTTAACATTAAAAGAACCATCCTGAGATTCAGAGAAAATGCGGCTCTGCTTACCTTAACTATTCTCATGGATGCTGAGCTCCATGTGAAGGGCAGCTTCATATAGAGAGGAAGAGGGAGGCTGTTAAACTAACTGCTTCTTTGCAAACTTTTAAAACACAACCACTGAAATGTCCTTCTCTCGGGGAATTATTCTAAACCATAGTGGAGCCAGGAAAAGGATATTTATAACTCCTTAAGCTAATCACTTATAGAAATCCTTTACATTTATGACAGCGACCGTGGAAGAGTAATAGCTGTGCCACTGCAAAGATAAGTTCCCGGTTATTAAGAACCATTAAAAAACAGAATCTTTGTCATTCATATTAAAGAGATTTCAAGAACTTTTGGAGGTTTTTATGCCCTATGATGAGAATGAGTGCTACCGTAAAATTGAGAAGGTTTGAGCTGTGAAGTTCAGATACTTGAGGCTTTTCCTCCAGGCCTTTAAACTGTAAGTTATAACATCACGCGGTCATAAAGTAAAGGATTTCTATAAGTGATTAGCTTTCTCTTTGGGACACAGAAACTAGGACCACACTCAGTTGTTGTACAGTGTAATCAGTAAATTTGGTAGAATTCTATTTTTTCATGGTTATTACACATTGCCTGCCAGCTCTTTTTCCTCCATCACTCATCTAAGTGCAGAGGATGCTGGGGCTGAATGGAGTTGTCTATCTCTGCTGCTCCCCTTCCTCTGTCCCACAGCCTGTCAGTTGGGAAGGACATTTAGATTTGGCTATGCTTTTGTGAACTGTTTGGAAACCCACAGGCTTCTTATAACTTGTTGAATGTTTGGGAATCTGGTCTTGGATAGCACGTTACATTTCATCTTTGGCGGTCATCATCTTGGAAAACAGATAAATGGACTGTTTAAATAAGTGGACTTATTGCTGATAGAGAATAAAGGTGAAGTGAAAATATATTTGGAGTGTGTTGGACATTTTCCATAGTTTTTATGATTAGCTACAGTTACCAGCACCATTAGGTTTTATTTCAGATTGGGATTATTTGATCAGATATTGATTTTGGCAAATAGATCGTATGATGTACGACGATGGTTTCAAGTCCACCCACATTATAAGTGATTACACTGGTGAACTGAGCACATATCACAATTTTTATAACATTTTGTATGTTAGTATAATTTCATATAGTTAATTGAGAAGTTTATTTAATTTGATGGAATTTGATGGTATTGTATATATGAAATATTGATTTCTACGAGGACAAGCACATGTGGGTAGATGCTGATCTGCGTTGTCCGGGTCCCGGCATTTATGCCAAAGTAAAAAACAGAGCTTTGTGAAGCAACGAACCATGCTCCACTGCATATGCGCAGTGCCTTCTCGCCCGCTGTGAGAATGCATTTCCCTTAGTTTCGTTTTTCTCCGCATGAAGAGAAGCTGCACTTTGGGGGTGTCTTCACACGTTCAATTTTTGAGCATTTTGAGTGCCTTCAGCCTTTTTCTTTCCTCTTTATTTTTATTAGTTTCTTTTGCCCACGTTTAAGTTTTCTTTTATTTTCGCAATTCGCTGCCTTTAGGCCCTGACTCCGGTTGGGAACTCCATTTTTCGTGCCTTTGCCCCTTTTTCAGGCACCATCAAGCCATTTGATTTGGCCAGCAAGGTCTTCCTGGTCCATGTCCACGAAGACTCCCAGTGTTTCAAGCATTGTACCCAGTTCAACTGGACCATTTCGAGAAAAGACACCCATTTTTGGTGTCTGCAGTGTCTTGGGCCCGACCATAGCCTCGCTATAACTGTGTTCTCTGTCTTTGTATGAAAAAAAAGGACCCAGGTTTCCCGGAGGTTCAGTGCCAGGGCCCTGGCATCGGCATCGAGGTTGGAGGCGTTTGAATAGATGTTGAGTGTTGCACCAGGAGTATTGGTAAGCATGGCTGCTTCGAGACCTGAAACACTAGGAGCAGTGAGGCATCAAGTGGGTCTCCACCTGTCTGGAGGCCTCCTGCTGTACAGGGCCCACCGTGAGGATTCGTTATCCTCCTCGGCACTGAGGAGCATGGGTGACGTGCTCCAGGCGAAGGCCAAGAAGCACAATCATCAATCTCCCTCGATACACAGTTCTGGGAGCTCCGGGGTGCCGAGGGATACAGCACCCGAAAAGCGTTGGCGCTGGGAGGACCACTCTCCCTCCATTCAAGAGGTGCCGAATTGTGATTGTCCTCCAGACAGCCAAGATCCTGCTCCCATATTGGCCCAAGCAGTTTTGCAACCTGCGCCCCAACGGGCACCTCAGCTTTCCCGAGGTCGGCCCTTGATGAGCTCATCAGGGCTTTGTTTTCCTGAGCTGCTGGAAAGGCCTTAGGCAGCAATGCGAATCGGTATCGGGGGTGCTTGCACCTACCATACCTCCTGCACTCAGCCTGCAATGTGCTTCGGTGTCCGACTGCCACCCAGGCCGGTACCCCCTCGACGTCGGTGGAGGAAGCTTTACCGGAGTCTCTGCAGGAGCCAGTCTCTCAGTGCTGTCTCGAGGACATGGTTCCTTAGCATTGAGGCAGGCTCGACCTCAGTCATCTCGTAGGGAGATTTTATCCAACACCGAGGAGGAGCACTCATGGGAATCAGAGGAGGATCCCAGATACTTTCTCTCTGACAAGTCTTATGGGATCCCTTCTGAGCCTCCTCACCACCTCAGAGGAGACGGTCTCTACCCGAGAGCCTCTTCTTTTCCATCTTTTGCGAGGGAAATGGCTGATGCTATTCCATTCCCTGTAGGAGGATGAGTCCAGGGCCAAGATGCTCGAGGTCCTGGACTATACCTCCCCTCCCAAGGAGACTGTGATGGCTTCTCTCCATGAGGTACTCAAGGCAGTCCTCATTAGGGAACTGGACGTCCCCTCTGTCGGTCCTTGTTGGTCCCCAAGAAGATTGACTCCCAGTACCGGATCCACAGGGAGACTGGATTTGTACCGGCTTCAGTTGCCTCACAACTCCATGGTTGTTGAATCCCTCTCAAAAGAGACAGGAGTACTAGGGACTATGCCTTGGTCCCCCAGGTAGAGAAGCTAGAACCCCGGATTTCTTTTGGAGAGAAAGATGTACCAGGCCTCTATGCTGATCTCCCGTATTCAGTCATACCAGGTATTCATGAGCATTTACTTGTGAACTCGGTGAGACAGCTGTCTAACTTGCTTGATACGCTCCCTCTAGAGCAAGCCAGTTGATCAAGAAGTAGAAGGTGTGTTGAAAGTTCTTGGCCAGGGGTACTTACGACACTTTTGATGTGGCATCCAGGATCTCTGCCAAAGTATAGCAATGCGCACACTCTCATGGCTGCGTGTTTCTGACTTGGAACATTCTTGCCAGGGGGATATATTTTTGGAGAGAAGTTAATCAAGAAACACACTGATACTATCTCTTCTCTCTTCCGCCGGGCGCCTTCTGCATCCATCTCCTCATCTAGGAGGTATTTTGGCAAGTCAAGGAGGTGCCCCCTACTACTTCTCTAGGCGTAGGTACACTCCGGCTCGTCAACCTACTCAGGCTCAGCCCTGGTTCACTTGTTCTCTTCAACAGCGTGCACCTAAGGCCCCTGCAGCTCCCGAGTCAAAGCAAGGGATGTTCCGGACGACTTGCCGGTCGGGGGGGGGGGGGGATATTTTTTCAACCAAAGGTGGCCTCTCATAACCTCCAACCGGTGGGTTCTTCAACTAGTCTGTCTTGGATACACCATCAATTGGCATTCCAAACCTCCAAATTGCCCACCGAGAGCTTATTCCGTTCAGCTCTTAGCATAGGCAGGTACTTGCAGAGGAACTCTCCACCCTTCTCAAGGCCCATGCAGTTGAACCCATTCCAGGGGAGGAAAGACAGGGATTCTATTCCAGATACTTCCTTATGCAAAAGAAAACAAGGGGGATGCATCCCATCCTAGACCTAAGGGCCCTGAACAAATTCCTAGTCCGAGAAAATTTCAGGGTGGGTTCCCCTGGGCACCTTCTCCTAATGATTCAGAAAAATGATTGACTATGTTCTCTGGACTTAACGATGCATATACTCATAGGCCCGATGCGCTTCCTGCCCACCAGAAGTATCTTCGATTTTGGCTGGGAAACACATCACTTTCAGTACCCGCGTGTTACCTTTTGGCCTTCCGTCAGCTCCCAGGGTCTTCACCAAGTGTCTAGCGGTAGTTGCAGCATCGCTATACAGACTGGGGGTCCATGTGTTCATGTATCTTGACAATTGAGAGTCCATGTATCCATGTCCTACATCAGTGTGTGTGTGTGTGTGACACAGACAGTGTGACAGGGTTGATGCTTCTTTACGGGGAAGGGGTGGGGGGGCTTGAAGGGGGGGTCAGCGTCGCTGTTGTGGATGTGGTGTCAGTGATTGAGTGTGTGATACGGGAGAGGGGGGTGGGTGAGGAGGGGTGAACGGGGTTCCTGCATCAGTGTGCTCTGGGAAACACTTGAGCATGTTTTAGAATAGAAATTGGGATACCACTCCCCAGATTTGCTTGCTGGATGATTTGTCGCTGGTGATAGAGGGCACTCAGGTTTCTCACTGTTGGGCAGACTAGATGGACCGTGCAGGTCTTTTTCTGCCGTCATCTACTAGTTTATGTAATTGGCTGGTGATGAGCACCCCAGAGGACAGTGCTCAGGAGTCCATACAGATGACTATTCAGGTGTTCGAGCTACTGGGGTTCGTTTTTAACTATCCCAAGTCTCATCTTCACCCTGTCCAGAGATTGGGAATTCATAGGAGCCCTGCTTGACACGCAGAAAGGCTCGAGCCTTCCTCCCAGAGCAAACAATCTTGTCTTTGCTGGCCTCCATGTTTTAATCCTCTCGGCAGGTCAAAGCTTGGGCAGATGGTTGAGATTGCTGGGCCACTTGGCTTCCACAGTGTATGTTACACCCATGACGCGTCTTCTCACATGAGATCAGCTCAATGGCCTCTGGCTTCTCAGTGGTATCAAGCCATGAGGAGTCTAGAAGATGTCATCCAAGTGTTCCCCAGAGCTTGTTCGCTCTCTTCAGTGGTGGACAGTTCGATCCAGTTTGATGCTGGGACTTCCATTCCAAATTCCTCAGCCACAAAAAGTGTTGACAACAGATGCATCTTCTCCTGGGATGGGGAGCTCATATAGATGGTCTCCACACTCAAGGAACTTGGGTCCTTCCAGGAAACAAATCTTCAGATCAACCTCAAGGAGCTTCAAGCATTCTGGAACACTCTAAAGGCTTTCAGAGAATTGGCTGGCTCATCAAATTATTCTCATTCCAAACTGACAGGTTGCTATGTATTACATCAGCAGCAGGGGCACTGGATCACACCCTCTGTGTCAGGAAGCTGTCCTGATGTGGCATTGGGCTCGCCTGCACCACATGTTCCTCGAGCTTCTTACTTGGTGGGCGCAAACAACACCCTGGCCGACAAGACTGAACAGGATATGCAACCACACAAATGGTCTCGTCAAATGGGCAATAGCCCAAAAGATCTTCCGAACGTGGGGCACCCCCTCGGAGGACCTTTTTGTCACTCAGACCAATCACAATGTCCCCTCAGTTTCTGTTCCAGGCTTCAGGGCCCATGGCAGACTAGCATCGGACACCTTCCTCAGTGGGGGGACAGGTCCTCCTGTATGCTTATCCTCCGAGACTTCTAGTAGGAAAGACTCGAGCAAGATCGCGGAACCATGATTCTGATCGGTGCCTTACAATTTTGGTCGCTGTATCTCAAAAAAGATACAGTGGAATTAGAAAAGGTTCAAAGAAGAATGATGAAAATGAGAAAGGGGGTGGAACTCCTCTTACATGAGGAAAGGCTAAAGAGGTTAGGGCTCTTCGGCTTGGAAAAGAGATGGCTGAGGGGGATATGATTACTACATAAGTACATAAGTAATGCCACACTGGGAAAAGACCAAGGGTCCATCGAGTCCAGCATCCTGTCCACGATAGCAGCCAATCCAGGCCAAGGGCACCTGGCAAGCTTCCCAAACGTGCAAGCATTCTATACATGTTATTCCTGGAATTGTGGATTTTTCCCAAGTCCATTTAGTAGCGATTTATGGACTTGTCCTTTAGGAAACCGTCTAACCCCTTTTTAAACTCTGCCAAGCTAACCGCCTTCACCACGTTCTCCGGCAACGAATTCCAGAGTTTAATTACATGTTGAGTGAAGAAAGTTTTTCTCTGATTCGTTTTAAATTTACTACACTGTAGTTTCATCGCATGCCCCCTAGTCCTAGTATTTTTGGAAAGCGTGAACAGATGCTTCACATCCACCTGTTCCACTCCACTCCACATTATTTTATATACCTCTATCATGTCTCCCCTCAGCCGTCTCTTCTCCAAGCTGAAAAGCCCTAGCCTCCTTAGTCTTTCTTCATAGGGAAGTCGTCCATCCCCGCTATCATTTTAGTCGCCCTTTGCTGCACCTTTTCCAATTCTACTATATCTTTCTTGAGATGCGGCGACCAGAATTGAACACAATACTCAAGGTGCGGTCACACCATGGAGCGATATAACGGCATTATAACATCCTCACACCTCTTTTCCATACCTTTCCTAATAATACCCAACATTCTATTCGCTTTCCGTGCCACAGCAGCACACTGAGCAGAAGGTTTCAGTGTATTATTGACTACGACACCAGATCCCTTTCTGGTCCGTAACTCCTAACGTGGAACCTTACATGACGTAGCTATAATTCGGGTTCTTTTTTCCCACATGCATCACCTTGACTTGCTCACATTAAACATCATCTGCCATCTAGCCGCCCAGTCTCCCAGTCTTCGTAAGGTCCTTCTGTAATTTTTCATAATCTTGTCGCGAGTTAACGACTTTGAATAACTTTGTGTCATCAGCAAATTTAATTACCTCGCTAGTTACTCCCATCGCTAAATCATTTATAAATATATTAAAAAGCAGCGGTCCTAGCACAGACCCATGTGGAACCCCACTAACTACCCTTCTCCATTGTGAATACTGTCCATTTAACCCTACTCTCTGTTTTCTATGTTTTAACCAGTTTTTAATCCACAATAGAACCCATACCTCCTATCCATGACCCTCCAATTTCCTCTGGAGTCTTCCATGAGGTACTTGTCAAACGCCTTCTGAAAATCCAGATACACAATATCAACTGGCTCACCTTTATCCACATGTTTGTTCATCCCTTCAAAGAAATGTAGTAGATGGTGAGGCAAGATTTCTTTTCACTAAATCCGTATTGACTTTTGGGCTCATTTTCGAAAGAGAAGGGCACCCATCTTTCAACACAAATCGAGAGATGGGTGTCCTTCTCCCAGGGTCCGCCCAAATCGGCATAATCGAAAGCCAATTTTGGGCGCCCTCAACTGCTTTCCCGTCGCGGGTGAGGGGATGACCAAAGTTCCCGGGGCCTGTCGGAAGCATAGCGAAGGCAGGACTGGGGCGTGCTTAACACATGGGTGTCCTCGGCCGATAATGGAAAAAAAGAAGGGCGTCCCTGACGAGTAACTTGGCCGACTTTACTTGGTCCATTTTTTCTTTGCGACCAAGCCTCAAAAAGGTGCCCAAACTGGACCAGATGACCCACCGGAGTTAATCGGGGATAACCTCCCCTTACTCCCCCAGTGGTCACTAACCCCCTCCCACCCTAATAAAAACCTTTAAAATATTTTTTTGCCAGCCTCAATGTCTATTCAGCTCCCTGACAGCAGTATGCAGGTCCCTGGAGCGTTTTAGTGGGTACTGCAGTGCACTTAGGGCAGGCGGACCCAGGCCCCCCCCCCCCCCCCACATGTTACACTTGTGCTAGTAAATGTGAGCCCTTCAAAACCCACCACAAACCCCACTGTACCCACATTTAGGTGCCCCCTTCACCCCTTAGGGCTATGGTAGTGTTGTACAGTAGTGGGTTGGGGGGGGGTTAGGGGCCTCAGCACACAAGGTAAGGGAGCTATGCACCTGGGAGCAATTTATGAAGTCCACTGCAGTGCCCCCTAGGGTGCCCGGTTGGTGTCCTGGCATGTCAGGGGGACTAGTACACTATGAATGCTGGCTCCTCCCACGACCAAAGGGCTTGGATTTGGTCGTTTCTGAGATGGGCGTCCTCGGTTTCCATTATCGCCGAAAACCAGGGACGACCATATCTAAGGGCGACCGTCTCTAAGGTCGACCTAAATGTGGAGATTTGGGCGTCCCCAACCGTATTATTGAAACGAAAGATGGATGCCCATATTGTTTTGATAATACGGGTTTCCCCACCCCTTCGCCGGGACGTCCTGCAAGGACGTCCTCAGGAAAACTTGGGCGCCCTGTTCGATTATGCCCCTCCTCGTCTCATTAATTCATGCTTTTGAATATGCTCTGTAATTTTGTTCTTAATAATAGTCTCTACCATTTTGCCCGGCACCGACGTCAGACTCACCGGTCTATAATTTCCCGGATTTCCTCTGGAACCTTTTTTACAAATCGGTGTTACATTGGCCACCCTCCAGTCTTCCGGTACCACGCTCAATTTTAAGGATAAATTACATATTACTAACAATAGCTCTGCAAGCTCATTTTTCAGTTCTATCAGTACTCTGGGTTGAATACCATCCGGCCCAGGAGATTTGCTACTCTTCAGTTTGTAGAACTGCCCCATTACATCCTCCAGGTTTACAGAGAATTCATTGAGTTTCTCCGACTCGTCAGCTTCGAATACCATTTCTGGCACCGGTATCCCACCCAAATCTTCCTCAGTGAAGACAAGCAAAGAATTCATTTAATCTCTCCGCTACAGCTTTGTCTTCCCCGATCGCCCCTTTTACTCCTCTGTCATCTAGCGGTCCAACCGATTCATTTGCCGGCTTCCTGCTTTTAATATACCTAAAAAAGTTTTTTCTGTGTGTTTTTGCCTCCAACACAGTCTTTTTTTTGAAGTCCCCCTTAGCCTACCTTGATATGCTATCCGCTGTTATCCTCTGACGAGTTCTAGAGCGTAACTGTTCTTTGAGTGAAAAAATATTTCTTTCTATTTGTTTTTTTTTAATTATTTGCATGTAATTTCATTGCATGTCCCCTGGTCTTTCTACTTTTTGAAAGAGTAAAAATGGATTCACGTCTACTCATTCTACACCACTCAGTAATTTTGTAGACCTCAACAGGCATGGACGCTGTTCAAAAATACCATCCTGGAGGTCCAGGCCAAACATATTCCACTAATTTGAAAAGAAAGACGGAACTCCAAAAGACAGCCGGCCTGGTTGAAAAGTGAGGTGAAGGAAGCTTTTAGGGCTAAAAGAAATGCCTTCAGAAAATGGAAGAAGGAACCGTCTGAAAATAACAAGAAGCAGCACAAGGAGTGTCAAAGCAAATGTAAGGCGCAGATAAAGAAGGCCAAGAGGGAGTACGAAGAAAAGATAGCATTAGAGGCAAAAAAACATAGTAAAATTTTTTTTCAGTATATTAAAAGCAGGAAGCCGGCAAAAGAATCGGTTGGGCTGCTGGATGACCGAGGGGTAAAAGGGGCGATCAAGGAAGACAAAGTCATAGCGGAGAGATTGAATGAATTCTTTGTTTCGGTCTTTACCGAGGAAATTTTGGGTGGGATACCGGTGTCGGAAATGCTATTTCAAGCGGATGAGTCATAGAAACTTACTGACTTCACGGTAAACCTGGAGGACGTAATGGGGCAGTTCAGCAAACTGAAGAGTAGCAAATCTCCTGGACCGGATGGTATTCATCCTAGAGTACTGATGGAACTGAAAAATGAGCTTGCGGAGCTAATGCTAGTGATATGCAATTTATCCTTAAAATCGAGCGTGGTACCAGAAGATTGGAGGGTGGCCAATGTAACGCCCATTTTTAAAAAAAGGTTCCAGGGGAGATCCAGGAAATTATAGACCGGTGAGTCTGACGTCGGTGCCGGGGAAAATGGTAGAGGCTATTATTAAAAACAAAATTACAGAGCACATCCGAGGATATGGATTACTGAAACCGAGTCAGCGCGGCCTTTGTGTGAGGAAATCTTGCCCAGCTGGGGCCTACAAAAAAAACAGTTATCCAGGCATTGACTGAATATCGTCTGGGATCTGCATAAATTTTAAAATATTTCCCAGCCCCTCCAATTCCCTCCTAAACCCCATCCCAACCAGAATGTGCCACTCCACCTGCTCCACAACAGCAATACCCCTCATTCACCACCACCCCCCCTTGTCCTCCCAGGCCTACCTAACATCCCTGGTGGTCCAGTGAGGTTGTGGACAGGAGGAAACCCCACTTATCCCTGCCCTTGAGGCTACCTCTAGAGGTCACGGCAGCCATTTTGATGAGGTTTAATAATCAAAAGGCTGTCAGGTCTATATAAATAAAAGTTGAATTTATCCACATCTTTTCATGCCCATTATTCAGTGGGACTATGCATTTAAGAAATGCTGGATATTTGGTCCTAAAATTAAATGGATAATCATCTGTTAAAAGTTAGGACTGCTTTTATTATACAGTGCTCCCCCCCCCCCCCCCCAAATTGGATAAATATATCCAGATTGTGGCTAAATATCTATAGTATATGAATAAATTTAAGCGCCACCTCCAAAATGCGCCAGCCTCTCTCGCTACTAAACAGATATATTTTGCACTGCTTTTATTATACAGTGCTCCCCCCCCCCCCCCAAATTGGATAAATATATCCAGATTGTGGCTAAATATCTATAGTATATGAATAAATTTAAGCGCCACCTCCAAAATGCGCCAGCCTCTCTCGCTACTAAACAGATATATTTTGCAAGGATATCATCTATCCAAAAGTTATGCATGGGGAGGACAGTTCTGTAAAGGGATTCTCATTTGGGAGCTTATTGTGAAAAGAAGTGGACACTTTGCTTTATAGAATACTAGCATAATCAGGTATAAACATGCATATGTGTTTAGATATGAACATTTATGCCAACTATTAAACTAGTGTAAATGCTTGCTCCTAGATTGAGGATCTCTGTGGATAACTTAGCACATCTTGCTCTCCGCCCATGCAAATGCCTACCTGCAAAATAGCCTAATGGTTAGTACAGTGGACTTGGGGAAACAAGTTCGATTCCCACTGCAGCTCCTTGTGATCCTGGGCAAGTCACTTAACCCTCCATTGCCTCAGATACAAAACTTAGATTATGAGTCCATTAGGCACAGAGAAAGTACCAGTATATATGTAAATCACCTTCTTTGTACCACAAAAAGGCAGTATATCAAATCCATGACCCTTTACGTGCATCGTTCATATTTAACAGAATAACATGTAGCTAGATCATCTTTTATATGCTTATATGATCATATATCCATGTAGAATACCGGCATTTGCCTGCACACTTGATGTCTAAATCTGGGCAACTCCTTATAGAATTAACTCCCTTGGTGGCTTGGCATTTAAAATAAAAGGAGGCACTTGTATGGTCAGCTGATGCTGACTGCTTATTGACTTCTGCATATCAACCCTGTAATGTTTTGGATTTCAAGTAGAATTTATTAAACATCAAATTGACAGCTTTTTAAAACCCTTTTATCTGATTAAAATTTATCATGACTGAAAAAGACAACATCAGAATGTTTCAGGATTTTTTTTTTTCATTTTACTTGCCAAGAGGTTCTTAACCTTTCGTTATGATTTAGTTATGATTAAAAAAAGTGAAATATTTTATTCTCTTCTTCTGAATATATGGAGAAGGTTTGCTATGCTATAATGATGTCTGGTATTTTATGTGAAGGAAGTGATTATTAATTCATTTTAGCCTGGGTTTGTTAGAAAGAAGGGCCTTTTTGTGTCTCTAGACACCTCTTCCCCATTGTGGCATTTGTTCTATTCTTATGTTAGCATCAGTGACAATATTCATAATACATTCTCTTTCACCATTGCATTATGGAGTTGCATTCTAATTCACACAATATTACAGATACTGATCTAATCTATTTTCTAACTGCCTTGTGTCCTGGAGTAGGTTGGATAATGTGAAAAGTTAGATATCTGTAATTAATTTTATAGGTGCATAATAGATAGCTACTAGAAGGGCCTTTGTACTCCCAATATGCTCAAGGCAGAATCAAGATGGGAGCAGGCTGTAGGTGCTAATTGGTTAAAAGGCAGGTATGCAGGTAAGAGGATATGTAAAAGAGAGGGTTCAGGTGAGGACAGTGATCACTAAGCTCCAGACAAGACAAATAGCACAAAATGTTAGCTGGGCTTATCCAAGCTCAGGACAGTTGTTTAACTGGGCAAATCAGATAGTTGGTGGTTACTGTATTTGTGTTCCATGGATGTGCAGCATCTTTTGATTTGTTACTGAACTGCATATATGATACTAATCCTGAGCTTGGTACATAAAAAAGGTATAGTAACATCTTTTGGAAAATACAGAACACTAGGGAAAGCTGATCAGAGAAGTAAGCAAAGGATTGTCAAAAAAAAAAACCATTAGTTGTTTAGAACAGTGGGACAGTTAGAAACTAGTCAGTATGACTTCATAGAAGGAAAGAAGCATGGGATAAAATTTTTGAATAAACTTCAAAGTTACAGGAGTGTAGGAAAGCTATAGATATCTTTCTAATCTACTACAAAAAAAGTGCAAAACAGGGCCAACCCCATTGCTCAAGCCTTTATACTATGGTGTGTCTTGGGGTTTAGAGATCTGGATCCAGATCATCTATCCTTGGGGTCCAGCTTAATCTGTAAATTATGGTAACATCTTACTAACCCCAGTGCCCAAAGATACCAAGAAAAAGAGTAGTGATCTGTCCAACTACCGACCAATAGCTTCCATTCCCCTTTTCGTGAAACTCATGGAGAGCTTGGTGAATAAACAACTTAGTGAGCACTTGGATAAGTTCAATATTCTGCATACCTCGCAATCGGGTTTCCTACCGCTCCACAGTACTGAGACTGTGCTTGTCACTCTTCTGTCCAACTTCAAGAGGGAAATAGCTGTAGGGAAGAGAATTTTGCTCTTACAGTTTGACATGTCTAGTGCCTTCGAAATGGTGCACCATGGCATTCTGCTGCGGCTCCTAGATTATTTTGGTGCCTGTGGAAACGTACTGGCCTGGCTGAGAGGCTTTCTTACATCAAGAACTCTACCTTATCACCTCATTGGAAAGCAGACTGTGGAGTGCCACAGGGTTCCCCACTATCGCCAACCCTCTTCAACATGATGTTGATTCCCTTGGCAGCGGCTCTTTCCAAACTGGGACTAAACCCATTTATCTATGTTGCTGATATCACTATCTTCATCCCTTTCGAGAAAGACCTAAATGAAATAACTGGTAAGATCCGACAAGGCTTTAACACCTTGCTTGACTGGGCCAACTCATTTCGATTCAAAATCAATGCCGAGAAAACACATTGTTTAATCCTCTCCTCTCGCTTCAACAAACTCAGACCTCCTACACTAATCACTCCTGAGCTCGTCCTGCCAATTTCGGAGTCCCTAAAAATCTTGGGAGTCATAATTGATAGATCTTTGACATTGGAGCAGCATGTGAGCTCTGTAGTCAAGCAAATGTTCTTCACTCTTTGGAAGCTTAAGCGTATCCAGCCTTATTTCCCTAGAGAGGTATTCCGCAACCTAGTCCAGTCCCTAGTTATAAGTCGTCTCGATTACTGCAACAATATCTAAGGGGGATGCACATCCACGCTACTAAAAAAAATTGCAAACTGCTCAGAACACAGCAGCTTGACTCATCTTCTGTAAATCGAGATTTGAAAGTTCGAGCCCACTACGTGAGAGGTTGCACTGGCTTCCTGTGAAGAACCATATCGTTTTCAAGATCTGCGCATTCGTGCACAAAATCATCTATGGTGACGCTCCTGCTTACATGGACACTTTCATTAACTTGCCGCCCAGGAACTCCCGCAAGTCAGCTCACTCGTATCTCAATCGCCACTATCCAGCTTTTAGTGGCCTAAAATATAAGACTGTCTATGCTTCCTCTTTTTCTTATCTTAGCTCTCAATTCTGGAACGGGCTGCCCCAAGTGGTCAAATTCACCCCAGATCACCCGACCTTTAAGAAGCGGCTCAAGACCTTCCTTTTCGGTAGAGCATATGCCGTGAGCCCTCCTGGTGTCGCATCCTTCTGAACCATGTTTGCCATAGCGACTAATTGTCACCTTTTCCTCTCTCCCTCCTGTTGTTCCTCTTTCCCTCCTACAACCCTAATTACTGTATTTTGTATTAGTGCTGCTTAATAGACTATTGTACGCCACATTGAGCCTGTCCGTGGGTGGGAATAATGTGGGATATAAATGCCATAAATAAATCTATATGTGCCATAAAATGGTGTGCTCAGGATTGGCTTGGGAAGAGAGAGATCAGGGATAAACACTTCAAAACGAACTTAAGTACACATTTTTCTCCTTGATAATTAGCATTTGAAATAAACCATTTGCCAATTACTATAACTACTATAAATCATTTCTATAGCGCTACCAATCATACCCAACACTTCACAATTGAACATGAAGAAAAGACAGTCTCTGTTCAAAAGAGCTTACAGTCTAAATCAGGACAAATGTGGTCAGCTAAATACCGGTATTCTGCCTTACTTTATGCCAGTAAGTAGAATCATGGGTATTTTTTTTTGTTACATTTATACCCCGCGCTTTCCCACTCATGGCAGGCTCAATTCGTATTGATTCATTACTATGTATCGAGGCCATCACTAAATCTCCTTACATCTAAAATTGACTTTTATCATCCCTTTAGTAGCTATGAAGTGCTTGATGTGAATCTTATGGAAATTACTAACACCGGGGTTTTGTATTTGTGACCACAAAAATAGTTTAGCTTAGAGCAGTGGTTCCCAAACCTGGTCCTGGATGCACCCCAGCCTGTTAGTTTTTCAGAATATCCACAATGAATATTCATGAGAGAGATTTGCATGCACTGCCTCCACAGCATGCAAATCTATCTCATGAATATTCATTGTGGATATCCTGAAAACCTGACTGGCTGGGATGTCTCCAGGATCAGGTTTGGGAACCACTGGCTTAGAGGAAATTCACACAGGGTTTTTCATAAAGGTTTTCAGATTGACACATTAAATCAGCCATATTTTATATTAGAAAATGTGAGAGAATTTATTGATATTTATTTTAATTTTAGTCCATCTATTGCCATATATTCAACAATCTCTCAAACACAGAATTAGTGTGTTGGATATATTTCTTTATATTTACAGTATTAATGACCCCCCAGCTGTGGTGTACTCTGTGCCTATAGTGTGTTCATGGTTCATTTGTCTCTTATGCAGCCAAATAATTTTTTTCAATCTAGATTATATAGAAATCAATAGATAAGTTTGTAGTTAGTTACGTTTCTATAGATATAATATGTGTTTGCCCAGCTTTTGAGTGTTATTCTAACTTCGAGTCAAAACTTCACTGAAGCTAATCACGGATATCTTTTAAGTTAGCCCAATAAAATGTTATCCCATGCAACTTGCTGGGCTTTATTCCTGAATATCAAAGTAGAATGATGGCAGCTACACTGCTTATTTGTACTCCATAGGAAACCTGTACGTGGCTTTCAAGGTGCTGGCTGGAAGTATCACTCTGAAAAGGAAACAACTTAGCATCTTGCTTTCCCAGCGTTATACTGTTGTATCCAGAAGTACCACTGTAGGAATGGCAAAGGCAGAGTTCAGCTAGTTGACAGTTTGACCACATCCATAAACTACTCAGTTGTTCTTTATCATCAATTATATAATGATCTTTTGTGCAGTAAATGACAGCTTACTGTATTAAACTCAGTTACACTTGCCATTTCTCTTTCAGCCCCAGTACCGGGGAAAGGAATTCGTCCTCCGGATATGGGATCTGGAGCATCAGCGGGTGGTAATTATCCCTTTAAAGTTTATTGCTGTTGGAATAGACTGGTAGATGAAGAGTTTTCTTGTCATCTCTTTTATAATATGTATAATGTGCTTTGATATGTGAGATGGAGTATTAATAAAATCAAAGTTGGATAGTCCTCAGATACATCTGCAATGATACTATATTGTGTGTATAGCTTTTTTTCTGTTATCAACATATACCACAGCTGGTGTCACTACACTAATCATAGTAACTCACGCAATTGCTGCTTCTCTAGGGGGCTCATTTTCAAAGCACTTAGACTTACAAAGTCCATAGTTCTTTGAAAATACGCCTCTAGGTCTCATACTAGTTTAGTTTACCAATTAGTTGGAGTACAATAAAGCTTTTGGTTGGATTTTGCTTAAGAGTTTACAAGGATAATCTCTACCAACCAAAACAACAAAAATCAACTGTGGAGCACTTTTGAAAAACTTGCCAACCATTGAATTTTGTAAATTTCTTGTTATCCTTCCTTACAGCTGGTCTTCCTCCTGATTTTAATTGCATGTTTATGTGAAGGAGGAGAGACAGCTAGAACCTGCAATGAAAAGTAATCACATTTGAAAATTCCAGAGGAAAAAAATTAAGAGCATGTGTAAACATATAAAAAAAATTGTATAATAAATCAGATTCCACCCAGTATTCTCTAGTGGCCCTATCAGTTTCATGATTTTATCTTGGGTAAAGTGGTGTGGTATCCGTGTTAGTCCACTTTTAAATAGAAATAAAACAAAACCTAGAAAAGAAAATAAGATGATACCTTTTTTATTGGACTAACTTAATACATTTTTTTTATTAGCTTTCAAAGGTAACCCCTCGGATCAGACATTTATCTAATATTTATCTAAAATTAGGAAAATTAAAAAATTTTAAAAAGATAATGATGAAGGCAGTTAGAATGATTTATTGAGGGGTCCTCTTACCAAACTGTCGTAAAAAGTGGTCTTAGCGTGCCCTTCTGCAGGTGTTTCCCATGCGCTAAAGCCATTATACTGCAGCCATAAAAATGCCTTTTTCTGGGGTTTTTTCCATTAATATCTGTGCACTAATGTTACCATTAGTGCATGGCCATTTTTTAAAATTACTGCATGGACACTTTTGTAGGTGGTAGGGGCTCCTGCGTTATCCATGTGCTAACAAGTTAGTGTTCTGTAATGGAGATGCGCTCACTGGTTATTGTAGGAATGTCCAGTCTCTGCCCCTGACATGCCCCCTAAAAACATTTTTTAGTATGCACAGGTTTCAAAGTTACCATAGGATGCCTGAGCGCGGCCTGCATTACTCCTTTTTTTTTTTTGCTGTGTAAGGCACACGTTAGCACCTAATGAAGCTTAGCAAAAATGCCTCTTAAGCAGTTTTGTGCAATTCTAGTCCAGAATTTAGTTCTTCCATTTGCTGCTGTACAACTGTAGTCTTCATGGTAACTAAAGTGTATGGTTTTTGGGGATTTTTTTTTTCCTTTCTGTAAATAAGTTAGCCTGGAGAGATAGTATGGCAAATTTTTACCTTTATTTTTCTACCACTTATATTAGGATATGAAATATCCGCTGAGGTATGTGTATTAAGTGCATATTCTGTATTTTCTCTCTCTTTCAGGTAGTAATAGCCCTCATGGGAGCCCCACATCTACCTTGGATAACAGCATACTCCTGATCATCATCGTTTCTGTTGGGGTGGTCACCATAGTGGTGGTGCTGATTGTTGCCATCTTGTGCACCCGCCGCACTACCTCTCATCAGAAAAAGTATACAAACTCAAAATTTGTGTTCTAGGAATTTGTTGTGGCAGGGATAATGGAACACATTTTTGTAAACAAAGGAGCAGATGAAAGCATAATAGTCAAACTTATGAACTAACCCATTTCACAGCCTATATCCCTATATAATATTTCTGGTCTCTGACAGCTCTAGAAGAATTCATCTTCTTCAAGCAATTAGATTTACAAAATACATGTATTTTTTTTCTTATTGCATGCACTTAGGCCTCTTAGCACAAAAATGCAGAAAATATATGGTCTTTATCTGCTTACAGCCTATCCAGTCTTCCCACCCACATCCACTGTTCAGTTCTACAGTCCTTTCCTCCTCCTCAGAGATCTTCTGTGCTTACCCCGTGATTTGTTGAATTCAGATATTGGCCTTTTCTCCATCACCTCCACTAGGAGGCTGTCCCACACATCCACAACCCAGAGTCTATTGCTTTTGAAGGTGTGGTGTCGAGGTCTCACCAAAGACTTATAAAGACACTATCACCTTTTTACCTACTGGACCTTCCTCTTTCTGTGCTCCCAAGAATCCTTTCTAGCGTTTACTGTTGCCTCATTTTACCTGTTTTCTTATTTTAGGATTATCAGTACACAGAGGAATTTCACCCCCTATATGCTTTTGCAGCCCGCGTGCATGACTCTGCATTTTTTTAGCATTAAATCTTAGCTTCCAAATGTACAAGGGGCACCTGAACTTTTGCACACAACTATCAATGCTTGAAACTAGTCTGCCCCATATCACAGCCTGTTCATCATTTTACAAGTCACTTTAATCCACAATATGGCCCATTTTAGCATAATCTTATACATTTTTCGACATAGTGTAGATTTGTTTGAAAGAAAAATGTATGTGATGGGGAACATATGTCTGTAGGCATAGCAATTTAAGGTGTTTTTGTTTAGTTGGTTTTTTGGTTTTTTTTCTTTTTGTTGTTGCAGGAAACGAGCTGCCTGTAAATCAGTAAATGGATCCCATAAATACAAGGGGACCTCTAAGGATGTCAAACCCTGATTTGTGATCCACCATGAGAGATGGAATTAAACCATTGATAAATCACCAGACCCCAACCCCATCATGACAGATACACCAATTCCACGCAACTCTCAGGATGTTACACCAGTTGACAATTCCAGTGATGGGACAATCCATCAACGGCGTAACTCTTATAGAGGCAAGTTCTTCAGCCAAGTATTTTATGAGATTAAAGCTCATTGCTGCTAACACTACTGATTGCACCAGTCAAGTACAGTTTAAAGAAAACAGGGACTGTTTACCCAACTTGACCCTAGTGGCAGTACTATGAGACTACTGCTAGGGGTTAAAGCTGCTGTTTCTTTCTGAGTGCTGAGGAGGGCAGGAGTGTCTGAGACTCACCCCCACAATAAGCTAGCAGGGTTACCCTCGGTAATGCCAGCTGGAAATCAAAGAGTGCAGGGAATGCAGTGCCGATAGGGAAGTGAAGAAGATTGATAGATATTTGATTGTAGGGTGGAAGAGTTTCTGGATGCTAATTAGAGAGAATCGTGGGTTGGATTTTTTGGTTACATCAGAGGGCTTCAGTAATGGTGGTGATAGTACAGATGCATGTACTGTGCTATTTGCCCATGCATTTAACATGTGGTAAATGTCTGCCTTGTGCAGCAACTGCCAAACACATCTTCAACAGTTAATGCACCGCTTTGCACTTAAATGCATTGTTTTGCAACCTCACACCTGGGAGTGCAAAACTTGACTGCACTTGAGTAAACAGGCCCCAAAGTTTTACTTTGTAAGTATATTGTAAAAGCAACAAGCAACTAAGTATAGAATAGGCCCAAGTAATTTTTCTAAAGCTATATACATTTTTAAACCGTTTTTCGTTATTTGTATTGTCCTCCTAAAAACTTGTCCCATTACAAAATATGTACTGTGCTCTGTTTTCCACATACCTGGTGGAGAAAGGTCTAGAAGAAAACATACCACCTACAACTGAGTGTTGACCATTATTTCTACATATGCAAATAGACCAGTCATGGACAATCATAAAACTTTCACAGCTTAAATGCCATGTTATTTAGATAGTACAGGATCACAGTTGGGAGCCTTTACAAGTTGATTTGTGTTTGGTAAAATAAAAGTACACAATTTTGTTCACTTGTAAAGTCATGTTTTTCAGTATTGAAGCAACATACAAAAGCCTTGTTTGAAAGAACACTTTAATTTTTGTTTTTTTTTAGGTCATGAATCTGAGGATAGCATGTCCACATTGGCAGGAAGACGGGGAATGAGACCAAAAATGATGGTGCCATTTGATTCTCAGCCACCACAACGTAAGTCTTTCTAGCACAGAGTCTAAAGTCAGTAGATGTACAAGGTCATTGTGAGCAAGCCTAAACAAGCTAATATAAAAATCACCATTTCCATTATTCCATCTCTGTTACCATATTCTTGCTTTTATATAGACATTATGATGGTTATTTTAG
Organism: Microcaecilia unicolor; assembly: GCF_901765095.1. Lineage (NCBI taxonomy): Eukaryota > Metazoa > Chordata > Amphibia > Gymnophiona > Siphonopidae > Microcaecilia > Microcaecilia unicolor. The sequence goes on along the minus strand of NC_044031.1, from coordinate 676,671,239 downwards.
AAGCTGTAGTCAAAATTTGCATGTGTAAATACCAGCTGGGATCTTAAATGTGATTCTGTTGAACTGCTGCACGGAAATAAAAGCAAGAACCTAGAATAAGTAGGGAAGGATATAAACTCAAGAAAGGAGATTTAAAAGAACAGGTCATGTGACCAGTAAGCTTTTATGGCTAGATAGAAGACCGCTTTAAAAACATTAAACCAGTTCTTTTCTGGAATTAAAATTTTAGGTAAAAAACAAAACATAAGTTCACAATGAACAAGCAAAATAACTATCATTAAAAATAATATTGCTTGAAAATGGATCATGTGGTTTATTTTTATTTGATTAAGTTGGATGTCATGAATAAGTTTTTATATGTCCCTGTGATTAGAGAGGAGAAAGGATAGTCTTTCATGAATTGCATGGAAATTTGTGGGAAAGGTGATGAGTAGATCCTCCAAATATGGTCTGTTCACCCAATATTGTTAATTTTAACTGGTGATTTATTCTGTGTTTATTGTCCAGTAAACACACACTTTCTTCCAGAACTTATATCCCCATTACTGTATATCACTTGTGCAAAGAAGAGCTGTTTATGTCTATGTGATATATTTTGACATTTAGGTTTAATTGGAGCCCTTATAAATTGAAATAATCTGTTAGGCATCACAAATAAAACCAAAGACTTATTCTTTCTTTGTGGTGCTATTAGACAATTAACTGTATATGGCTTTACTAATGAGACAGTAGCTTAAATTTCTTCCATAATAATAAATCATTGCATGTAGGTAGATTTACAAAAAAATATATACTTTTTATTTTTCAATGTTCAAACTTTTACAAAAAATGAAACAATACAAAAAATCTCCCCCAAAAAAGAAATCTTTGGTGAAACATTCTGCAGCTTTCCATGAAGCATTCAAACATTGCCGTTGCAGTTAGCAGCACCTCCAAGTTACCCTTCCCCCTTGTTAAAACTCCCATCATTTATTCATATAATGCATCAGCATCGACCATTCACTGTCAAAATTTTCATATCTATTATTGTTAATTTCTCCATTAGCAATACTAGGCCCAGTCTCACCTCCATTGTTCTAAGCTGGAAGGGGCTTTGCTTTGCCTTTTGTGAGCAATTTGCATCTGCCGTCAAGAACCATTCCAATGCTGGTTTGCGGTGCTTATGGCTGCCCCCTCCTGTCATCACTCTAATAAATAAGTTTTTTAATTCAGAATGCATAAAAATTTGGTATTCAAATGATAAATATTGTCAGATAAGTTGCTTATGCTCTTCTCATACATAGAAACCCAAAATGCTTTAATTAAATACTGTGTGCATATTAATTACAACCTTTAGAATAAACAATAAGGGTAAGCCAAATAGTAGAAACACATTAAACTGAGCATGCTTGATGTTTTCTTCTTGTCTCCTTCTGCTGGCTTCAAAAGGGTGTTGCTCGTCAGTGGTAAGGGGAAAAAATGGGAGACCCACTGTATTCCAAGTGAGGATGTCACAGGAGAATAGTGATTCAGGAGAGCAGAAAAATTACATGTGTGTGTTTAGTACAATCTATCTTATATATGAAAGAATTTTCAACTGGCAATGTCAGAGAGTGTGGCTGGGAACAGAAGGGTGCATGCAAGTGGGTGACCCCAGGGAGCTAACTAGCTACCATGGCTCAGAAGGGCACCACGGTCTGACTGGTCCCTCCTCTACAACCTCCCTGTAGTGTAGGCACTATAAAGGCTGCACCACACAGTTGGTTGCTTTTCTCCCAAGTTCACAGAAATAAGCTTAGCAAACAGATGAAAGGTAGTCAGCTCAAAAATTTTTGAGGTGCAGTCTAGAGTTCAGCCTCAAGCTGATGAATGCTAGCAGTGGTGTTTGACAGTGATAATGGTGCCAATGACAGCAATGAGCTTTGTCCTCTGGTAAAATATTGCATGGCAATACGTTTGCCTTTTATAATGAAAGATGGATTTATTTTTAAAGTGCATATTGATGTCTCTTCTGTTGCCACCTTCTCTTCAGCATTCGTTTCCTCTCCTCTCCTCTGTTTTCCCCATCTTGTTGCTGCCATGTGAACACTTTCTTTTTACATTAGAGGGAAGGGTAAGGAGGGACTGGGGAAGGATTTCTGGTTAGTGGCTTTTTGTGGGGGGAGGAGGTCATCAGTATTTTCTCCATCTCCAAGCGGATGGTAGCGGATCATGAAGCACCAGTGCAGTTACTTCTCTGGCAGCTCCTGACCCAATTCATCCAGGTGTCAGTTTAGCAGAGGTAAACTGCCTTGGTCTGTGTGTCACTTTTCCAAACCTATTCCTGCTGGCAAGTATGGTTTACCACTTTTTCCAGGCATATTTCCTGAGGTAAGTGTTATTTTCTACTATTTTGTCATGGTTTCAATGGTTTACTAAGCTACTAGTCACCATTGTGTGGCTAGAGTTCTGCCTGCATCCCTAGTCCACACTATAACAGCCATTAGTGGTACAACATAGCTCCGTCTCTGAATCTAACTCTTGTTTCCATCTGTGAATATGGAGCATAGCACCTTCTCTGCAAGGACAGCGTGGCTCCATTGCTGAATAGAGCATAGCTCTGTGTCTGACAGTGCAGCAGGGCTCCATTCTCTGCATTGTAGGGCTTCCTCCATCTAGAGATATGGGTCACAGCTTTATCCCAAAATAAGCAGCACAGCTTCTTTGGGTGTGAAGCACAGCTAGATCTTCCTCTAAGGTATTGCATCAAAATTACATCTTAGGAGGCTCTCTAAGGCTTTGTCTCTGGATGTGCATTTCAGTTCCATTTCTGGTTGTGGAATGCTGCTCCCTCTCTGGCACTAGAGCGTGATGCTGTCTCTGGATTTGGGGGCATGGCTCTATCTCTGGATGTGAACAGTTGCCAATATATTTAGAGAATAGGCGCTGTCCATTTCAGGCTCTTCTCCTCAGCTTGTTCTTAGCATCTGTGACTTCCCCAGTTGTCAGTATGTGGTTCTGGCTGTGGAGTGAGCTTATGTGAGTCTATAAAGCGTTTCTAGCTGGTATTGTGGAGAGTGATGCTAGCTGGTATCGTGTGGCAGTTAGTCCTGTGTCTACAGGGATCTGATTGACTCTATAGAATGCGTTTTTTTTCTTCTGTTAGCCACAGTTCTACACCAGGGTTCTGTTCCATTCTTAAGTTTGAAGCACACTTTTGTCTCTGAGGTTCGTTTGACTCCCTATAGTTTTATGCTGAGTGGCTCTGTCTCTGCATGATGTGCTGGACTCCAGTTCTGCATTCAGCACGTTTCCTTCTCTGATTAAGGGATTATATAAGACCTGCTGGTTTTTAGAGAACTCCATTGTTTATAGTCCCTCATTTGGGATTAGACTAGGATTTCCCTGTCCATGTGCCCTCTCAGTTCTTGGATGTTGCTATCTCTGGTTGTGAGTTGCACCATTCTTTCTGGCATTTTAACTTTCATGTCTCTAAAAGATATAAATTGGTAGCATCCCCATTTGCAATACACATGCTTGGGCCTTTGTCTTAATCTGGTCATATACTCCATTTTTCGCTCTTATTCGTGGTGTCTTCTCAGCTCCCCTGTGTTTGCCTTGCCTTGTAAGCCGTCCTTTTTTGTTTTAGATCTCTCAGCTATTCCTGTATGCTTTCTATGCTTTCAAGTTTTCCTTTTCCAGGAGAGAGATTATCATTGCGTTAGACTATGCTATGCTTTTATCCTTCCCTATCGAGAACACTGCTTTGCTACATCCCATTGTTCTGGACTGGTCTCTTATGAATTTGAAGGAAGAAAAGTTCTTACCTGATAATTTTCTTTCCTTTAGTCCTACCAGATCATTCCAGAATCCTTTCCTGTCTGATTTATCCTTGGGTGCTCTATATCTCCACGGAGCTACTTTCTTTCATTCCTATATCTGTCTCTACCATGTCACCCATCTCCTGACTCAATGCGATAGCTAGCTCATGTCAGTGAGTATGCGCCATGTTATAAGTTGGATCTAACACTAGTGCGACTTTGGCTTTTCCGTGGTCCATGTTCTTTACTATGTATGGTGAGAGCACCATTGTTTGGCTAATTGATATACTGAACATTCCAGGCTGCATGATACACTTAAGGGGCAAATTACTTGGAACTTTTTTTTTTTTTTTTTTTTTTTTTTTTTGATGTCTCCATCCCACTGGTAGATAGATACAAACCCATGGTTTTGGACTGGTTTGGTAGGACTAAAGGAAAGAAAAATTATCAGGTAAGACATAATTTTTCCTTAGGCCTTGTGGGTAGAGATTCTATTGTTTTCTTGTTCATGGCCTTCATTTTCAGGCCCTCTGTTTCCAGGTAGATGAACTTTGCTAAGACAATGCTTATGTTAGCACGACCGTGCTATTTATTTATTTATTTGGATTTGGATTTTGCTCACACTTCTTTTCAGTAGTAGCTCGAGGTGAGTTACATTCAGGTACAGTGGGTATTATTACCCTTGGTAAGTAACATGCTTAGGTTGCTAGATGAACACCAAGTGTCAGCAAGTAGTAAATAACATTCAGTTAACAAGCACTCAGCAAATAAAGTATTTACTAGACACTCATTAAACCCTCATTTAAATATGGTGTTTCTTAATTTGCTTTAGTACCCATGCAACCTTTGATGTACACATGCCAGTCTTTTGTAAGACCTGTTTTAAACTGTGCAGTAAAGCCCAGGTCATTAATCTAGCATGTGTAATAGAGCCTTGATGTGAACACTAAAGTTTATTGTATAGGTCCCTTAATGTTTAAACAAATAGAATATATATAGTACAGTCAGGTTTTGAGAGCACATACAGTTCAAAAACTAATTTTTACAAACTGATGCTGCTTAAACCTCTTTCTTCCAGCAACATTCAGTACATTCAGTACATCTCTGTGCTCAGCAGATCTATATGAAAACTGTGTGTGTACTTTGTATGTGGTATCCATATCAATTGTGTATAGTCTTTGAACATTTATTAGAGCTCCTAGTACAATGCATTTCTATTAGTTTTTAAACTGTAAAGCATTAGAACCATTTTATAAATTTAGGGGTGAATTAAGCCAGCAGCTGTCAGCAGTGTTTTTTTTATTTTACTGCTGCCAGTTTTAAGCCTAGATATTTAATGCCAGGCCATGTCTAGGCAGTAGCATTGAATATCAGGTATGTGGTTAAGGGCCGATATTCATCCTTTAATAAATTCAACCAGAGAAAGATAGAACTGTGAGCTTTGTGGTCCAGTTTATCCAGTTAACTTATCCATTTAAATGCTGAATATCAGCACTTAACTGGGTAAGTGACAACTCCACTCCTGGACCACCCACAGTATAGTCAGTTTCGACAGATGGTTAGAGGAGAGAATCATCAGCACTGTCCAGATAAGTGCTGCTGAATATTCCCAGGATAGCCCAGCAGAGGTGATTTAACTGGGCAGGAGCCTCTCCTGCCCAGCTAATTCACTTGAATATCGAACCCTTAATTTCTTTTAAAACAAACTTGTAGTTTATACACAGTGCATTGGTTCATTCTTTCCCCAAAGGGAAGTTCTGAAAAGTAACTCAAGATTTTGCATGTGAGTTGTGGAAATTCCTCCTTTTGCTTACAATCAGAATTAAACCTTTAACCAACAGGCATCTAATTATATTAGTTCTCATCTTTCATAATCTCACATATTGATGGGAAAATGATACAACTAAGCACCTTTTAAATTCTCAAAAATGTATTTATTTTATGCCTCTATGCCTTTATGAGATAGGCTTGTAGAATAACCCCCATTAGCATACAAACTCTCGTACATAAATTTACACTTGCTGAGAGACAGGTGTGTATGTGTCCGTATACTCTGTATGTACATGTGTATTTTATAAAGTATGCCAAGTATATCACTGTTCTGCCCAGACTGTCCTGAAAACATCTTCGCATATACCACATAAAAGTAACCACATTCTTATTGCTGTGCATACTTCTATGTTTATATACACCCATGCAGTTTTGTAGTAATAATTTTCCATGTGTGATGTATGCTTTAGGTGCAGAAAATGCTTTAAAAAGGTACCCACTGAATGTGTATGTTAAGTTTGGGAGCTGTGTTTTTAGTGGACCACATTAGCATGGCCCGTTGAAGTGGGTAACATTTTTTTTTGTGCAGTAGTAGTTAAACATTTAAAGCTTGGAGGTTTCCACATGAGGTTCAGTCATTTTTGAAGGTGATGCTTTTGCAACTAGGAATTTTTTGTTTGTATGTTACTTTACTTATAGCAGGAGGAATCCATAGTATATTTTTTTTAAACTTGATTCATGTTTTTTTGTTGTTGCACACTGTTTTCAATGTGTGTAATATATTTTTTATATCTGTACGTGGCTGCATGTTTGTTTATATGTTAAGCACTTTTTCTGTCTTGTATTCATCCACAGCTGTGATTAGTGCCCATCCCATCCATTCCCTCGATAACCCCCACCATCATTTCCACTCCGGCAACCTCGCTTCTCCAACTCGCAGCTATCTCCACCATCTGGTCAACCCACAGCCACTGGGCTTTTCCATCTCCCATTCAGACAGGGCCAGTTCCACAGGTGAGAGGAATAAGGAATAAAGCAAGCATGAGCCAAGGGCTCCCTCAAGAGATGGTGCTTATTTTTGTAACCAAAGGCTCAAGTATTGTTTATGGTGCCCTCTTTCAACTTGACTATCACAGTCCATTTTTGGAGAGGAGTAAAATGGGACTATTATGGGTTCTAGTCCAGTAGCTGCTGTAACTAAATATGTGTAGTTTGGGTCACATCTCATGTCATATTATAGTAACCTGAACGACGATGCCATTGAATTCAGTGAAACTGATATTTTATAAATATATATTGTGATAACTTATTGATTCACCATTTTAAATCTCTCTCTCTCTCTCTCTCTCTCTCTCACTTGGCAAATATAGGTTGCCCTTTTTTTTCTGTCCTGGCAGTTCCTTTGTACTTTCAGGGCCCTGTTTACTAAGATGCGCTAGAGTTTTTAGAGTGCACTGTGTAGACGCCCATAGGAATATTGTGGGCATCTACACGATTAACGTGCTCTAAAAATGCTAGCTTGCCTCTAGCACAACTTAGTAAACAGGGCCCTTAGTTTCTTTTCTGGCCATTCATTCATAAGTACCCAGTGTTTCTTTCCATTTTTAACTGTCCTCCCACCCCCTCACACCCACTGTCTTTTCTCAGACTCACAACAACAGCCTTTAGAGAGGGGCAGCAGACTGTAGCATATTGTGGAGTACGAAGCATGTGTGCATTAAAATGGCCAGTAGGTTATGCAGTGGTAAAGTGTTTTACCTAGGGCTGTAAACACTGCCTCTGCAGCAGCACCAGCCTTGATCATCGCAGGGAGCAGAAAGTGGGTGTAGGAAGTGAACCCTGGTATTTTGGCTAGGAGTAGTTCATAACGTGACCTCTGCACCATTGTGTCAGGTTGTTTTTTCAGAATTTGTATTATTTAATGCAAGTTAGTGATATTGACAGTTACACTACTAAAGGTGATGTTAGGGTGGGAAAATAAACTTCAGACAGCAGGAGAAAAGATTAGCAAGTAAAAAAAAAAAAAACAATCCTTTATACATTGCAGATTTGTTGCTGTCTGCCTTCAGTATGTTGGATAGAGGGCAGCAAATCATAGTGTTTGAAGTTACCTGTACATTGATCATTTCTCTTAGTTTGAGGTGATATTCTGCAGCCAAAATGTCAAGTCAGTGCACTAGTCCAGAGGCCATCCTGAAAAGTACAGTAACCTGGAAAATGCTTCTGTAAAATAATTATATATATATATATAGAGAGAGAGATATTATATGTATTTGTTATAATTCCTCTTACAGAATCAATTCGAAAAACACCCAGCACTGAAAATGTATCTGGGTCCTTATCTCAGACCTATGGTGGAGATCATCAAGAGCCAGAAGTCGCTACTGGCTCTTATCTAGCTAATCCCCAGGAGGAAGATTCAAGCCAAAACCTCCCTACTGCCCATGTCCGACCCTCTCATCCTCTGAAAAGTTTTGCAGTGCCAGCAGTTCCATCTGCAAGTTTAACATATGACTCTGCTCTTCCAAGCACACCATTATTGTCCCAGCAAGGTGAGTGCACATACAGATGTACATGTAAATACCATTATTCCACTAAGGAGAGTACAGGAGATAGGGATTACTGAGTCAGACCAGGGTCCATCAAGCCCAGCATCATGTCTTTGACAGCAGCCGGTCTGGATTGCAAGTACCCAGCAAATCCCCAAAATTAAATTTCTCATATTACATTTCCAGGGATAAGCAGTGGCCTGATCAAGTCTACCCAACTAATAATTTTTCATGTCTTACTCCAGGAACTTGTCCAAACCTGTTTTGAATCCTCTTGTATTAATCACTTCAGCTGCATCCTCTGGCAACAGTTTCTACAGTTTAATTATGCACTGCATTAAAAAAAAAATTGACATTTTGTGTTCAGTCTACCGGTCATTAATTTCATGGAGTGTCCTCTTGTTTTAGTATTGTTTGAAAGGTTAAACAACCATTCCTTATTTAACCATTTCACCTTACTCATAATTTTACAAACGGCCATCGTATCTCCTCCGTCATCTTTGCTCCAAGCTAAAAAGCCCTAATCTGTTCAGCCTTTCTTCATAAGGGATAGTTTTAGCCCCCTTTTTTTGTCACCCTTCTTTGAACAATTTCTAGTCCTGCTGTCTCCTTTTTTAGATGAGGTGACCAGACCTTCACACGGTACTCGGTGTGCGATTGCACCAAAGACCTATAGAGAGGCATAAGATACTCTGTTTTGTTCTTCTTCCCTTTTTGAATAATCCCTGTTTGGGCAGCCTTACCAATTTCAGGGCCCTGTGGGCAGCAGTTTTGTTTGTTTGTATTTTTTTGGTGGAGGGGGGCAGTGGTTCATTATGTCCCCCATCTCTAAAACCTCCCCCCACCCCACCTTAAAACCTGTGTTTCTCCATAGAGGGCTCAGGGCAGCAGCAGCAATTCATGTAGGCCATCTTCTTTCTGATTTAATTTCCTATTTCACAAGGATGGAATACAGCAGAGAGCAGGGTCAGCAGCATATGGTCTACGTGAGTAGCTGTCACTCTCTGAGCCCTCTACAGAGAAACACATTTTGCAAGGTAAGGTGGGATGGGGGGGTTCAGCACTCTTTGTGGTTGCCATTTAGATGCCTAGTCTCCAAAATTCACAAGATTCGTCACCGCACATCCTTCAAGTCTTCTGTTTTTAATGGCTTTGAATAATTTTATGTAATCTGCAAATCACCACACATCTATCTCCATATCACTTATGAATACGTTAAACCACACAGGTTCTAGTTAAGACTGCAGCATTCCTCTACTATTGACCCTTTTCTATGTTCATAACTAACCATTTAGTCTTCCTCTGTTTCCTGTTTTTTTAGTCACTTGTAATCCACCGATAATTATTGCCTAGTGTCCCCACTACCATTACCCCGTGCACTGGGTCCCATTTATCAGTAAGGACTAGATCTGAAGTACTTTCCCCTCTGGTTGGTTTCTGGACTAGCTGTTTCATGAAGCAGTCATTTATGGCATCTAGAAACTTTACTTCCCTGGGATATCCCAATGAGACATTTTACCTAATCAATATTGTGGTACTTGAAATCTAAAGACACCAAAGCCTCTCCTTTTCTCATGCACTTAGTATAAAGCACCACCAAAATATACTATAAGAGAATACAAGGATCTCAGCGTTAAGTCTCCAACAAGAATGTATTCCAACCTAACGGCTACAGCTAGATCCAACTGTTTTACCATGCAGAAAAAAAAATATATATAGCAGAAAAAACTCCATTTCTATAATATGTGACCATCTCTGGGAAAAGGTGACTAAAGTAGCAGATCTAAAATGTTGAGACTGGCCAATTTTTCAAGTCATGGGTCCATGTAAACTGCACTGGACCCATGTTTGGGGATTTATAGGTATATAAGAGCTATATTGGTATAAGCAGTCTGCAAAAGTTACATGTTTGAACTTTTGTAACTTTAATTTGCACATAAAATGGTGGGGTTTGGATGGTTGTATTACAAATTATTTGCTCTAACAGAATTAATTAAAACCTCATTTCTTGTTTCTTTCCCCAAGAGATGGTCACGTATGCCTGCAACCTGGAGAAAAAAAGCTATATAACAAAAAAAAAACTTTACAAAAGTTTATAATGTTATCTACTCTGTACTGAGTGCATGGATGATAAAAAGTTGTTATGGGCTTCCAAAAAATATACTTGGTTCATATATCTTATCAAACCCTTCTTCATATCAAGTTGATATACAAAAACAGTTCCACTTACCTGTAGGAACTACACATCCGCTGGAAAAATGCATCCAGTCTGTCCAGTTCAACTTGACAAGGGCTTCTTGTTTCACCAGAGCTGTGTCAAGAGTCTAGAGGGTACAAATAAGTGCCTCTTTCCACTGAGAAGCAAAAGTGTATTCTCTCAGACTAGTGCATACAAAGTGGTGCATGTGGGGGAGAAAGATGTTTAAGGGTAGAGGTAGATATAGGATGCATAGAAGAAGTAGAGGAGTTCGTCGATAGTACTGTTTTCTTCATCTTGAGGCCAGAGGGAAGACTAAATTGAGTAAATTTACTGCAAGTAGTCAGGGGTCTTGAAGGAGAAGTGAGAATCTGTAATCCTATGTCAGTTAAGGAACCACTTATTGTGCCTGGTTTATTATGTCTCTATTTGAAATGGCATTTTGGAACTGTGCCGGCTGATTTTGTCGTTCTGAATGCTGTCAATATGTAGTTGCAAATGTGGTATGTATATTTTTATGTATGTTTTATTGTGCTCCACCCTGGATAAGGATGGATTATAAATAATCTAAAACTAACAGGGCGAGAATTGTACAAGTTTGATTTTCAAAAATTCACTTTTATCAGCTCTGAGGGTTGAGGTAGAAGATATCTCTGGTAGAGTATTAGTAAGTTGACGGATAATTTTATAGAGCTTACTGGTTGTAGGATCTTGAGCCGTACTTGAGGGAGAGTATTTTTTAGCTTCTGTGAAAGAGGATGTGAAAGAGTGCTGCAGATCCTTTACACAGTTTATGTAGATATGGAGCGATGTTTTGACATTCATGAAGGTGTAGTTGTCTTTTGACTAGACATAGACCAGAATGGTAGCAAACTTAAGACGAATTATGGTAGGTAGGACAAAGTGTGTGTAGAGGAGCAATTTTTTCTGAGACAGGCCCCAGTATTGAATCCGAGTGATGGATTTGAGCAGATAATGGGAGAGAGACAGTCACCTGGAAAAGCTGACAATAAATCAGAAAAGTGTCTGGATTAAAGTTCCTAAGGTTCTTGGACCTTTGAGGAAGGTGAAGGGTGTGCCCGTTTAGGCGGGGCTAAGTGGACCCATGCGAACTTAAAAATTATCACATACCCATTCTCCACCCATGCCCCACCTACTCATGACCCCAACACAAAACACCCTTAATGCACTAATTGTAAAATTAACACAAAACCAGTTATAATGTTTGTGCGGTAGCAGTTAATGTGTGCCATTTTGCATGTTAAGGCGGGAATTCTACAGATTGCTAAAAGTTAGGGGTGAAGAATGCCATGTCACAAAAAAAAATAGCAGAATTAGAAAAGGTTCAAAGAAGAGCTCCCAAAATGATTGAGGATGGAACTCTTCCCATATGAGGAAGAGGTTAGGGTTCTTCAGCTTGGAAAAGACAGCTGAGGGGGGGATATGATTCAGGCCTAAAAAATCCAGAGTAGTGTAGAACCGATAAAAGTGAATCGATTTTTTTTTAACTCTTTCAAAACGTACAAAGACTAGACACTCAATAAAGTTATATTGTGGTAATTTTAAAATGAATAAGCGGAAATATTGTTTCACTCAGCTTAAGCCCTGCAACTCATTACTGGAGGATGCAGTAACAGCAGTTAGCATATCTGGTTTTAAAAAAAGGTTTGGACAAGTTCCTGGAGAAAAGGTTCGTACTCTACTATTAAGATAGACATATGGAAAGCCACAACTTATCCCTGAGGTCAGTAGGATGGAATCTTGCTACTATTTAGGATTCTGCCAGGTACTTGGGATCTGGATTGGCCACTGTTGGAAGCAGGATACTGGTCTAGGTGGACCATCAATGTGACCCAGTATGGCTGTTCTTGTGTACATTGAATTAAATGGAATTTTACTTCTACTTCTTTTAGTACAGAAGGTATGCTGAGGCATAAAACCTGTGATAATCACAACATTGGGCTTTATTTTTTTGGAATCCAGTTAAAGCAGGTTGCTTTACTTAAACAACCCCATCCTCCTATGCCCTGCCCTACAGCCTGGTGATAGAAGTATTTCTCTTTCATTCTAAGGTCCTAACCAGCAAGTTCAGTCGGTGAAGACTGCCTCCATTGGGACACTGGGGAGACCCCGTCCTCCCATGCCTGTAGTTGTTCCTAGTGCCCCTGAGATGCAAGAGACCACCAGGATGCTTGAAGACTGTGAAAGTGTAAGTCCACAATATGGAATTTTCTTCCTCAACCCTTCATAGCATGCAAGTAACCACTAGATTCTTTATTTGTATATTATCTGGACTATACTGCCCTTCACATCAATTGCTTGGCTTCTGACATTTGGGTCCCTTTATATGCATGTAAATGCCTCTTATAAAAGTATGTATAGTGACAAGAACACCCATATTTTTATGCAGCTTGGGTGTAGGCACATTCTGGACAGGTTTTCGGTAGATTTATTTTTGTTAAATTTGTACCCCGCGCTTTCCCACTCATGGCAGGCTCAATGCGGCTTACATGGGGCAATGAAGGGTTAAGTGACTTGCCCAGAGTCACAAGGAGCTGCCTGTGCCTGAAGTGGGAATTGAACTCAGTTCCCCAGGACCAAAGTCCACCACCCTAACCACTAGGCCACTCCTCCACTCCAGATCATAGGCAACGTTGTGATTTATGCACAGTCATCAAAAATATGGCATGATCTACCTCTAGTCAGATCGTGCTGCCTCAGTACCTGTAGGCCATTGAATTCCAGAAAGTGCACAAACCTCTCTTGTAGTAGTGTGTGAACTAATTTGCTCCCCACCAAGGGTAGACTAATTCATAGAATCTTCCTTAGTACTTTTTTAGAGAGGAACCACATTTGCCTGTCTCCAGTCCTCTGGGACCACTTCATACTCTTAAAGAAGCATTGAAAATGTCATACAACAGAGCCACTAGAACTTCTCTAAGTTCTTCAGTACTCTTGGATGTATTCCATCCAGCCCCATCATTTTGTCTACTTAATGTTCGTGAAGAACTAGCTAAACTTTCTTCTGAAAATCATTCAAGGTCTCCTCACTCCATTCCTATATGTTTTTGTTTTCTGAAGACCTATCCATCCCTTCACCTACGAACACAGAACAGAAATATTTGTTGAGCAGTTCTGCTTTAACCTCCTTGGCCTCTTCATAGTCTTCCCTTTGTCACATAGCCACTTTTGCACTTCTCCTGTCACTAGTATATCTTCAAAGCCGGGCAGTTCTGTTGCCTTAATAATATTTTATATATATAATCACCATTCTTCTTCCTTTTCTTCCTGGTACAGCTATATTCCAGTCATGGTTTTCTGTGTACCAAGTCTTCGTGGCCATTGTTAATTCAATTCAGCATCTTCCATTACAGTCTCTAGATTAAGGGCTTTATTTCTCTAAGAACAAGCAGAATAGGAAAAGAGCGAAGATGACATTCTCTTAAATGATATCCCCTCTATTGAAGGAAAACTTAAACATAATGACTCAGTAGACCACAAGATTATATTTACAAAAAGCCAAACTATTAAGGATAGCAAATATCTAGGTGCCATGCCTGTTAAAATGTGCAAATTTAAAATACATAATTTAAATTGAATATCAGCTTTTATTGACAAGCAGTGGAATTCTTTCAATAGTGATACATTGTAAATCAATGAAGCCACAGTATTCTTCAACATCTACAGGCATTGCAATAATTTCTCAGAGCATCCTAGATTAAACAGGTTACAGATGTCAAAATATGTAATTACAGATTGAACAATAATTCTATAATGAAATAATACGTAAAAAGTATATACGCAGAAAGCATGTGCCTACTTTCACTTGTTATGTGTGTACGCATTCCTAGGGGAGTAGTTTGTGTGGAGCAGAGGCAGAGTTGATGTACATACATATCATTTTATAAACAGGTGTGGATCCAACATAGACAACAGGGTGTGTAAAGGACTTTATCTTTTAGATGCAAAATTCCCAATGTGGTCATGTTTCAAAGATTCTTCATCATGGGCATAACCATCTGAATTTATATATAGAATCTAGGTATCCATATTTAAACAGGCATGCTAAGTCAGTTTCAGTCAGATGTGATAGCTGATCTCAACGTACCAGCATAAATATTCAGCCTGTTGAAAAGAGCATTTGTTCTCAAGAGACACTTCCACACTGTATGAAATAGCTAACTTTGTATCAAGGCTACAGCAAAATTTCATCCTTTACGCATTCTGTTGTCTACATTGGATCCTCTTTTTTGGTGGTGTTACTTGTAAAGTACATGTGTATGCACTCAGAATACCTAAATACGTTTATATTAACTTAAGAGCAACTATAAATGTGTATGTTGACATTTGTGCTATACAGGGCTGGTTCTTGGTGCCTATTTTATAAAAACGGTATACACACACAGGTGTCTATGTTGCTTTTATAAAATCATACCCTAAATGTGATAGTATCTTAAACATGAATAAAGGACCAGATTCAATATATGGAGCCTAAAAATCGGCACCAGAAAAAACTTGCTTAGTGCTGTTCTATAAACCTTGCCTAAAGTTAGGCGCAGTTTATACAATACATGTAGCAGCTGTCCCCGTGACTAACATTTAGGTGTGACCATTTACGCCAGCTAAAGCCTGGTGTAAATGTTCTTGCCTAACTTAGGTATGAATCGGGCATATTCTGTAACAGTGCATGTAATTTTTAGGAATGCTCAGGACCCACCCATGCCCTTCCTGTGGTCACCCCCCTTTTGAGATCTGTGTATTAGAATTTACATGTACCACTTTACAGAATACGATTAGAAAATTGCCCATGTAAATTCTAATTAGTGCGGATAATTGCTTGTTAGTGGCCAGTTAGCAGCACTGATTGGCTTATTTAAACAATTAAGTTGTGTGTGCAACTTTAGTCGCCATGGATAGAATCAAGGGAAAAGTGTATCTCTTAATCTCATGTCCTGCACTGTTGTAGACAGATTTATTTTATTTTATTCTGTTTTTTTGTGGCTGATAGGAGAACATCAGAACTGGGATATGATATAAATCCAGATTCGGGTGACTATAGAGTGCATGTGATCAAATGCACAACAGCACTCTAATATGACACCTCACTTGCTTATGCTCTAACCAGCTTCCTTTTCTGAAGTTCATGCTTGTGAAATATGAATGGGAAAGATGAGATTTTATTATACTTGATGAATGGGAAAGATTAGACTTATTATACTTGATGTCAAATATTTTTCTTTAATTCTTTTTTTGTCTCTGTTTTTAATTTACTGTTATCTTCCTTCACCTTGCTTAACATATCATGCCTTTGCAGTTCTATCTTTCTGCTTTGTTCTTTGCATGCTGGGCTTACCACTGCTTACTCATTCATATCCTCCCTATATCTGACTCTTGTTCTCGTAAGTTGAAGAGAACATTTGGAATCCATGCAATATCTAGCCTCTGGTTTAATTTCTGCCATGTGAAATATTTATTATATTAAAATGCGGGGCTGCTTGATATGTGGTTATATATATGTGTGTCTAAGAATTTGCACATTATGTCTATACTAGTAAAAAAAAGGCCCTTTTCTTACACAAATGAAACGGGCGCTAGCAAGGTTATCATGTAATGGTGATTGTGTTTTTAAGGGAACCGTTAGGAGAAATGTTCTGTCATGATAAGTAATAATTGGGAAGGGTGTATAATGAGTAATATTCTCCAGGGGTATGAGATATGGATTGTTTTATCTATGGTTTTTTTTTTTGTTTTAATCTTTTTTTGTGATTTATATTTATAGTATTTTTAAAAGATAAAGAGTACACAGACTCCATCCATATCCAGCATTTTTCCTCTCTTCCCTCCCTTCCATCCATGTGCATCTCCTTCCTGACTTCCCTCCCCTCCATCCATCCATGTCCAGCCAACTCTCCATTCTCCCCTGCCCTCTCCTCCATCCACCCATATCCAGCAAATTTCCTCTCTCCCCTGCCCCCATTCATTCATCCATGTCCAGCAAATTTCCTCTCTCCCCTGCCCTCCCCTCCATCCATCCATGTCCAGCAATTCTCCTCTCTCTTCTGCCCTCCCCTCCATCCATCCATGTCCAGCAACTCTCCATTCTCCCCTGCCCTCTCTTCCATCCATCCATGTCCAGCAACTCTCCATTCTCCCCTGCCCTCTCTTCCATCCATCCATCCATGTCCAGCAACTCTCCATTCTCCCCTGCCCTTTCCTCCATCTATCCATATGCAGCAAATTTGCTCTCTCCCCTGCCCCCTCCATCCATCCATGTCCATCAATTCTCCTCTCTCCCCTGCCCTCCCTCCTGTCCTGTCCAGCGATCTGTTCTCTCCCCCTGCCCTCCCCTCCTCTCCTGTCCAGCCATCTCTTCTCTCCCCCTGCCCTCCCATCCATGTCCAGCGATTCTCTCTGCCCTCCCTCAGCTCCCTGACAACCCTCTTCTCCGTTCCTTTCCCTCTCCCCCATGCGTTTAACCCTTTTACTTTCAGGCACAGCGACAGCAATGAAGAGGACAACACAGCTTCTCCCTTCCCTCATACAGTGTCCCGCCCTCGAGGAAACAGGAAATGCATCATTGCAAAAGGCGGGACACTATGTAAGGGAAGGGAGAAGCTGGAGGCGAGCCTGCTGTGTTGTCTTCACTGCCGTCGCTGCGCCTGAAAGTAAAAAGGTTAAACACACGTAAGGGGGGAGGAACAGAGAGGGGAGCTGAGGGTGGGAAGGAGTGGATGGACTGTCCGAGAGTTGCCTGGCTGCAGCACTGCTGCACCAGGCAGCCCTGCATTTGGGGGGGGGGGCAGCAGCCAGGGGAGGGTCACGGTTGGGCTGGGGAGGCTTAGCATCTCCAAGCCTCTTATACGGGGCGCCTATGGCTGTCCTACCATCCCATCTATGTTCATCAATTCTCCTCTGCCCTGCCCTACCCTCCCCTTCCCTTCCTCCCTCCCTCCACTCGATGTCCCGCGATTCTATCCTCCTGACATCATCTTGCCTCCAGCGTTCCTTTACCCTCATTGTTCCGCCCTCTGACGTCATTACGTTTTGATGCAAGAGCGCGGCAATGAGTGTGAATGGATGTTACGAACCCAGGCATCCAGACATAGAATGTTGGAGGTTCAAATTATTATATAGGATGATTTTGTTTCATTTCACACCAGGCTCCTTGATGTACTGTTACTGAGCTTTGCATTAACTTCCCTTCTCTTCTTCAGTAACCTTGTTAAATCTCATGCAGAATTACGAACCGGATGAGCTAACCAAAGAGATGGCCCACCTGGAAGGACTTATGAAGGACCTCAATGCCATTACCACAGCATGACCACCTTTGCCAGGACAGAATTTTGGTTCAGCATTCCCAACTTCACAAGCTTTGGGATTAAGCCTTGGATTGCAAGGAATTGTACAGAGAAAGGAAGCATGAGATGCACAGCAGTACAAATGAATATAAAAATCAGAGACAAATGTGCATTCATATTAATGCTGGGTAAATACCTTTCTGCTGATTTGAAAAATGAAGGAATTTTCAAGCTGAATTCCATTGCCTGCTGAGACTGTGCTGATGGCATAAAGTGCTAAGATCCACTTTTCCAAACAGGAAGACTGGCTTCAGTTTTATTTTTATCTGGTCTTGGTTTTATCCGTGCTGTGGTCCACAACCTGCCTTTTCAGTGTTGGACAGTTTTGCATATGTACAATTTTGTGTGTTTTCATTTATTTTTATTTTATTATTATTTTTTATATAAAATAAATAACATTTTGTGTAATCTAGGGAAAAATATTTGTGCTTTAACTCCCAGTTTCCAAATATGACATTTGGCTGCTTGTACCTCTAATGGTTCTATGAAAATGCTTTGATTAAACACAAACTTTTTCTGTATACATTACATGCTCTGTCTGCAAGATGTACATGGCTTTTTGGAATGCAGTATTACCCTCCGATTTCAAAGTAGCATTTCCACAAAGTGGGGATTTGGTTTGATTTTTCCATGTCTTGCTCTTCTAACCATTGCTGTGTTTAATTGAACTGATTATAATGGGCCCACATTCATCAAAAGCTGAGCTCCTAAGTCAGGTGCTGAAATTTGCCCCATATTTTCAGCTGAAAATTATTCCAAATTAAGGAACTTAAAAGTTATGCTCCTAATTTAGGCCTACCATTGATTTGCCTAGATTTAGGGTCCTAAAGTATGTTGTGCCTACTGTAGTGCAGAAAACATGCGCTAAGCTCTTCATTCTTTTCCCCCACCCTAAATCTGCCTCTGTTGTCACCTGTTTTTGTAGGCTGCTAAATTTAGGAGTTTAGTGAAATTTCTGCCCTAAGAAATTTTCAGAGAGGCCAGTTTAGGAGCCTAACTTTCATTTGATGGTAGGAATTCACTGGCATGTGTAAAGAGCAGATTAGCTTTCAGTGCAGCAGAGACTTTTGCTGTATTGTTTAGCTTGGTGAATTCTCAATATAAAACTGTAATATTAATTTTAAAGAATAATCTTTATAAGAGAACTCATGGAGAGAATGAGAGGGTGCTTTTGTGGTTATGCTTCTTAAACCTGCCTGACATATGCCCTTCTCACTGAAAAGTTTTGCATCTAGCTGAAATGGTACATATTGAAAGAAAAGTCTTTGATACATTTTCTTGTATACGTTCAGTATTTTGTTGAATCAGCCAGAGGAGTGATTCAGTCCTTCTTTCCTTCCCCCCCCCCCCCCCCCCCCCCCCCCCCCCCCCCCCCCCCGGGTAGGTATTTCTTCAGCATTCTAAAGGGTTAAAGAGGAAAATTATTCCCTTTCTTTCTCCTAACATGAAAAGATTTGGCTTTTACTGGTTTGCAACTGGAGTTTCATTTAGCAAAAAATAGAACTGAACAAAAACTCTTCAATTTCTCTGCTCAACCTTTTCTGTGAAATAGGTCATGCAGGTTGTCATATCTTGCAATGAGATGGGATTTTTGTTTTTAGATTTTTGATTTAAATCTAATTATATAGGTACTGAGATGTTTTAAAAGCCTGCTTACCATTTCATTCAAATGTAATACTGAGCTAGACAAGATGTGACCTTGTCTAGCTCAGTATTAAATTAGAATAATAATAATAAAAAAAATAATAATAAAAAAAAACTTTGAACATTTCAAAATAAGAATTGGAAAATGTTTTCTTTAATTATAGACCTGTTCAATTTTCTATGATTTTTTTTGAGGGGAGGGGGGGGGCTCCTTATGATTTTTGAGAATGAATTTGCCATAAAATTCTGAATTAAAGGTTCTTCAGGTCCAACTCAACCCTGCCTCTCTATGATTTTAGGATAAAGCGCTAGGCAGCTGCAAAAAGCAAATAATTGGAAAAAATTAATAGAAAGATTAAGAGCAGATAAGGATCAGAAGGCTCATCTAGGCTGCACATTCTTGGTGTAATATTACAGAGCTTACCCAATCTCAGGATCTTCTGTGCTGTTTGCATATTTTCTAGAATTATGCTACTGTTTTGCTCTCCGGGAGATTTTTCTGTGCACTTACCATCTGTATTAAGAAAGTATACTTTGTTACTCTTGATTCTACTCCTTTTAACCAATAATATGCATATGTGCCAGTTTTGTGGATGCTTGAGCATCCAAATGATGAAGAAATTCTTTCAGGCTGTCAGGAATAGGTAATTTTCCTTGAGCTGAGCACCTCCAATCATTTTGAAAACTTGGCTCTTATGATATGGCCTTTTATTCTAGCACTTGCTTTCTACTGAAAAACGCTTGCAGCTCATATTGCCATCTGTTTTGCATTTCTATCAACCTTCAAGATCTTGAGGCTCTGATGGAGTAAGACAATTATCCTTACCTGCCTTGACAACATTTCCATATGAAGTGACAGGAAAGTGTTCCTTCTCACAAGCAGGACCAAAAGAATGAAACACTCTCACTCTAAAGGATCCAAGAAACTATTGAAAAGGGCATTTCTTTGTGATGGCATTTGGTATGTGATGAGACAGGTAATGACAGTTTGTTCTAATGGACTCTGAAGTATGGAAGTAAATGTGAATTGTATGTATGGGATGTTGTGTATTATTCATATTGAGGTATTTGAATGTCTCATATATCCTCCCTCCTTACTGTGTTCTTAGAGTGTGTGTGTAGATATATAGTTTCTTTAGCTATATATGTATATAGAGAGATATTTTTAAGTCCTTGGTTTCATTTCTTAGGGCTTATGCCTTTACTCTGCTTGTCATTTTGTAGATATAGCATCAAAAGGGTATGCAGTAGTCTATATAAGGTCTCATCAATGATCTGTACAGAACTATTTTCTACTGATTCATCTCTGTCTCCTTTGTCTCTTGTTACTAGATTCTCTCCTTATAGGTTCAAATTAGCACCTACTGTTCATATAGTGGAGGAGTAGCCTAATGATTAGTGCAGTGGCCTCAGAACTAGAGGAACTGGGTTCAGTTCTCACTGTATCTGCTTGTTACTTTGGGCAAATTACTTAACCCTCTATTGCCCCAGGTATAAAATAAGTACCTGTATGTAATATGTAAACCCCTTTGATTGTAACCACAGAAAGGTGGTATATCGAGTCCCATTCCCTTTCATATGCATGTCTGCCTCTCATTTTCATGAGACTGTTTTTGGCAAACTTCTGACCACTTCTCATTTTCTTAGATCAACCTTCATATTTCCTACTCCATTTATAGTATACATGATGTTGCAGATCCGTGTGCCATCTGCCCCAAAAAAACAAACATTCTTTTCTAGCCCGTCTGCAGTGTCACTTGTGAAAATATTGAAACAGACTCTTCTCTAAGCACTCAACAGAGAACCTTCCTCTTGTCTTTACACTGGAGCAGGATGGTACAGTAATGAAACCAGGCTTTTCATGTAGACTAAAATGGCCTCAACAGAGACTACTGGCAATTTGAGTTCACATCAAAAGTGAGGTTAGCAGTTGATTATTCAGTGAAATATATCTGCATTTCTTTACTGCATTCCCTCTATCCCATTTCTCTTGTCTCGTTAGTCTCTGCCCCCCATCTCAATCCTCTTTTTTCCCCACTCGTAATTAGGAGATGAGTGCAGCAGGACGTTCTCCTTCACTAGTTTGTAAATGCCTACAGGAAAGGCAGAAGAAGAGGACCAGGCTTCTACTGTTTCTCAAATCAGCTGGTGGGCCCAGTTCTACCACAGCTCTTACTATTCCTCTCTGGCCTGGAGAAGTTAGATTTGCTTCTTTTCCTCCTTTGGGCTGTCCTTAGGTTAGTACTTTAGAGCCAGCTGTTCGTTACCTGAAGAAGGCCTTGCTGTCTCTTGCCTGTCAATCAATTGGCAGATTAGTTTGCAGTAAGAGAAGGCACCAACCAGTAAAGGCCCTTTCAGTCTCTGCCCTTCTACTTTCAGCATTTGTTGTATAATACCCATAAACAGCACAGCCTTGAGCAATATTGTAATGCTGGGTTCAGGTCTTTGATATCCATAGCACATTGTGGAAAGTACATGAAACTCCTATGCAAATCTGAGTAAGAATCATATCTAATAGCCTAAATGAAGACTTTTTATAAAAAAAAATAACTTATGTAGAAAATTTAAAAAAAAAATCTATTCTGCAGTCTCAATAGGTTTTTGTAACTGTTGTAAATCATAATAGTGTAGCTTGAGTAGTATTGACAAGTCTTTTTTTTTTAAGTTTTTGTGCTAAGCCAGGTGAAGATGGTAAGACCATCAATATTCACATGTGAGTGATATTAACACGTTTCTTCCCCCCCCCCCCCCCCCCCATTTATTAAGTCGCACGGCAATGCCAACACGGCCCATTCAAAGTGAATGAGCTGTGTCTGCATGAGCGCATAGCAGCTGCTAGCATGGCTTAATAAACTGGGGGGGGAGGAGGGTTGATTTTTATATGGCTAACTACTTTTTTTCAACTGATTTTATTAATTTTTTTCATCAGTGGTAATATCACATCCATTTAGTATACATGTTATATGCTGATAGATTTGATTGAAAACTTGATAAATAACAGTTGACTAGGTGGAGAGGATGACAAATCTTTATTACAGCTTTAATAATGTGATTCAGGCATACCTAGTATGTATACAGTAGGGCAGTTTTCAAACAGGTCACATAATTATAAACTACACAGGCCATGGTAATGCACAATTTTGTTTGTCTTTGAAAATTTGCAAATGAAAGGTCTGTGCGTTAAAAGCATCTGTGTACTTTGCATCTGCTATTTGTGTGTGTGACAGGGGCTACAAAGAAAGCAAAAATAGCATGTGTGCATTTGGAAACTGGATGGATGCCCAAAGCACACCTATATAGAAACATTCTTTTTCCCTGCAGCTACAAGTATGCATACTATAGCAGCAGTTTTATTTGGGGAGATACCTTTTGAAAATTGCCCTTTTAATAAGGAAGGAACACACTTAATACTTTTCTTGTATGGGGTGTGGTGTGGAAGCGTGTGATCCTTGGCAAGAATTTTAACTAGAAATAGACATTGGCTTATGCTATGCAGTTCTTCACATAGTAGATACCCCTTCACATTGCTCTCATTATTTAAATCAGTATTTCACAACCCCGTACTAGAGGCACACCTAACTATCCTGGTGTTCAAGATATCCATAATGCTTACACCAGAGAGGGATTTGCCTACATGGCAGAGCCAGCATATGCAAATCTGCCTCATTCCTATTCATGCAGCCAGTTCTGAAAATTCAACTGGCTAGACCGTGCCTCCAAGACAGGGTTGTGAAACACTGATGTTAATGACACTGTGGTGCATTGATGTGGCACAGCTGCCTTAAAACCAAGAGAATGTGTTGTACTCTGCTTGGTTATGGTAGTGTTCAACTGCCACTTTGGTGCAATAATTATGCATCGTATCTGTTTGGAATAATAGTAACATGTTATATTTTGGCACAGAAATGACACGCTGCTCCCACCTTAGTGCAGTGATCATATGTTAAATGTGCTATCTCTGTGATTGTTATATCTGCATTAGAACAGTGATGATGGATTACAGTTTCACAGTTTCATTGGCACAGTGATGTTCTTTGCCTTAGAGCAGCAATAATGGAAAACAGAAACGCTGATGCGTTTGAGAATGGATTACACAAGCCTTTGTACACTGATAGATTAAACTACCTTCAGCGTAACGAAGCTTGTGTGCTTTCATTCTTTATTACATTTCTCCTTTTTTATGAACATGCCATGCATCTAGTTTTTGGAAGGCTAAGCTAGTCTTATTCATTATTACTGCTGGTGGTAGCAGGTGCATTATTTAAATGGGTTGGGTTGCCGCCAGATGAACAGGACAGTTGTACACCACCTGCTGACATGCAGTGCAGCAGAATTAGAAGCGCCATTGACAACTTAAGTGTTCTTTTTCATGTTTCTTACCATACACCCAAAGAAATACCATCCTTTGTACTCATTGTTCCTATTTGGTGGCTCTTTGTGAATATTCTTATTATGTACAACTTTATGAAATGTTAATATTGCCATAAACTCTGGGGATGGGAAGGAGGGAGGAGGGAGGGCTTGGGAATATTTTTAATAATAAACAACTGTTCAAAGTTGATTTTTAAGTTGAAACTAAACTAAAAAAGGAAAGAAGAAAAACATTTCTTGAAAGTTAGTGTACAATCTGTATTGCACTTTCATATTTTAATGATTACATTTTCTTACATATCCTGTGATTTTTCAATTTAGAACATTTATGTGTAGCTCGTAGTGTCCTGTAGAAGCTGTTTAAAACGACAGCTGTTATTCTGGTTGATTGAAAGGAATATAAATGCTGTTTTCTGACAGAAGGATTCGAAGACTGCTGTAGCCTTTATGTACAAAAAGTTCCTTTTTCTTTTGATTTCATTTTTTTTCTTTTTCTGTAGTGTTATATTGTAAACGCTGTAACTTTTTAAAAATCAGTTCATGTTTTATTATTTAGTATTGGGCGTCCAATACATTTTTTTTATCCAATCACTGTTCAGTTAGTCTCTGGTTTCTTTACTCATGTTTTTTTAATGACAAAGAGTTAAAAAGAAGGGTATTTAGAGGATTCTCTCTTGAAGTATATTGCACTCTGTGGGGTAAATTGTACAAAGGGTGCCAGAAATATAGGGACTAAGCACCAATTTTGTAATAGCAATTGCACGTGAAAATTGCCGTTATAGAATACGGCAAAAGTCGGCATGTGCAACTTTAGACACTAACACTTAGACCATTTAAAAGCTGTTGCCTAAAGTTGCCAGTTGCTCATGTAAGTGATAGTATTCTGTAACTTATGTGTGCAGCAGCAAGACACGCCCATGGGCATACCCCTATTCTATTCTTGGCATTTATATCAACAAATAACCTAAGCAGGTTACAATAAAATGAGAAAAAAATACAGAAATCAAGAGATACAATTGCTAAATCATATATTTAAATACTTATCAAAAAATATGTTTTCAATATTTTCTAAAACAGAAAATACCTAAAAAGAGTGTAAATTTGCTCTGGAATAGAATTCCTTATCTTGCTGGATTGAGGATTGATATACATCTAAATCACTTTTGTAATGTACCTTCTTACTTGTCAGAAATCCAAGTAACAAAGTAGAGTGAAAGTGAGAATTTTTCAAAAAAAATGGATAGATTATTAATCAAGTATGTAAAAACAGAACTAACTGTGAAGAACTTTATGTACGACACAAGCAACCTTAAATTCTACGCACACAGGAAGTGGCAACCAATGTAAATTTCTCAACAAAGGTGTCAGATGAGCAAATTTTGAACAGCCAAATATCAATTTGGCTGCAGTATTCTGTAAAAGCTGAAGCTGATCAACAAATTTTGAATGCAAACCAACAAACAGAGCATTGCAGTAGTCTAATTGGGATAAAATAGTAGCCTGAACCAGCGGAAGTGATCAGGAAAAAAAGCTGATCTAATCATTTGTAACTGACACAGTTTGAAAAATATCTTCTTACTCAAATGATTTATCTGGAGTTTGAATGTTAATTGGGTGTCCAAAATAACTCCCCGAACTCTAGATGATTTTTCAGTTTGTAATCGCACAACTGAATGTATTATAGCATTAGATGGAACTACTAACAATACTAAAGTACAAAAGCTTTGTCTTAGATATGTAAAGCTTTAACAAGTTGCGCACTACAGCATATAGGCGCTATGTTTATAGAATAGCGCCTAAGTGCAGTTGTGTATGTAACTACAAATTAGAGCTAAGTAGCACCAATTATTGCCACTTAAGGGGCTATTACTTGTACATAAAGCTAGTTGGCACCTAATTTAACAATTAACCCCCTATTTACACTGCAATGCTGACAGCCCATTCAAAGTGAATGGGCTGTTTCGGCATTAGCACACCGTAGCCGCTAGTGTGGCTTAGTAAACAGGGGGTAATTAGGTGTGCAACTGGCACTATTGTATAATTACATGCCCAGATTTGCATGCTAGTAGGAAATTTGGACACCCAACTTTTTAGAATCAAGGGGTGTACTCCTATAACAGAGATGGAACGTTTCTTTTCAGTGTACATGAGAATAAAAATGCTGTTAGGGTACAGAATAAAGATTATTCTAGCATTATTTTAGTCAGTATGAAACGAATAAGTCATGCCTGTCCCCCTGTGCTCCCCTCCCCCCCGCCCACCCCCCCCCCCCCCCCCCCCCCACACACACACATACATTCTCAGTTGCATCGTAAAATGTGGTGTAGTTTGCTTAGAGCAGAATTCCACTGTGTGTTTTATTCCCGATAAATAAGGAAAATGTTTGCTTTCCCTACTGTATTGTGATTTCTGTTTCGGTGAAATAATTTTCACAATTAATAAATGTTCAGTAGAAGAGGTCTTTACTGTATACTTTAACCCAAATCCATTTTTGGCCCACCATTTTCACCTGCTCCATTTGGGCTTCTAGCTCAGTTTCTCCTGACACCCCATCCAGCCCGGTCATCACAAAAGTTGATTATCTAATTTTAAAGTATAGCCTGTAGTTCCCCCCTTAATGTCAGTAGGTGTCGCTGGTATATGATGACAGGCAATTTCCCTCTCCTTAGGGCATTTGAGACCCAGCAAGTCTGAGGAGCAGAAGGCTGGATCTGGGAATCAAACTTAGGTCTCCTGTCATTGTTGAGATTTCCTGTGATTTTTTTTAGTTTTCTTGTGATTTAAAACAAATTATTATTTTTAAAGTGAACAAATTCCTATATTTTCATTGTTCTACCTTGCTTTGTTGTCTGGTACATTGTGCCCTTAAAAATGAGATTTTATTCAAATAGCTCTTACTATACTAATTGGATCTGAAAATCCTTTCAGTGACTAGCAGTTCCACTTCAGTGCTGAAAATCATAAGAACATACAGTGTGTGCTGTAGTATCACCCAGCCAAAAGAAAACATTGAAGCAAGAATGATTTTTAGTATTGACCATATGCAAACTTTTTTTTAAATTAAAAATGAAATGCCCCATATTTTAAGGGCAACATTTTTTTGTTGGTGCCAAGAGTGCAACTCCTACGACTGAGAATGTTTGAAGCAAACACATCCTGGATCTGTATATTCAAAAATCTTCAGTCACACACTGTGCTGAGTAAAATACATTGGATTTCTCTGCTGCATAATTCTAATGCTGTAATCCTAAAATGCTAACATTGAAGGAATAAAGCCACTAGAGGGCAACATATCCCACAGTTTGCTGTTTCTGTGGACAGCAAGTTATAAAGACATATAATTTGCAAGCTAAATACAGTCTAACCTGGTATACTTTTTTCTCCATGAACAATGAGGCTAATGCAGCCACACTTGGTTTTAGTCTCTGCAAGCTGCTTGTGCAGAACAGCCTTCTCTAGATTGGTTGTTAAGTTAATGAATAACAAAGTCCCATTCTTCCTGTCTCACTGATATCAGCAGCCTCCTCTGACTGTCTTTTATTTTCAGCACCGCTGGACGGATGTATTGGCCC
This sequence comes from Microcaecilia unicolor, assembly GCF_901765095.1. Classification (NCBI taxonomy): domain Eukaryota; kingdom Metazoa; phylum Chordata; class Amphibia; order Gymnophiona; family Siphonopidae; genus Microcaecilia; species Microcaecilia unicolor. Next base: position 676,643,999 of record NC_044031.1, on the reverse strand, counting down.
TCTCTTTGGAAGAAAAAATTGTTATTAAAATGGCATGTATGATAAACCAATTTGTGCTGATCCAAAGGTAATCAGGTACTGGCAGGAACTTTGCCTGTCGGCACTCAAAGCACTTCTCTCCCTATGGGGCTCACTATGAGTACCAACAGGACTCAGCACTGACTTGAGCACATTTTCTGGCTCTCCTAAAGGAGTCAAGACCACTAAGCAAATGTCTAAGAGTACTTGAAAAAATTTTAAACCATCAAAACATACCATGGAAATCTCTCAGTCAGAACCGTGGAACAACCCACCCAAATTCTCACCTCTCATTGTTTACAAAATTAACACTAATCCTTCCTCGCACACCTCAAGGGACAGGGTTAAGATTTTTATGTGTTCTATTGCTGCAGAAGAGAGTAGCATCTCAAAGCAACACCACTCCTTCTCCAAATTGATCTCAGACATTTTGCCATTGCAACCTCCCACTAAGAAGAAGAAAAAAATCATCAAGGTCAAAAATGCCTCAGTTAGAAACAACATATGAAAGTTCACCTTAGGTTACATAAGTACATATAAGTACGTAAGTATTGCCACACTGGGACAGACCAAAAGTCCATCAAGCCCAGTATCCTGTTTCCAACAGTGGCCAATCCATGTCACAAATACCTGGCAAGATCCCAGAAAAGCCCAATACATTTTATGATGCTTATCCCAGAAATAAGCAGTGGATTTTCCTATGTCAATTTAATAATGGTCTATGGACTTTTCCTTTAGGAAGTCGTCCAGACCCTTTTTAAACCCTGCTAAGCTTGACTGCCTTTACCACATTCTCTGGCAACGAATTCCAGAGTTTAATTAAACGTTGAGTGAAGAAAAAGTTTCTCCGATTCATATTAAATTTACTACTTTGTAGCTTCATCGCATGCCCCCTAGTCCTAGTATTTTTGGAAAGAGTAAACAAACGATTCACATCTACCCTTTCCACTCCACTCATTATTTTATAGACCTCTATCATATCTCCCCTCAGCCGCCTTTTCTCCAAGCTGAAGAGCCCTAGCCAATTTAGCCTTTCCTCATAGGGAAGTTGTCCCATCCCCTTTATCATTTTCATCGCCCTTCTCTGTACCTTTTCTAATTTCACTACATCTTTTTTGAGATGCGGTGACCAGAATTGAGCACAATGTTCGAGGTGTGGTTGCACCATGGACGAATGCAAAGGCATAACGTCCTCACTTTTGTTTTCCATTCCTTTCCTAATAATACCTAACATTCTATTTGCTTTCTTAGCCGCCACAGCACACTGAGCAGAGCATTTCAACGTATCAACAACAACGACGCAGAGATCCCTTTCTTGCTCGGTGACTCCTAACGTGGAACTTTGCATTACGTAGCTATAGTTCAAGTTCCACTTTCCCACATGCATCACTTTGCGTTTGCTCACATTAAACATCATCTGCCATTTAGATGCCCAGTCTCGTAAGGTCCTCTTGTAATTTTTCACAATCCTCTCATGATTTAACAACTTTGAATAACTTTGTGTTGTCAGCAAATTTAATTTCCTCACTAGTTACTCCCATCACTAGGTCATTTATAAATATGTTAAAAAGTCTCTTCTTACCTCCCCATATAGAATCCCCTCACGTGCAAGACCCCCTTACTTCTGCCAAAATCACTTTACTGTAGCCGTACTGTCCTTCTACAGCTCCATCCCTGGTATCTGCAACTCATCAATCGATCCATTCTCACTGGTGAGAAATATCATCACACTATTAATTAATTCTCTTCTGATGAGGCAGTTACACCTGTATCTCCTAATCCTGTAGAAACTTCCACACAAAAAACCTAAAGAGTCAGGCTATAGCACATCAGAATAAACAACTATCAGATGCCACTTATGCTAAATTCATTCAAAAGATTCTTAAAGATCTTGCCTTGGGATAAGAAGATTCATTTCTTGACAAGAAAGATTTTGAAGCCATTATGATGAAATGTTTTGTTCTTTGAGGACAAGCAGGCTACTTATTCTCACGTGTGGGTCGATGTCCGCGTCGGCCCGGGAACTGGCATTTTGCATAGCAAAGACAAAAAAAATTTTGCTAGAGTCTTCTGGTGTGCTTGCGCAGACTGACTTCCCACCTGCCGCGTGAGTGTGTACCTCAGTTTTCTTTTTTTTTTTCCCAATGAGGTGCGGCAGGTTCCTCCTGTGCTCCTCGTTTAGGCCCAGGAAAAGAGTCTTTCTGTATTTTTCATTAGTTTTTTCACGTCTGCTGTTTTGTTTAAAAAAAAAAAAAAAAAAGATAGGATTCCTTCAGTTTCTCCCTTAGTTCTTTTTTCCTACCTTTAAGTTTTCTTTGTTTTTTCGATGCGGACGGGTTTCTCCTCCTTTTTGTGCCCCTTTATTTTTGGCACAATCGAGTCTTTTGATTTTGCCGGAGCCGTTTTTTCTTTCCATGTCATCGAGGACACCAGCGGCTTCAAATGTACTCTGTGTAACCAGACTATCTCAGGTACCGATACCCATTCCTGGTGTATCCAGTGCCTTGGGCCCGACCACAGCCCAGCTGCTTGTAATCTGTGTCTTCGCATGAAGAAGCGGACCCAAGTAGCTCTAGAAGCCCAACGTGAAAATCCTTTTGGGGCTCGGTCCAGTCCTTCGGCATCGACATCGGTACCAAGGTCTGTGGTGTCAGCATCGAAGGAAGCATCGACATCAGGAGTAGAGGTAATGGCTGCTGAGAGGCCAAGACACGCTGGGAGCAGTGATGCATCGAGTGGGTCTCCACCTGTCTCGAGGAATCCTGCTATGCAGGCCCCCCGGGACCAACCATCGTTGGACCCAACCCCAAGGAGACGTGAGGATTCCGTGTCCTCATCGGCACCGAGGAGTCTTGGTGATGGGCATCAAGCGAAGGTGAAGAAGCACCGTCACCGACCCAAGAAGTGTTGGCGCCTAGAGAATCGCTCCCCCTCCATACAGGAGGTGCCGATACATCAACCTCTCAGCAGTCTGGTACCTGCACCTGAGCCTCAGCAGATTCTGCCACCGGCTGATCCATGACCCTGCAGCCTTCTCCAATTGTGACTCTCAACGAGCGCATCCAAGCCCTGCTTCCAGAACTTCTGGAAGGACTGTTGCACCAGTTGTCTTCGGTGTCGGGGGTGGTTGCATCTTCCATGCCGTCTGCTGTAGCGACATCTGGCCCTTCACCTGCAGTGAGGTCCCTGTCTTTGGTGCCACTTTCAGCGCTGGTGTCGGCTGCCACCCAGGTAGACTCCCCTTCGACCTCAGTGGAGGAAGCTTCGCCGCAGTCCATGCAGGCGTCTGCCTCTCGACATCGCCATCGAGGACATTGATCCTCGGCGTCGAGGCAGGTTCAGTCTCGAAGTTCCATTAGGGAGGTACTTTCCGATACTGAAGAGGAGCGTTCGTGGGAGTCAGAGGGGGATCCCAGGTACTTTTCTTCCGATCAGTCCTATGGGATTCCTTCTGAACCTTCCCCTCCGCCTGAAAGGAGACTGTCTCCTCAAGAGAGTCTTTCCTTTACATCTTTTATTCAGGAAATGGCTACGGCTATTCCTTTCTCTATGGAGGTGGAGGATGAGCCCAGGGCTGAGATGCTCAAGGTCCTGGATTATCCCTCTCCACCTAAGAAGCCTGTGATGGCTCCTCTGCATAAGGTACTGAAAGAAGCCCTTATGCGGAACTGGTCATTCCCTTTGTCTGGCCCCTTGATCTCAAAGAAAGCTGATTCCCAGTATTGGATCCATGGTGAAACTGGGTTGATGAGGTCTCAGTTACCCCACAATTCCATGGTGGTGGACTCTGACCTCAAAAGAGCCAAGAGTACTAGAGACTACACCTCAGTGACCCCAGGCAGAGAAGCTAGGACCTTGGATTCTTTTGGGAGGAAGACATATCAGGCCACTATGTCGCTGCCCGCATCCAGTCCTACCAGCTCTTCACAAGCGTACACTTGCAGAACTCGGTGAGGCAGCTGTCTAGCTTAGTCGATGCCCTCCCTCTGGAGCAGGCCGAGCCTTTTCGCGAGGTGGTCAAGCAGCAGAAGGCGTGTCATAAATTCCTGGCCATGGGCGCTTACGATTCTTTGATGTGGCATCCAGAATCATTGCTTAGGGTATAGTGATGCACAGACTCTCATGGCTGCATGTCTCTGACCTGGATCATTCGGTCCAGAAGCGGATGGCAGATGTATCTTGCCGGGGGGACAATTTTTTGATGAAAAAGCAGAGGATCTTGTTGATCAGATCAAGAAGCATAATGATGCTATGGATTCTCTCTCCCACTGGGCGCCTTCTGATACATCCTCCTCAACTAGGAGGTTTTTTGGTGGGAAGAGGAGTGCTCCCTATTCCTATGCAAGGCGTAGGTACACTCCGGCTTCTTAACAGCCTAATAAGGCTCAGCCCCAGCGCACTCATTCTTGTCAACAGTGTGCACCTAAGGCCCCTGCTGCTCCCCAGCAAAAGCAAGGGATGAGCTTTTGTCTGGCTCCAGTTAAGCATAGCCGCAGTAAAAGTGTCCGTACCGGACAACTTTCCGGTTGGGGGGAAGTTAATGTTTTTTCACCAAAGGTGGCCTCTCATAACCTCCGACCGGTGGGTTCTTCAAATAGTCCGGTTAGGATACACCCTCAGTCTGGAATCCAAACTTCCAAATTGCCCACCGGGAGCTCATTCTTACAGCTCCCAGCAGAAGCAGGTACTTGCAGAGGAGCTCTCTGCCCTTCTAAAGGCCCATGCGGTTGAACCCGTTCCACCAGGGGAAGAAGGGCTGGGATTCTATCCCAGGTACTTCGTTATGCAGAAGAAAACAGGGGGGATGTGTCCCATCCTAGGCCTAAGGGCCCTGAACAAATACCTAGTCTGAGAAAAGTTCAGGATGGTTTCCCTAGGCACCCTTCTTCCCATGATTCAGGAAAGCGATTGGCTATGCTCTCTGGACTTGAAGGATGCTTACACACACATCTCGATACTCCCAGCTCACAGGAAGTATCTTTGAGTTTGTCTGGGAACGCAGCACTTTCAGTACCGTGTACTGCCCTTTGGCCTGTCATCTGCGCCCAGAGTGTTTACAAAGTGTCTAGCGGTAGTCACAGTGTCACTACGCAGACTGGGAGTGCATGTGTTTCCTTATCTCGATGATTGGCTGGTAAAGAGCACCTCGGAGGAGGGTGCTCGGGACTCCATGCGAATGACTATTCAGGTGCTAGAGCTACTAGGGTTCGTAATAAATTACTCCAAGTCCCATCTCATGTTCAAAAATTGGAGTTCATTGGAGCACTGCTGGACACGAAGACAGCTCGGGCTTATCTTCCCGAGACAAGGGCAGACAACCTTCTGTCCCTGGTGTCCACAGTTCGAGCATCTCAGCAGATCACAGCTCAGCAGATGTTGAGACTCTTGGGGCACATGGCCTCTACAGTACATGTAACACCCATGGCATGTCTACATATGAGATTTGATCAATGGACCCTAGCTTCCAAGTGGTATCAAGCTACAGGGAATCTGGAGGATGTCATCCAACTGTCCGCCGATTTTCTAAATTCTCTTCAGTGGTGGGCAATCCGGTCCAATTTGACCATGGGATTACCATTCCAAATTTCTCAGCCACAAAAAGTGCTGACGGGTGCATCCCTCCTGGGGTGGGGAGCTCATGTAGATGAGCCTCACACTCCAGGAGCCTGGTCCTTCCGGGGAACAGGTCTTCAGATCAACCTCCTGGAACTACAAGTGATCTGGAACGCTCTGAAAGTTTTCAGAGATCGGCTGTCCAACCAAATCATCTTGATTCAAACAGGTTGCAATGTATTACACCAACAAGCAGGGGGGCACCAGATCTCGCCCTATATGTCAGGAAGCTGTTCAGGTGTGGCTTTGGGCACGCCATCAGGGTATGTTTCTCCAAGCCACTTATCTGGCAGGTGTAAACAACAGTCTGGCCGACAGGCTGAGCAGGATAATGTAACCTCACGAGTGGTCACTGAATATGGGCATAGCCCGCAAGATCTTCCGAGCATGGGGCACCCCCTCAGTGGATCTTTTTGCCACTCGGATCAATCACAAGGTCCCTCAGTTCTGTTCCAGGCTTCAGGCCCATGACAGACTAATGTCAGATGCCTTTCTCCTACATTGGGGAACAGATCTTCTGTATTTGTATTCTCCCATACCTCTAATGGGGAAGATTTCGCTGAAAAGCAAAACTGCGGAACCATGATCCTGATTGCATCCTTGTGGCCGCGTCAGATATGGTTCCTTCTTCTTCTGGAGTTGTCCTCCGAGGAGCCGTGGAAATTGGAGTGTTTTCCAACCCTCATTATTCAGAATGAGGGGTTGCTTCTACATCCCATCCTCCAGTCTCTGGCGCTCACGGCCTGGATGTTGAGACCTTAGAATTCGCCTCCTTGGGTCTTTCAGAGGGTGTCTCCTGAGTCTTGTTTACTTCTAGGATAGATTCCACGAAAAGGTGTTACTGTTTCAAATGGAGGAGGTTTGCCATCTGGTGTGACAGCAAGACTCTAGAGCCTTTCTCTTGTCCTACACAGACCCTGCTTGAATACCTTCTACACTTTTCAGAGTCTGGTCTCGAGACCAACTCCGTAAGGGTTCACCTCAGTGCAATAAGTGCTTATCGGCATGTAGAGAGTAAGCCTATCTCTGGACATCCTTTAGTTGTTTGCTTCATGAGAGGTTTGCTTTTCGCAAAGCCCCCTGTCATACCTCCTCTAGTGTCATGGGATCTCAACGTCGTTCTCACCCAGCTGATGAAGCTCCTTTTGTGCCATTGAATTCCTGCCATCTGAAGTACTTGACCTGGAAGGTCATATTCTTGGTGGCTGTTACTTCAGCTCGTAGGGTCAGTGAGTTTCAGGCCTTAGTAGTGGATGCACCTTATACTAAGTTTCATCACCACAGAGTAGTCCTCTGCATGCACTCTTAAGTTCCTGCCAAAGGTGGTGTCGGAGTTCCATCTGAACCAGTCGATTGTCTTGCCAACATTTTTTCCCCATCCTCATGCCCACCCTGGCGAAAGCAGCTTGCACACCTTGGACTGTAAGAGAGTATTGGCGTTTACATGGAGTGGACAAAGGCCTTCAGACAGTCTGCCCAGTTGTTTGTTTCTTTCGATCCCAACAGGAGGGGAGTCGCCATCGGAAAATGCACAATCTCCAGTTGACTAGTAGATTGCATTTCCTTCACTTATGCCCAAGCTGGGCTGACTCTGGAGGGCCATATCACGGCTCATAATGTTAGAGCCATGGCTGCGTCGGTGGCTCACTTAATGTCAGCCTCCATTGAAGAGATTTGTAAAGCGACGTGGTCTTCAGTCCACACATTCACATCTCACTTGTCCATTCAGCAGGATAACCGACGCAACAGTCGGTTTGGGCAGTCAGTGCTGCAGAATCTGTTTGGGGTTTAGAATCCAAAACCACCCCCCTAGGCCCATTTTATTCTGTTCCAGGCTGCACTCTCAGCTGGCTGTATGTAGTTTCAGGTTAACCTATGTTAAGGCCTCGCCGTTGCAAGACCTAATTGACCAATGTTTGTTTTGAGTGAGCCTTGATGCTAGGGATACCCTAGCAGGTATTCTCCGAGGACAGCAGGTTGATTATTCTCACAATCCCTCCCACCTCCCCTTTGGAGTTGTTATTGTTATTTGTTATGCTTTTTGATTTAACTGAGGTACGCATGGCGAGCAGGAAGTCAGTCCGAGTATGCGCGCTGCACGCCCGCCAGAAGACTAGCAAAGTTTTTTTGTCTTTGCTATGCAAAATGCCGGTTCCTGGGCCAACGCAGATGTTGACCCACATGTGAGAATAATCAGCCTGCTGTCCTCGGAGAATACCTGCTACAGGTAAGTATCTTCGCTATACCCCTTATGGGTCCTATAGCTGTACCAATTCACTCTGTTTTCCAAGGGCTTCAAAATAAATTTGGCAAATCCCTTATTCTGTCCAGGCCGTTTCCGGGAGGTTTGATGCAAAATACAAGGTCTAGCCAGTTCCAGGGCATGATACCATGCCATTCTGTAGTTTTGGAATATCTCCTGAATAAAACAAAGTACAACAAATCTACTTTAAATACTCTACAGACAGAGAGTCAAAGATTGTGGACACAATTGGAGGAAAGTTCCATCTTGGAGCCATATTAGTAACATAGTAACCTACATAGTAGATGACGGCAGAGAAAAACCTGTATGGTCCACCCAGTCTGTCCAACAGGATAAGCACATATGTGCTACTTTATGTGTATACCTGACCTTGATTTGTATCTGCCATTTTCAGGGCACAGACCGTAGAAATCTGCCAAATGCTAGCCTCGCCTCCCACCACTGGTGCTGTCACCTAATCTCTGCTAAGCTTCTGAGGATCCATTCCTTCTGAACAGAATTCCCTTATGCTTACCCCACGCATTTTTTAATTCTGTTACTGTTTTCATCTCCACCACCTCCCGTGGGAGGGCATTCCAAGTATCCACCACTCTCTCTGTGAAAAAATACTTCCTGACATTTTTCTTGAGTCTGCCCCCTTCAATCTCATTTCATGTCCTCTAGTTCTACCGCCTTCCTATCTCCGGAAAGGGTTCATTTGTGGATTAATACCTTTCAAATATTTGAACGTCTGTATCATATCACCCCTGTTTCTCCTTTCCTCCAGGGTATACATGTTCAGGTCAGCAAGTCTCTCCTCATACATTTTGTAACACAAATCCCATACCATTTTTGTAGCATTTCTTTGCACCGCTTCAATTCTTTTTACATCCTTAGCAAGATATGGCCTCCAAAACTGAACACAATACTCCAGGTGGGGCCTCACCAACGACTTGTACAGGGGGCATCAACACCTCCTTTCTTCTGCTGGTCACACCTCTCTCTATACAGCCTAGCAGTCTTCTGGCTACGGTCACCACCTTGTCACACTGTTTCATCACCTTCAGAGCCTCAGATACTATCACCCCAAGATCCCTCTCCCCGTCTGTACATATCAGACTCTCACCATCTAACACATATGTCTCCTGTGGATTTCTACTCCCTAAGTGCATCACTTTGCATTTCTTTGCATTGAATTTTAATTGTCAAATCTTAGACAATTCTTCTAGCTTCTGCAGATCCTTTTTCATGTTTTCCACTCCCTCTGGGTTGTCCACTCTGTTACAAATCTTGGGATCATCCGCAAAAAGGCAAACTTTACCTTCTAACCCTTCGACAATGTCACTCACAAATATATTGAACAGAATCGGCCCCAGCACCGATCCCTGAGGCACTCCACAGCTCACCTTTCCCTCATCTGAGCGAATTCCATTAGCTACCACCCTCTGGTGTCTGTCCGTCAACCAGTTCCTAATCCAGTTCACCACGTCGGGTCCTATCTTCAGCCTGTCAAGTTTATTCAAGAGCCTCCTGTGGGGAACCGTGTCAAATCTAAGTAGATTACATCTATAGCATGTCCATGATTCAATTCTCTGGTCACCCAGTCAAAGAATTCAATGAGATTCATTTGGCACGATTTACCTTTGGTAAAACCACGTTGTCTCGGATCTTGCAACTTATTGGCTTCCAGGAAATTCACTATCCTTTCCTTCAGCTTCCATTACTTTTCCAATAACTGAAGTGAGGCTTACCGGCCTGTAGTTTCCAGCTTCTTCCCTATCACCACTTTTGTGAAGAGGGACCACATCCGCTCTTCTCCAATCCCACAGAACCTCTCCCGTCTCTAAGGATTTGTTAAACAAATCTTTAAGAGGAAACGCCAGAACCTCTCTGAGCTCCCTCAATATCCTGGGGTGGATCCTGTCTGGTCCCATGGCTTTGTCCACCTTTAGATGTTCAAGTTGTTCATACACACTCTCTTCCGTGAACGGTGCTATATCCACTCCATTCTCATATGTACTTTTGCCAGTCAATCATGGTCCTTCTCCAGGATTTTCTTCTGTGAAAACAGAACAAAAGTATGTTTAGCAAATTTGCTTTTTCTTCATCATTATCTACATAGCGGTTCGCAGCATCTTTCAGTCTCATAATTCCCTTTATAGTCTTCCTCCTTTCACTAATATACCTGAAGAAAGTTTTGTTGCCCGTCCTTACAATTCTAGCCATTTGCGCTTTCGCCAGACATATATCTCTCTTGGCTTCTTTCAGTTTCATCCGGTATTCCTCTCCGTGTTCCTCTTCTTGAGTTTTTTTGTATTTCATAAGCGCCAACTCTTTAGCCTTTATTTTCCCAGCCACTTGCTTGAAGAACCATATCGGTTTTCCTTTCCTCTTGCTTTTATTTACTCTCCTTACATAAAGGTTTATGGCCATATTTATAGCTTCTTTCAGCCTGGACCACTGCCCTTCCACTTCTCGTATGTCCTCCCAGCCCATCAGCTCCTTCCTCAGGTATTCCCCCATTTTACTAAAGTCAGCATGCTTGAAATCCAGGGCTTTGAGTTTTGAGTGGCCGCCCTCCGTTTCAGCTGTTATATCAAACCAAATTGTTTGATGGTCACTGCTGCCCAGGTAGCACCCACTCGGACATTTGACACACTATCCCCATTTGTGAGCACCAGATCCAGCGTCGTTCCTTCCCTCGAGGGTTCCCTCACCATTTGTCTGAGCATAGTACTTTGAAAAGCATCCACAAACTCTCTACTTTCCGATTTTGAAGATGGAACCTTCCAATCTACATCCAGCAAATTGAAATCTCCCAGCAACAGCACCTCTCTCTTCTTTCCCAACTTTTGAATATCTGTGAACAGATCTTTATCTAGTTCCTCCGATTGTGTCGGAGGTCTGTAGACAACACCCACATGGACAGAGGTTCTATCATCTCTTTTTAAGGTGATCTATATCACTACTTCCTTTCCCCAGGCCCCTGTCATTTCAGTCACTGAATATCATTTCTCACATACAGAGCTACTCCTTCACCTTTACAACCATCTCTATCCTTCCTAAATAGATTATAGCCTGGTACGTTTGCATCCCATTCATGGGAATCATTGAGCCATGCCTCCATGATTGCAACAACGTCTAAGTCTGCCACTAACATCAGGGCTTGCAGGTCATGAACTTTATTGCTTAGACTGCGAGCATTTGTGGTCATCGCTTTCCATCTACATTTCAGTGGAATTTTTATCTTCTGTTTAGTTTTTTGTTTGGCCTCACTTCCTACTGTGTTGGTAAGAAGTGATTTGCTAAGATTGTTGGTTTCATTGCTTTCTTTTCTACTGTCGCATCTTGTCTTTATCTTTAGCTGGGGGTGAACACTTGAAGTGAACTGCCTCCATATGCCACCCCCGCCTTCTAGTTTAAATGCCTAGAAATATATTGTCTGAATTTCTCCCCAAGGAATTTTTTTCCTGCCACAGTGAGATGCAGCCCATCATTACAACATAGTCTTTTGTTTTTCCATGTATTGCACCATCCTCCTATGTACCTAAATCCTTCTTGGTGACACCAGTCTTTGAGCCAGCTATTGAAATTTTCAGTACTTTGCAATCTTTTCTTTCCCTTTCCAAAGGTAGGTAGTACTTCAGAGAAAGCTTTTGTTTGTATCAAAGGTTTTAACCCCTCTCCCAGCTCCTGAAAAGCTCTCTGCATGGCAAGTGGGGTATTACTGGACAAGTCATTTGTTCCCAGGTGGATAACATCAGTGTTTGACTCCTTAGTTTCTTCTCTGTTAGGATCAAGAATAACAACCCACTGACTTCAAACCTTACATTATCAACATTCACAACTTAATAAGGCTTTGGACACTATTCAGTCTCAAACTATGGAATTTTTCATCACCTATCTCACTAATGTTGAAGAATGTACTTGTCAACTCATCAAAAATGTCTGACATCTATGATACCATTTCCAGAATTACAGTAGTTTTTATTGCTTCAAGGCATGTTGCTTGGTTATGGGCATCTGGTTTATGAGATGAGATACATGATCGTCTTGCAGATGCCAAGGGTACATTTTATTTGTTAATAAAGTGAAGGATGTTGTAAAAGATGACCATTCAACTCTCAAGAGAGTTTTCCGGTCCTGGTATGGAAGCCTCCAACTCGTCCAGAAGATATTCTACTAATTATTCTTCACAGTATTATTCTCAGACAAGATATCAGCCATATATTCATCAAGCTCAGTCTTGACAATCCACACAATTTAATTTTCAACATCAAAGACCTTGTGAGAGGAGATCTCAATCATCCCCTTCTACTACCGTGACCAAGAATAATCCCAATTTTTAACAATTATTCACTAGGAGGATGCTCTTGCTTTTCAAGAAATGGAAAAAAAAGGGTAATATCTGGAGGGCTTTGTATATCAACACCTGTAGTATAGGAAACAAGTCTCTAGTTCTAGAGGCTCTAATGGTAGAAGCCAACTTAAATTTAATGGCTGTCATGGAGATGTGGTTCACAAAGAACCATGAATGGGTTATAGTTATACCTGGCTATAATGTATTCAGAAATAACGGAGTAGGAAAAATGGGTGGAGGAAGTGACATTATATATTAAGAATAATATTAGAAAGACAGAATTGCAGGATATATGGAATAAGGAAGAATCACTGTGGGTTAATCTGGAAAGAAGGAATAGAAAATGTATTTAACATTGGTGTGATATTCAAGCCTCCTTCACAGTCAGAAGAAATGGAGAGAGATTTAATTGAAGACATTCATAAGATAGCTATGAAAGGAGAAGTACTACTGATAGGTGATTTAAATATGCCAGATGTTAATTGGGGCATCCCTGCTGCAGAGTTGTCTTAGAAGCAAGGGATCTTGGATTTGCTACAGGAAGAACTGTTCCAACAGTTGGTAATAGAACCCACTTGGGATGGATCTATTCTAGACTTGGTGCTTGCAAACAGGGAGAGTGCTTCTGATGTTACGATGGGTGATTATTTGACATCTAGTGATCACTGAATGGTGTGGTTCAATATTACAACATGGGGGGAAAGGGTTTATTCAAGATTAAAGTTTCTAGACTTCAAAAGAACTAACTTTGTCAATATGGGAGAATACGTCAAGTAGGAATTAGTTGGATGGGAACAGCTGAAAGAAGTAGAACAGCAGTGGGCAATACTGAAAGGCACTGTTTTAAAGGCACCAAACCTTTATGTTAGAAAAGTTTATAAAAGAAAGAGAAAAAGAAGGCCACTTTGGTTCTCAAATATAGTAACTGACAAGGTAAGAGAATAAAAGGTTAGCCTTCATAAAGTATAAGACATCGCAGAAAGAGGAAGACAGACAAAAATATCTGGAAAAGCTAAGAGAAACTGGAAAAACTTGGGAAAGCAAAGATGCAAATGGAAGAAAAGATAGCCAATATGGTCAAATTGGGGGACAAGACATTTTTAGATACATAAGTGATGGGAAGAAGTGCCGAAATAGCATTGTGAGGCTCAAGGGTGAAATGGAGGACTATGTAGAAGCTCATAAGGTAAAAGCTGAACTGTTTAACGATTACTTTTCTGTTTTCATGGATGAAGGGCCGAGGTAGGACTGCCAAAAATAAATGCTAATGGGAATGGATGTGTGGTAGACCAGGACTGATTGTCAGAAGACTGTGTTAATGAGGAGTTAGCTAAACTAAAAATAGGCAAAGCAATGAGGCCCGAGGGTACTCAAGTAACTCTTAGAAGCTGGTGGCTCTGTTGTATGACCTTTTCACTGCTTTTTTAGAGTCTGGAGTGGTCCCAGAGGACTGGAGAAGGGCAGATGTGGTCCCTCTGCACAAGACTGGCAGTAAGGAAGAGGTTGGGCATTATAGGCCTGTTAGTCGGATCTCAGTGGTGAGTAAACTAATGGAAACTCTTCTAAAGCAGAGGATTGTGGGGTTTCTAGAATCGAATGGACTGCAGGATTCGAGGCAGCATGATTTCACTAGAGGCAGCTTTTGTTACACAAATCTGATTTCTTTGACTGGGTAACCAAACAGTTGGATATAGGAGGGACGCTAACTTTAGCAAAGCGTTTGACATGGTTCTGCATAGACTGATAAGAAGTGGACAAATATTTAATTGAAGACATTCAAAATATAGTTGTGAGAGGGGAAGTACTGCTAATAGGTGATTTTAATGTGCCAGATGCTGGATTCTCTGCAGGGAGAACTATTCTATCAGTTGGTAATGGAATCCACGTGGGATGGAGCCATACTGGACTTAGTGCTTACTGATGGAAAAGTGTTTCTGATGTTATAGTAGGTGATCATCTGGCATCCAGTGATCACGAGATGGTGTGGCTGTAATAATAAGATAGGTGTTGAGAGGGTTCATTCAAAAGTGAAGATTCTAGACTTCAAAAAGAAAATCTAACTTTATTCAGATGGGGGATTACCTCAAGGAATTGCTGTCTGGAGGGGAACATCTGGAAGAAGTTGGAAAGCAGTGGGCAAAACTGATAGGCACTATTGTAAGGGCAACAAAACTTTTTGTATGGAAAGTAAATAAAAGGAAAAGGAGGCCACTTTGGTTCTCAAAAGTAGTAGCTAAAAAGGTAAGGAGAAAGAGGTTTGCCTTTATAAACTACAAGAGATTGCAGAAAGAGAAAGACAGGCAACAATGTCTGGGAAAGCTAAGAGAAACTGGAAAAACTGTTGGGAAAGCAAAGATGCAAATGGAAGAAAAGATAACCAATATGGTAAACTGGAGGGGACAAGATATTTTTTAGATATGAAAGAAGGCAGTACAAAAGTGGCACTGTGAGACCCAAAGGTGATGGTGAGGAATATGTAGAAGCTGCGATAGTCATGGGATAGGAGGTAGTGTCCTATTGTGGATTAAAAACTGCTTAAAAGATAGAAAACAGAGAGTAAGGTTAAATGGTCAGTATTCTCAATGGAGAAGAGTAGATAGTGGAGTTCCCCAGGGGTCTGTGCTGGGACAGCTGCTTTTTAACATATTTATAAATCATCTAGAGATGGGAGTAACTAGTGAGGTAATTAAATTTGCTGATGACACAAAGTTATTCAAAGTTTTTAAATCACAAGAGGATTGTGAAAAATTACAAGAGGACCTTACGAGACTGGGAGACTGGGCATCTAAATGGCAGATGATATTTAATGTGAGCAAGTGGGAAAGAGGAACCCAAATTATAGCTACGTAATGCATGGTTCCATGTTAGAAGTCACCAACCAGGAAAGGGATCTAGGCATCATCCGTTGATATGTTGAAACCCTCTGCTCAGTGTGCTGCTGCGGTTAAGAAAGCAAATAGAATGTTAGGTATTATTAGGACAGGAATGGAAAACAAAAATGAGGGCATTATAATGCCTTTAAATCGCTCCATGGTGCAACCGCATCTCGAATATTGTGTTCAGTTCTGGTCACCGCATCTCAAAAAAGATATAGTGGAATTAGAAAAGGTACAGAGAAGGGCGATGAAAATGATAAAGGGGATGGCTCGACTTCCCTATGAGGAAAGGCTAAAGTGGCTAGGGCTCTTTAGCTTGGAGAAAAGACGGCTGATGGGAGATAGAATAGAGGTCTATAAAATAATTAGTGGAGTGGAACGAGTAGACCAGAATCGCTTGTTTACTCTTTCCAAAAATACTAGGACTAGGGGGCATGAAGTGAAGCTACAAAATAGTAAATTTAAAATGAATTGGAGAAAATATTTCTTCACTCAATGTGTAATTAAACTCTGGAATTTGTTGCCAGCGAATGTGGTAAAAATCAGTTAGCTTAGCATGATTTTAAAAAGATTTGGATGACTTCCTAAAAGAAAAGTCCATAGACCATTATTAAAATGTAGTTGGGGAAAATCCACTGCTTATTTCTAACATAAGCAGCATAAAATTTACTTTTTGGGGATCTTTCCAGGTAGTTGTGACAGCTGAAGGGCCGGGAGCAGGACCACAGAAGTCAAACGCAAATAGGAATGGAGGGATGATAGTCCCTAAACTAAAGGTGGACAAAGCAATGGGGCCAGATGACATATATCTGAGGGCATTGAAGGAACTTAGAAAAGTTCTAGCAGCTCTACTGGCTGACCTTGTCAATACTTTTCGAGTTGGGAGTGGTCCCGGGGGACTGGAAAATAGCAGATGTGGTCCCTCTCCACAAAAGCGGAAGTAAGGAAGATTTTGGGAACTACAGGCTGGTAAGTCTGACTTCTGTGGTAAATAGATTAATGGAAACACTTTTAAAACAGAATAGTAATGTTTTTGGAATCCAGTGGCTTACAGCACCAAGGCAACATGTTATTCAGTAGAGGATCGAGGGGGAACGCTAGATGTGATGTATTTAGATTTTAGCAAAGCCTTTTGACACAGTTCCACATAGATGACTAATAGAGTGCCTTAGGTATGGACCCTAAAGTGACTGAATGGGTTAGGAACTTGTTGAGTGGAAGGCAACAGAGAGTAGTGGTAAATGGAACTCATTTTGTGGAAAAGGATGTTACCAGTGGTGTGCCGCAAGGTTCGGTTTTTGGGCTGGCTTTTTAAAACATTTTTGTAAGAGAGATTGTTGAAGGACTGTCTGGTAAGGTATGCCTCTTTGTGGATGATACCAGATCCTGCAGTAGGATAGATATCCCCCTGATGGTGTGGATAACATGAGGAAGGACTTAGTGAAGATAAAAGAATGGTCTGGAATTTGGCAGCTTAGATTTTGTCACAACTGTCAGGAATGGTGAGCCCTTGGACCAAAGCCAGAGCTTTGGCAGACAAATCACCGGGGCTGGCACAGGCAGGAATCAGAACATACTGGGGTAGGATAAACAGACTCAACAAGGCAGGACAGAGGTAACTAAACACAATGAACAACTGGATCCAGATGAGGCAAGGAAAAGAAGGCAAAGGGCCAGAACTGGGACCCAGAGATGCAAGACAAGGCAAAACATGGAAGTAGATTAAAACTGGGTCCAGATAAGGGCAAGACAAGGCAAGGGCTGGATCCGGACTGGACTAGACTGAAAGAGACAAGACATAGCACACCTAGACAGGCAAGACAGGGCAGGAGCTAGGCAACAAAATAACAGAAGCAAGACAATAAGTACATAAGTAATGCCATACTGGGAAAAGACCAAGGGTCCATCGAGCCCAGCATCTTGTCCAAGACAGCGGCCAATCCAGGCCAAGGGCACCTGGCAAGCTTCCCAAACGTACAAACATTCTATACATGTTATTCCTGGAATTGTGGATTTTTCCCAAGTCCATTTAGTAGCGGTTTATGGACTTGTCCTTTAGGAAACCGTCCAACCCCTTTTTAAACTCTGCTAAGCTAACCGCCTTCACCACATTTTCCGGCAATGAATTCCAGAGTTTAATTACACGTTGGGTGAAGAAAAATTTTCTCCGATTTGTTTTAAATTTGCTACACTGTAGTTTAATCGCATGCCCCCTAGTCCTAGTATTTTTGGAAAACGTGAACAGACGCTTCACATCCACCTGTTCCACTCCACTCATTATTTTATATACCTCTTATCATGTCTCCCCTCAGCCGTCTCTTCTCTTAGCTGAATAGCCCTAGCCTCCTTAGTCTTTCTTCATATGGAAGTCGTTCCATCCCCGCTATCATTTTAGACGCCCTTCGCTGCACCTTTTCCAATTCTACTATATCTTTCTTGAGATGCGGCGACCAGAATTGAACACAATACTCAAGGTGCGGTCACACCATGGAGCGATACAACGGCATTATAACATCCTCACACCTGTTTTCCATACCTTTCCTAATAATACCCAACATTCTATTCGCTTTCCTAGCCGCAGCAGCACACTGAGCAGAAGGTTTCAGTGTGTTATCGACGACGACACCCAGATCCCTTTCTTGGTCCGTAACTCCTAACGTGGAACCTTGCATGACGTAGCTATAATTCGGGTTCTTTTTTCCCACATGCATCACCTTGCACTTGCTCACATTAAACGTCATCTGCCATTTAGCCGCCCAGTCTCCCAGTCTCGTAAGGTCCTCTTGTAATTTTTCACAATCCTGTCGCGAGTTAACGACTTTGAATAACTTTGTGTCATCAGCAAATTTAATTACCTCGCTAGTTACTCCCATCTCTAGATCATTTATAAATATATTAAAAAGCAGCGTTCCTAGCACAGACCCCTGAGGAACCCCACTAACTACCCTTCTCCATTGTGAATACTGCCCATTTAACCCCACTCTCTGTTTCCTATCCTTTAACCAGTTTTTAATCCACAATAGGACATTTCCTCCTATCCCATGACCCTCCAATTTCCTCTGTAGCCTTTCATGAGGTACCTTGTCAAACGCCTTTTGAAAACCCAGATACACAATATCAACCGGCTCCCCTTTGTCCACATGTTTGTTTACTCCTTCAAAGAATTGAAGTAAATTGGTCAGGCAAGATTTCCCCACACAAAAGCCATGCTGACTCGGTCTCAGTAATCCATGTCCTCGGATATGCTCTGTAATTTTGTTTTTAATAATAGCCTCTACCATTTTCCCCGGCACAGACGTCAGACTCACCGGTCTATAATTTCCCGGATCTCCCCTGGAGCCTTTTTTAAAAATGGGCGTTACATTGGCCACCCTCCAATCTTCCAGTACCACGCTCGAGTTTAAGG
The DNA here is from genome assembly GCF_901765095.1 of Microcaecilia unicolor. Taxonomy (NCBI): domain Eukaryota; kingdom Metazoa; phylum Chordata; class Amphibia; order Gymnophiona; family Siphonopidae; genus Microcaecilia; species Microcaecilia unicolor. The sequence goes on along the minus strand of NC_044031.1, from coordinate 676,625,484 downwards.
ATAAGTTGCATATCACTAGCAGTAGCTCCGCAAGCTCATTTTTCAGTTCTATCAGTACTCTAGGGTGAATACCATCCGGTTCAGGAGATTTGCTACTCTTCAGTTTGCCGAACTGCCCCATTACGTCCTCCAGGTTTACCGTGAAGTCAGTAAGTTTCTCCGACTCGTCCGCTTGAAATACCATTTCCGACACCGGTATCCCACCCAAATCTTCCTCGGTGAAGACCGAAGCAAAGAATTCATTCAGTCTCTCTGCTACGTCTTTGTCTTCCTTGATCGCCCCTTCTACCCCTCGGTCATCCAGCGGCCCAACCGACTCTTTTGCCGGCTTCCTGCTTTTAATATACCGAAAAAAAATTTTACTATGTTTTTTTCGTAATCCCTCTTGGCCTTCTTTATCTGCGCCTTGCATTTGTTTTGACACTCCTTATGCTGCTTCTTGTTATTTTCAGACGGTTACTTCTTCCATTTTCTGAAGGCGTTTCTTTTAGCCCTAATAGCTTCCTTCACCTCACTTTTCAACCAGGCCGGCTGTCTTTTGGAGTTCCGTCTTTCTTTTCTAATTCGCGGAATATGTATGGCAGGAACAGGATTCAGGATACTCGAACAGGATTCTCAAACAGGCTTGGCTGGAACAAGATTCAGGATTCTCAGACAGGATTGGCTGGAACAGGATTCAGGATTCTCAAACAGGATTCAGGATTCTCAAACAGGCTTTAAGCAGAAGCAGGGAGACCAAAGCGAGGCATGGCTTACAGGAAGAGCAACAATAGGGAAAAAGGCAGACTGGAGAGGTCACAGAGCTAGATACCGAGAAACAGTAGGTCTGAACATAAGAGCACGGCCACAACAATGACAGATTTAATGCTAAAAAGTGCAGGGTCATGCATTTTGACTGGAAAAATCTGAGGGATCAGTACAGTTTAGGGGGTGAAGAACTTTGTGCATTAAAGAGCGAGACATTTCTGAAATGCTACCTGTTCCACGCGCAGGGCCCAAGCGACAGGCAGAGATCCGGAGTCTCAACGTGTGGTTGAGACAATGGTATGGGGAGGAGGGTTTTGGATTTGTCAGGAACTGGTCAGCATTCTGGGGAAGGGAGAGCCTATTCCGATCTGATGGGCTTCACCTTAACCAGGATGGGACCAGGCTGCTGGTTTCAACTTTTAAAAAGGAAATAGAGTACCTTTTAAACTAGAAACGGGGGGGGGGGGGGGGGGGGGGGGGGGGAAGGCCGACAGTCGCTCAAAAGTGCATGGTTCGGAAGAAGGTATCTTCTGAGGATATCACCCAGATAGAGAAAAAAGGGTTGCTTGTGAGTAAGGATGATAAAGAAATCATAGAGGATCAGATAGCCTTAAATAAAATTAATAATGACCAGACAGAAGACAACATATTAATAATGCCATGTATTAAACATAATAAAAAATGGAACAACAAGCATACATTGAAATGTCTATACGCAAATGCCAGGAGCCTGAGGCATAAGATGGGAGAGCTGGAGTACATTGCACACAATGAAAAACTGGATATTATAGGCATCTCTGAGACCTGGTGGAAGGAAGATAACCAATGGGACACAGTCATACAGGGCTACAAATTATATTGTAGTGATAGGGTGGATAGGATTGGAGGAGGGGTACCACTGTATGTAAATGAGAACCTAGACTCAGATAGGCTGCAAATATTGCAGGAGACAAAACCCCTATTGGAATCCTTGTGGATTGAAATTCCACATGAAAAGGGGAAAAGGACGGTGATAGAAGTGTACTACCGTCCGCCTGGCCAAGACGAGCAGATGGACGCAGCAATGACAAGGGAAATTAGGGAAGCAAGTAAAAACGGCGATGTAATATTAATGGGTGACTTCAATTATCCGGATATAGACTGGGTTAATGAAACATCGGTACACGCAAGGGAGGTGAAAAATTTCTTGATGAAATCAAGGACGACTTCATGGAACAGCTGGTTCAGGAGCCGACAAGAGAAGAAAAAATACTAGATTTAATCATTAGTGGTGCTCATGATCTGGTGCAGGGGGTAACGGTGCAAGGGCCACTTGATAACAGTGATCATAATATGATCAGTTTTGATATTGGCTACGAAGTAAGTGAACTCAGGAAATCAAATACACTAGCGTTTAACTTTAGAAAAGGAGATTACAATAAAATGAGAAGAACGGTGAAAAAAAGACTGAAGGGAGCAGCTGAAAGGGTAAAAAACTTGAATCAGGCGTGGATGCTGTCAAAAACACCATCCTAGAAATGAAGCACAAATATATTCCGCGTATTAGAAAAAGAGGAAAAAAGACCAAACGTCTGCCGGCATGGCTAAATGGTAAGGTAAAGGAAGCTATTAGAGCCAAAAAAACAATCCTTCAAAAAATGGAGAAGGGAACCGACTGAAGGCAATAAGATAAAACATAAGGAATGTCAAGCCAAATGCAAAAAGGAGATAAGGAGGGCTAAGAAGGATGAAAAAAGTTAGCGTTAGAAGCAAAAACACATAGCAAAATTTTTTTTTAGGTATATTAAAAGCAGGAAGCCGGCTAAAGAATCGGTAGGGCTGCTGGACGACTGTGGTGTTAAAGGGGCGATCAGGGAAGACAAAGCCGTAGCGGAGAAATTGAATGAATTCTTTGCTTCGGTCTTCACCGAGGAGGATTTGGGAGGGATACTGGTGCCGGAAAAGGTATTTTAAGCAGACGAGTCAGAAAGACTAAATGATTTCTCTGTAAACTTGTAGGATGTAATGGGGCAGTTCTGCAAACTGAAAAGTAGTAAATCACCGGGACTGGATGCTATTCATCCCAGAGTATTAATAGAGCTGAAAAATGAACTTGTGAAGCTACTGGTAGTAATATGCAATTTATCCCTAAAAACAGGTGTGGTACCGGAAGATTGGAGGTTGACCAATATAACGCCGATTTTTAAAAAGGGTTCCAGAGGAGATCCGGGAAATTATAGACCGGTGAGTCTGACGTCGGTGCCAGGAAAAATGGTGGAAGCTATTATTAAGATAAAAATTACAGAGCACATACAAAAGCATGGGCTACTGAGACAAAGTCAGCATGGATTTAGTGAAGGAAAGTCTTGCCTCACAAATCTACTGCATTTTTTTCGAGGGAGTGAAAAACATGTGGACAGAGGGGAGCCAGTGGATGTTGTGTGTCTAGATTTTCATAAGGCGTTTGACAAAGTGCCTCATGAAAGACTCCAAAGGAAACTGGAGAGTCATGTTATCGGAGGCAGTGTATTATTATGGATTAATTACTGGTTAAAAGATAGGAAGCAGAGAGTAGGGTTGAATGGTCGTCATTCTCGATGGAGAAGGGTAGTTAGTGGGGTCCCTCAGGGGTCTGTGCTGGGACCGCTGCTTTTTAACATATTTATAAATAAATGACCTTGAGATGGGAGTAACTAGTGAGGTAATTAAATTCGCAGATGACACAAAGTTATCCAGGGTTGTCTCGTCGCAGGAGGAGTGTGAAAGATTACAAGAAGACTTCTTGAGACTGGGGGATTGGGCGTCCAAATGGCAGATGAAGTTCAACGTTGACAAGTGCAAAGTGATGCATGTGGGAAGAAGGAACCCGAATTACAGCTATGTTATGCAAGGTTCCGCTTTAGGAGTTACAGACCAAGAAAGGGATCTGGGAATCATTGTGGATAGGACGTTGAAATCTTCAGCTTAATGTGCTGCGGCAGCTAAGAAGGCAAACAGAATGTTGAGTATTATTAGAAAAGGGATGGAAAACAAACATGAGGATGTTATAATGCTGTTATATCGCTCCATGATGCGACCGCACCTGGAGTATTGTGTTCAGTTCTGGTTGCCTCATCTCAAAAAAGATATAAATGAATTGGAGAAGGTGCAGAGAAGGGCGACAAAAATGATAAAAGGGATGGGACGACTACCCTGTGAGGAGAGGTTAAGACAGCTAGGACTCTTTAGCCTGGAGAAAAGGCGGCTGAGGGGTGATATGATAGAGGTTTACAAGATAATGAGTGGGGTAGAGCGGACAGATGTGAAGCGTTTGTTTACACTTTCTAACAATAATAGAACCAGGGGACACAAGATGAAATTAGAATGTGGTAGGTTTAAAACGAATCGGAGAAAGTTTTTCTTTACTCGGCGTGTAGACAGACTCTGGAACTCATTGCCGGAGAAGGTAGTGACGGCAGCTGGCCTTGCTGAGTTTAAAAGGGGTCTGGATAGATTCCTGAAGGAAAAGTCCATTTTGGGTTTTTGCCAGGTTCTTGGGGTCTGGATTGGCCGCTGTCAGAGACGGAGTGCTGGCCTTGATGGACCTTGGGTGTTTTCCCAACATGGCGGTGCTTATGACATGGGTGTGGTCATATATGAGATTCTGGGATAGATGGACCACTGGTCTGACTATGGCTACTCTTATGTTCTCATTCTATATCACTCAAGATTTTATAGACCTCAGTCATCTCTGCCATCTCTTTTCCAAACTGAAGAGTCCAAACCTTTTTAGCCTTTTTTCATATGAGAGTAATTCCATCCCCTTTATCATTTTGGTTGCTCTTCTTTGAACCTTTTCTAATGCCACTATTTCTTTTTTTTTTTAAATATGATGACCAGACCTGAATGCAATACTCTAGGTGAGGTTGCACCATGGAGCGATACACGGGCATTATAGTATTCTCATTCTTACCATCCCTTTCCTAATAATTCCTTGCATCCTGTTTGCATTTTTGTCCGCCACCATATGCTGGGCAGAAGATTTCAGTGTATCATCTACACCGAACCTAAATCTTTTTCTTGGGTGTTGACTCCCCCCCTAGTGATTTTCATTGTTCTTCCCAATATGCATCGCTTTGCTTTTGTCCACATTAAATTTCATCTGTCATTTGGATGCCCAGTCTTCCAATTGCCTAAGGTGTGACTGCATCTCAAATACTGTGTGCAATTCTAGTCACCGCATCTCAAAAAAGATATAGTGGAATTAGAAAAGGTACAGAGTAGGGTGACAAAAATGATAAAGAGGATGGGGCGATTTCCCTGAGAGGAAAGGCTAAAGCGGTTAGGGCTCTTCAGCTTGGAGAAAAGACGGCTGAGGGGAGATATGATAGAGGTCTATAAAATAATGAGTGGAGTGGAACTGGTAAATGTGAATCACTTTTTTACTGTTTCCAAAAATACTAGGACTAGGGGGCATGCAATGAAGCTACAATGTAGTAAATTTAAAACAAACCAGAGAAAATATTTTTTCACTCAACATGTAATTAAACTCTGGAATTCATTGCCAGATAATGTGGTAAAAGCAGTTAGCTGAGTTTTAAAAGGTTTGGATATCTAATTATAGTTACAATATTTTCTAAGAGAAATCCAAAAAAGTACAACTTTTATAGGAAAGGGAAACAAACCTGATAGACTTGCTGTTATAGATCCTGGGTACTCCAGTACCTCTATTCTTGAGAGGTGACCCATAGTCAGAAGCCTAGGAATTAAAGACTTGAAGCAAAAAAAATGTGTTTGAGACCATTCTTAAACTTCTTTTTTTAAAAAAGCTGCTAATCTCAATTATAATGGAAGATTATTTCAGAGAGTGGGATCAGAAACACTGAAAATGGAGTGATAAGTTAAATCCAATCTAATATGCCAAAAGATGGGGATAACTAACAGGTTCTGCTGATTGAAGGGGGGCAGACTCAAGAAAAATGTCAGGAAGTTTTTCTTCATGGAGAGAGTGGTGGATGCTTGGAATGCCCTCCTGCGGGAGGTGGTGGAAATGAAAACGGTAACGGAATTCAAACATGCGTGGGATAAACATAAAGGAATCCTGGATCCTCAGGAGCTTAGCCGAGATTGGGTGGTTGGGAGGCGGGGATAGTGCTGGGCAGACTTATACGGCCTGTGCCCTGAAGAGGACAGGTACCAATCAAAGTAGGGTATACACAAAAAGTAGCACATGTGAGTTTATCTTGTTGAGCACTCTCTACAGAATACTCGTTGTTGCACTTCTCGTGTCTAAAGGTCTTTTTCTGCCGTCATCTACTATGTTACTATGAGTACTCGAGAGGAGGAATAGGATAGCAAAAGCCATGACAAGAAGAGTGGCATTCCTGTCTAATTGATTTTATTAGCTAACTAGTAAAAAAGGCCCGTTTCTGACACAAATGAAATGGGCGCTAGCAAGGTGTGCCTCTGAGTGTGTATGTTTGAGAGACTGTATGTGAGAGTGACTGTGTGAGAGAGCGAGAGACAGAGTGAATGTGCGAGTGTATGTGTGAGACTGTCTGAGAATGAGAGTGTGTGTTTGAGAAAGACTGAGAGTGTGTCCCCCCTCCCAGCTTCAGGGTGGTTGGCTGCCCTACCTCCAGCTGTCATGGTTATGACCCCCCTTCCTTCCTCCCTCCCTGCCACCCACGTTCAGGGTCGTTCCCACCGTCTCTCCCTCCCTCCCACTGCCACAGTCAGGCAGGCTCCTGTCCCACCATCATTCATGCTGGCTCCCACATTCAGGCTGGCTTGCTGGCTACCTGTCTCCCTCCCTCCCACTCTCTGACGTTCAGGCTATCTGCCTGCCTGCCTCCCTCTCTCCCTCCCTCCTTCCCTCGCACGTTGTTCCAGGTTCGCTCTCAGTGAATCGCTGTTACCCTGTGTCTTATTTAGTTTGCAATGGTTTTTTTGTGTCGGGACGCTCTGTTTATGTTTGTTGGTCCGCCTCCGCGCTTGTGCCTTGTGTGTTTCGGCACTCGAGAGGCTGCTGCCTCCCTCCTTACCTCGCACGTTGTGGCTGGCTTTGTGCATGAAACGGTGATACCGTATATTTTGGGGGTTTTTCGCGATGCTGGTTTTTTCAGGACGCTGGTTTTTATTTTTGTTGCTCCACCTCCGCGCCTGTGCCTTGTCCGTTTCACCCCTCGAGTGTCAGTGCTCCGCCCTCGACGTCATCATGTTGTGACGCGAGGGTGGGGCGGGCAAACCGGATATCTATGCCACCTCAAGTTTCCGGCTGAGGCTTCATTAGAACGTTGGAGGTGTGTTTTATATATAGAGATGTTAATATTTTTAAAAGAGTCCTAGATGAAATAGGCAGCTAGTACTGAACTTCCAGGCGTGATCAAACGTGGTGCATGTGAAGTTTGACTGTGGCATTTTTGTATCAAGTCTTGTGTCTAAAATTTATCATGCAAAAACCATAGAATAAGGTTACAATAGTCTAGATTATTTATTACAAGTGCATGCATTAGGATCTGCAGGGCTTTTTTTTTTTAATCAAAAAAGCTTTGAATTGAACAGATAATTTATGAACATGAATCTTTTATGCGTAGTCCATTAAAAAGCCAATGCCCAATAGGCCAAAGATTGAAGAAGCAATAAGGTAAGTATGGTGCCATTCTTATTCCAAGATATGTGTAGGATGACTATAAAGGTGTACAGTATAAAATTAATCTGTTGCTTTCTAGTTCTGGAGCAACGGCTATCTGAGCTAAGAATATAGTAATAAAATACACAGGTTCACTGACACATATAATGACCACCACTAAACATACAAGTCTGTGGATTTTCAGTGGTATTATGCAGATAATAGAGGGCCAGGGTGGAATGGCTAGCTATACATATAGCAGTGGTATTTGGCTACGATGCTTAGAGCTAAGTGGTTTAATTTAGTCCTAAATTAAATCACATAACTATACATATACACCCATATTCTGTGTAGGGCACCCAAATTTGGCATGGATCCCAGATCCACCTGTAAACTAATTAGTAAATTAGGCAATAACAATCAATTACTGACATTAAAAGTACTTGGCCGTAATTAGGATTTACGCACAGATCTGCCCCATTCTATTTTATGTGTCTTTAATTTTATAATGTGCTACTCAAAAAGGGGTGGGATGTCAGAGGCACTCCCAGAAACTAGATGTGATAAGACAGAATACATGCATTTATGCATCTAACTGCCATCAGTTGGGTGCACAAATGCATTTATTCTAGCTTTTGGCATTTATACTAGCTTTTGGCATGCTTAAGTGTTCATGTCTGAAGTTAGACACGAGAAGTGCAACAACGAGTATTCTGTAGAGAGTGCAGAATAGTTTACAGATCATATTGGCAGCTAACTTGTGTAAAGGGGAAAAAGATAGTGATAGGAGTGTGCTACCGTCCACCTGGCTAGGATGAACAGACAGATGCAGAAATGTTATCAGAAATTAAAGAGGCTAAAAAACTCAATAATAATGGGTGATTTCAATTACCCTGATATTGATTGGGTAATTGTAAAATCAGGACATGCTAGGGAGGTACAATTTCTTAATGAAATCAAGGACCGCTTTATGGAGCAACTGGTTCAGGAACAAACAAGAGAGGGAACAATTCTAGACCTAGTGCAGGAAGTAATGTTGCTGGGGCCACTTGATAACAATGATCATAACATGATCAGATATGATATAATCTATTGAGTAAGTCACACAGGAAATTCAATACATTAGCATTTAACTTTCAAAAAGTAGACTATGATAAAATGAGAATGATCAAAAAAAAAGAAAAAAAAACTTAGAGGAACAGCCACAAAGGTCAAAAATTTACATCAGGCGAGGATGCTATTCAAAAATATCCTGGAAGCCCAGACCAGAAAGATCCAAGATGGCCAAATAGGAGGAAGCTCCTGAAGTGAGCTCCCATTTTCCTGGACCGAGTTTGGACAACCCAGCTGCGGACAGGTTCCCTGGCCGAGGGCATTCGTGAGGGACTCAACGGGAGACCGGACTGGATCAGAAGGCATCCAGCTTACAGCCTGGTAGAGTGGAGGTGACCCAGACTCCCTTTGCCCTGACGAAGCTAATGGTGCCGACCCACAGAGCCTGCCTCACGCGACGGAAAGGTCAAACACACCTGTGAGCCCTTGGACATGCTGGGAGAGGAGGTGCCCAGCCAGAAAGAGTCACTGATGCTCACCATGCTGACCAAGGGAAATCAGATGAGACATAAGTGGAGTAGCTGCCAGCCGACGAGCACTCACAATCCAGTGGGGCAGCAGCGCATGGAGAGTAAGCCCGGAACGGCCAGCGGTGGCGAGGTGCAGAAACCCAGGGAGGTGACCCGTGGGAGGAATACAGCAACAAACTTCTTTACCAACACTATCACTTCCCAAAGTGAAATGAATTAAAGTATGAATAAGGGACAACTTACGGCATAGGAACCATGAGGTAAAGAAAGAAATTGAAGGTCACCTGGACTCACAAACGTACACACATGTACACGCTTCATTTAAAAAAAAAAACAATAATAAATAGTAAAGAAATAAAGGTCTCCTGATCGGCTGATTGACTGATCCACACTGCTTGGACAAAACACAAATCTCACAATAACAAACAAACCGACAGCACCATTATAATCTCCAATACTATCTAGAATGACCCAAAATACCACAGGACCATCTGAACTTCACAGAGCCACAAAAACAGCTCTCTTTTCTAAGAACAGCACACTACAGCATAGTTTTAACTCTCCCTCTATCACTTAATCACCTCTTAAACCACAGTGCACATCAAAATGACCAATATACAGGTATGGTTTTTCTACTATATGATAATAATATGATTAACTGGAATGCAAGCTGCCTCACTCAATGAATGGAACAAAATCCCTGTACTTATTACTGCGAGACGTTGCTCCCAATACCAACTGGAACAGACAAATGATAATCCCCACAGCAAGCCAAGGACCAAAATATTAACAAATAACAAAAAAATAAATCTAAATGCCAATCCAAGAGACCATAAGACCAAAAGGACGGAACACATAGACAAGTACAAACTGTTAAGCATACCAACATACTAAAATCATATGTTCCTATTCCTATAGGATATATAAATGCAAGGTCAGTAGTCAATAAGTCAGCAATAATTACAGACTGGATCGAAGCTGAACAACTAGCTCTACTGTTTATAACAGAAACATGGCTGCACCTTAAAGACGACCCAGTATTGCACAACCTATGCCCACTGGGCCATAAAATAATACAAATCAACAGAACCAAAAAGAAAGGAGGCAGGGTCACTGAACACATGCCCCGAACAATTGAAATTTTGGCATTCAAAATCACAGGTACAACACTAACCGGCAAATTTTGTTGCAAACTTTTCTACCACCCCCCAGAAAGTTGGTCCAATGCTCAAGATGACTTCATGGATTTCATATCAAACATTTTCTGCCTACTAGGACATATCAATCTGTAGAACACAATAGAACACTACCTCCTATCCCATGACTCTCCAATTTCCTCTGGAGTGTTTCATGAGGTACTTTGTCAAATGCCTTTTGAAAATCCAGATACACAATGTCAACCGGTTGACCTTTATCCACATGTTTGTTCACCCCTTCAAAGAAATGTAATAGATTGGTGAGGCAAGATTTCTCTTCACTAAATCCATGTTGGCTTTGTCTCATTAATCCATACTTTTGTTCTTTATAATAGTCTTTACCTTTTTGCCCAGCTCACCGGTATATAATTTCCCAGATCATCTCTGGAACATTTTTAAAAATCGGTGTTACATTGGCCACCCTACAATCTACTGGTACCACGCTTGATTTTAAAGATAAATTACATATTACTAACAATAGTTCCACCAGTTCATTTTTCAATTCTATCAGTACTCTGGGATGAATACCATCCAGTCCAGGTGATTTCCTACTCTTCAGTTTGTCAAATTGCACCACTACATCCTCCAGATTTGTAGAGATGTGATTCAGTTTCTCTGACTTGTCAGCTTTGAATACCATTTCTGGCACCGGTATCTCTCCCAAATCTTGCTCGGTGAAGACCAAAGCAAAGAATTCATTTAATCTTTCCACTGTGTCTTCCCTGAGTGCCCCTTTTAGCCCTCATTCATCTAGCAGTCCAGCCAGTTCTTTTGCTGGCTTCTTGCTTTTAATATACCTAAAGACAAATTATTACTTAGGCTCATTTTTGAAAGAGAAGGACGCCCATCTTTCGACACAAATCGGAAGATGGGCGTCCTTCTCACAGGGTCACCCAAATTGGTATAATCGAAAGACAATTTTGAGTGTCCCCAACTGCTTTCAGTCGCAGGGGCAACCAAAGTTCACAGGGGTGTGTTGGAGGCATAGTGAAGGCGGGACTTGGGCGTGCCTAACACATGGGCATCCTCAACCCATAATGGAAAAAAAGGCCGTCCCTGACGAGCACTTGGATGACTTTACCTGATCCTGTTTTTCTTACGACCAAGGCACAAAAGGGAGCCCGAACTGACCAGATGACCACCAGAGAGAATCGGGGATCACCTCCTGTTACACCCCCAGTGGTCACTAACCCCCTCCCACCTTCAAGAAACATCTTTAAAAATATTTTGTGCCAGCCTCAAATGTCATACTCGGGTCCATCACAGCAGTATGCAGGTCCCTGGAGCAGTTTTAGTGGGTGTAGTGCACTTCAGGCAGGCGGACCCAGGCCCATCCCCCCTACCTGTTATACTTGTGGTGGTAAATGTGAGCCCTCCAAAACCCACCACAAACCCACTGTACCCACATCTAGGTGCCCCTTTCACCCGTAAGGGCTATGGTAGTGGTGTACAGTTGTGGGTAGTGGGTTTTGTGGGGCTCAGCACACAAGGTAAGGGAGCTATGTACCTGGGAGCAATTTCTGAAGTCCACTGCAGTGCCCCCTAGGGTGTCTGGTTGGTGTCCTGGTATGTCAGGGGGACCAGTGCACTACGAATGCTGGCTCCTCCCACGACCAAAGGGCTTGCATTTGGTCGTTTCTGAGATGGGCGTCCTTGGTTTCCATTATCGCTGAAAATCAGAAACGGCCATGTCTAGGGATGACCATCTCTAAGGACGACCTAAATTTCCAGATTTGGGCATCCCCGACCGTATTATCGAAATGAAAGATGGACGTCCATCTTGTTTCAATAATGCAGGTTTTCCCGCCCCTCTATCGGGATGTTTTGTGAGGACGTCCTCAGCAAAATGTAGGCGTCCCTTTCGGTTTTGCCCCTCCATGTGTTTTTGCCTCCAAGGCAACTTTTTTTTTCAAAGTCCCTCTTTGCCTTCCTTATCAGCGTTTTGCATTTGACTTGCCATTCCTTATGCTGTTTTTTAAATTATTTTCAGTCAAATCCTTCTTCTATTTTTTTGTTTTTTACTTTTTTGGTTCTACTAATTCTCCATATTACCTTCTGAGAGCTGCATTTTTATGTTTAGTATTTGAAAATAAGTCTCTTAATTTTTTCTTGTATTACTAACTCTTTCTTTTCTGATTCAGTGTTCCTAGTAGTATGCTTTCCTTTGTAAAAATAAATCTGTCTCACATCAAAGGTTCCTTGGAAGGGCATTTCACTGCAATGGTATACTAATGGAGAAAGCTCTATCCGAAACCTCTGGTACACTCAAGAAAGCATCACCTCGGGATCGCAGTGAATGAACAAGAATAGCCAAACAGTGACTAATCCAGGTCACAAGTACCTGGCGGAAACCCAAATGTTGTAGGATGTAGTTACAAATCTTATCCAATAAACAAACAGGAGCACAGGTACTCTAAACCTTAAAAGCCAACACCAAAACTACATTGAAACATAGAAAATGATGGCAGATAAAAACCATATGTACTATTCAGTCTGTCCATCCATACCATCTGCTAATAATATACTGTCAACCGGTGCAAGCTCATCAGCACAGGGAAACATGAATGATCTTTCTTTTCAACCCATCAATCAGAACCCCTGTGTTTTGTACTAATGGCAAACACTGAATATCTCTTTGTGGCAAACCTAACAACAACATTGCAATAATCAAGACATGGAATTATGAATGCATCATGTTAATCATCTGTGGGTGACAGATATATCCAAAGTTGTCTTAATACAAAATTACATTCAAGAATTCTGCACAAGCTTAAAAATATGTGTTTTCAACCACAACTCAGAATCAATCCAAATGCCTGACCCTGAAAACCTAATTCAACTCCCCTGAATATAAAGAAAGGTCAGGAGAAGGGTGCACATATGAATAGCCATACTGAATCAGACCAATGGTCCATCTAGCCCATTATCCTGTCTCTAAGAATGGCCAATCCAGGTCACAAGTGCCTGGCAGAAACCCAAACAGTGGCAACATTCCATGCTTCCAATCCCAGGGCAAACAGTAGCGTCCCCATGTCTGTCTCAATAGCAGACTATGAATCTTTCCTCCAAGAACTTGTCTAAACCTTTTTAACACCCAGATACACTAACCGCTGTTACTACATCCTCCGGTAAAGAGTTCCACAGCTTAACTATTTGTTGAGTGAAAAAATATTTCCTCCTATTTGTGTACCAAAGAAAGCATGTTATCTCAACATTTAATTCTGAATGCAATTGAAAAACTAATACCTTACCAGTATCAAATTCTTCCTCACAATAGCCATATTATCCTGCTCACTGGTCTTCATAAATAGCAAAAATGAATTATAAAAACAAAATCCTCCAACTCACATCAAAGAGCATAATGACACCTAAACCTTAAATATCTAAGAAGACAATATCCAACCCCAAGGTAGAACACAGGTGACTGAGCATGAGAATAGGCATCCCCTATCTTACCCCTCTGCACTCTAGCCTTCAAAAATAGACATACACCATCATAAAACATAGTCCCCGACACCCACCCCTTATGAAAGCATCAACAGCTCATGGGTAACACTACTAATTGTGGCACAAGCAGCCAACAACACAGCTACCACATCATAACCTTTATCTAAAAATCCATTAATGTCATCAAATACAGCAGTCAACCCAGTTTCAGTACTGTGAGCTTCACAGAACCCGCCTGCTTACCATCCAATACATCCATTGCTTCTAGACATCTGTTCAACTTGACACTTTACCTCTTTTTCAATATTCTTTCCAAAATAGGGAAATTTTGAGAGAGTTTTCCAGCTTACTGACATCAAAAGGCATCATCTTCAAGATAGGTTAAATATCTGAAATCTTTAGAATTGAAGATTACATACTCTTTATAAAGAATACCATTCACCAGATCACGTGGAGGGGCAGTTTTGATATGACGTCTAAATCAGACTTTGGATGTTATGCACTAAATGTTCAAAATCCGAATAGGATATACGGCCATTTTCAAAACCACAAAACATCTATTGCTTTTTTTTTTTTTTTCGAAAATACTGTTTGTAACAAAGTTTTGGCTCTGTGCGTTTAATTTTTTCAGGCCATATTCAAAAAAAATGTATAAGTGAAAAATATAGGAAATCAAGCCATTGGAATTTAGGAGGGACCAGCATTTTGAGCAGACTGCTCATCTAGACATCCCAGGAGAGCAATGGGGCACCCAGGGGGCACTGCTGTGGACTTCATATAAATGCTCCCAAGTACACATCTCACCATTGCTCCCTTATCTTGTCTGCTGAGCCCTCCAAAACCCACTACCCCCAACTGTACAACACTACAATGTCCTATCCCCTACCTCAACGCAAACTGCATCCTCGGGCTGCGCAGGGTCCCATCGACACGCACACTTGACTGGCATTGCCTGAGCCATGTGTGTGTAGTCCTCTCTGGGTTTGTTCAGAGAGCGGTGGTTGCAGGCTCCTTAATTGCTTTGCTTCCATGCACCTGTTTCTGATCTCTCTCTCTCTCTCTCTCTCTCTGCCTGGCTTCCAGGCTCCTTGATTGCTTTGCTTCCACCCACCTGGGTCTGCTCTTCCTCTGCCTGGCTTCCCTTGCTTCTCTCCTATTGGTCTTCCGGTTCCTCCTTCCCCTGCTCTTGTCCTATGGCTGTACCCCTTCTCCCTGCTGATGTCAGACTCCAGCACTTTATCAGCTGAGCTCTCCATGCTTCAGCTTCTACTTTGGTAGGTGTTTCTAACTCTGTAGTCTGCTTCTTATCTACTGGTCCCTCGTTGCTGACTTTCGCCTGTACCTGGTTTACTCTCTTGCCTGCCTACTGACTTTCGCCTGCATCTGGATTACTCTCTTGCCTGCCGCCTGCCTACTGACTTTCGCCTGCATCTGGATTACTCTCTTGCCTGCTGCCTGCCTACTGACTTTCACCTGCATCTGAATTACTCTCTTGCCTGCCTACTGACTTTCGCCTGCATCTGGATTACTCTCTTGCCTGCCTACTGACTTTCGCCTGTACCTGGATTACTCTCTTGCCTGCCGCCTGCTTACTGACTGCCGCTTGTACCTGGATTACTCTCTTGACCTGCTGCCTGCCTGGCCGATACATTCATCACCCCGCTTTCAGATCCGTCCCGCAAGTCCTGCAGGCTGCCCGCACCTAGGGGCTCAACCTCTGGGGAACGGCGGTCAGCGCAGGTGAAACCCGGGGTTGTCCAGCCACCAAGCAAAACCTGGTCTGAGTACTGGGCTCAGCAGCACTCTACTTGGTACAAGAACTCACAAGTCTGACATACAATAGCCCTTATAGGTGAAGGGGGCACCTATATGTGGGTACAGTGTGTTTCTGGTGAGTTTTGGAGTGCTCACAGTTTCCACCACAACTGTAACACGTAGGGGGAGGTATGGGCCTGGGTCCACCTGTCTACAGTGCACTGCATCCACCACTAGACTACTCTAGGGACCTGCATGCTGCTCTAATGGACCTGGCTATAACATCTGAGGCTGTCATAGAGGCTGGTGAGTACTATTTTTATTCACAATTTTTGGGAGTGGAAGTAAGGGTAGGTCATCCCTGATTCCCTCCAATGGTCATTCAAGGCACCTTTTTTGCCTTCTTCATTATAAAAAACAGATCTAGGTCAAAACATTGAAGTTTTCACCCTATACATTTTTGTTTTGTTCCAGTATGGATGTAAAACGTCCAAGTGTTAGGCATGCCCTACGCCCACTCTATTCCCACCTTCAAGATGCCCCCCCCCCCCCCCCACACACACACACACCCTTGTGATTTGGATGCTTTAAAGATGAAATGCATCAATGGCTGCAAAATGGTTTAAAAAATACCGATTTAGATGTTAAGAGAAGAAATCCATCCAAATGATGCTTTATGACACTTTTTGGACGTTTTTCTCTTTCGAAAATGAGCCTCAAATCTCTCATACAAAGTATTCTAATAGTTTAGGGAAGCACCAAACCAAAAAATGATATGTACTACTAATGGTGCAGTGTACTACTACTACTACTACTATTTAGCATTTCTATAGCGCTACAAGGCGTACGCAGCGCTGTACAAACATGATTATTTGTCCATGTGAACTAATGTATATTAGTAAAACAAAATGCCCTTTGTGTACAAGACTCACAGAGCATAAAAGTTGCTTAAAAACAAAGAAGTTACAAGCGCCTATGGTACAAAACTGTGAAGAATATGGATATAAGTTTTCTGACCTTAGGTGTATGGCTATTGACTGTCTCATTGATAACCAGTGGAGAGCAAAGCTGGATTTTTTGTTTACAGACAGTGGCTCCTGAAGGTTTGAATGATCCCATAGAATGGGACACGTTCTTTTGAACTTTGTGATTGAAGCTTTACTTATCTCCTCTTATCCTCTGATTGGATGTTGATAAGCCGACATTCTATAAGACCGGTTGCCATTTTGTAAAATAGTTGTTCAATATAAAGTTCCTCCTCCTGAAGCAGGTTACAAAACAAGGGGGCCCTTGTCGGTGTATAGGATTTGCAAGTGGCGGCACCGCATTTCAACGGACTGGATGAGTTATTTAGACAATTGGAAGATTTCCTGTCATATAAGTTTAACTGTTGGGCATGCTCTTCTATCCTTGGAACTGACATTATATGTATTTTTGATAATTTTTCAGATTGAGTAAAAGGAATCTGTTTTGGTATATTATAATATGCCTGTTATATTTGAGTCAGTGAGGTATCTTTTTTCAACAGTGAGTTTTTCTCTCTTGATATTTATGGGGAGAGTTGTTTATCACTGTGGTTTTTGCACCTCATTTGATTGAGCCTATGATACGAGCCCAATTAAGGTTGTTAAAAGTTAATGCAGACTTTTGCCTGAGTCAACCTTGGGCATTTGAGGCTCATTTAGTTAATGATCTCTAAAATAGTGGTTATGAGAACTGTGCTTTCTTTCTCGCTCTATGCAGACAAAAAAGTTTTTTGGTGATTGTTTAATTTTTGTCTTCTATACATTGTTTGCTTGTAACTAATACTTTAGGGAACACATCAAAAGTACATGTGGTGCTAAAGGTATGTATTTTTTTTAACACCGCAGCATGTGTTAAAAAAAAAAAAAGAAAAGTAATGGACTCTTTTGAAAATTCTGTTCTACGAACAGAATCATCTTGAGAAAATGATCTTGGAATTATCCCTAAAGATTTTGATTGGACCATCTTCTGGTCTAAAATTCTGCACCCAACAAAATCAGCAGCTAAATCTCAAGCCTCTTTTTTTCATCATTCATCGGGCTTAATGGATTGCCACAAGACTAGTAAGATTTCCAAACAAGCCACTCGGCACGGTATCTCATACGATTTTTTATTGTAAAAATATATGTGCACATTGGAATTATATCTGGTCTTGAATTATTGATAGCTTTCATCTTCCTCTTATAGTATTATTGTTTTACGCTCCTGTAGTCTGGACATCGATCTGCAGGAATCGTCTCATAAACTAATATTCTTTTAGCTATTGCAAGACATCTAATAATATGTAAGTGAAAGGATAACTCTACTACTACTATTACTACTACTATTTAGCATTTCTATAGCGCTACAAGGCATACGCAGCGCTGCACAAACATAGAAGAAAGACAGTCCCTGCTCAAAGAGCTTACAATCTAATAGACAAAAATAAAGTAAGCAAATCAAATCAATTATTGTGTACAGGAAGGAGGAGGGTAGGTGGAGGCAGGTGGTTACAAGTGGTTACGAGTCAAAAGCAATGTTAAAGAGGTGGGCTTTCAGTCTAGATTTAAAGGTGGCCAAGGAAGGGGCAAGACGCAGGGGCTCAGGAAGTTTATTCCAGGCGTAGGGTGCAGCGAGACAGAAGGCGCGAAGTCTGGAGTTGGCAGTAGTGGAGAAGGGAACAGATAAGAAGGATTTATCCATGGAGCGGAGTTAACGGGAAGGGGTGTAGGGAAGGACGAGTGTGGAGAGATACTGGGGAGCAGCAGAGTGAGTACATTTATAGGTTAGTAGAAGAAGTTTGAACAGGATGCGAAAACGGATAGGGAGCCAGTGAAGCGACTTGAGGAGAACGTTTACTGAACGTTTCAGAATGGTGAACTATGTATGTATAATTAAGAAATATGAATCACTGATTACATATAAGCAGTCGGTTCACTCTTTGATGATCACTTAGGCACCTCTTGACTCTCTTTGCTCCACCTGTCCATAAATATAGCAATCCATATGTTAATTACTAACTTCTGTACCTTGTAATTATGGTTGTTTATGAGGATGCAACTATGATTTCCTAGTATTGTACTAGAATCCAACTTATGTCAGTTTGTTTGTTTTACATTTCTTGTTATAGAACTGAAAGTCTTCAATAAAATATTTGTTAAAAAAAAAGTGGTGACAGCTGCTGCTGAAAATTGGCCCTAAATTTTTTTTAAATGAGCTTCTTTGGGGGGGGGGGGGGCTACTAGCTTATTACGCATTTCACGGTGTGGGCAGTTATTCCTGCCTGGAAGGAACCCAGCTAATGGTATTTAGAATACCTGTATTTGTGCACCTATAACATTGTACTTAAATTCTAGGAATGCCCAGACCTACCCATGGTCACACCCTCTTTGTAGTTGCACACTATGAAGTCTGCAGATAACTGCCAATTAAGTGATTGTTAACTCCAAAAATTGATTAACATCTAATTGACTAGTTTATACATAGATCTGGAATCCACCCCCAAATTTGAGCAACCTATACAGAATCAAGAGGTTTATGTGTAGCACAGTGTTTTTAAAACAGTGTTCATTGGTGAAGTAAAAAACAAATATTCAGGTTATGTGGTTGCAGTTTGCCAGATTCCATGCTGCCTAATATTTAATTAAGTAGTAGTTTTTAAAAGCAGTTTTGGAAGTTAAAAGTAAAGATGCTTCATCCATAGACCATTATCCTCTTATCCTTGCCTACTATAATTTATTTTGGTGTTACAGAAGAAGACAGGCCCTATACTGTGATTTTAATTAACTGAAGCTAAATGAAGTGTAATTCATAATCATTTAGTTGAAGTAACACTTTAGCTTAGCTGACTAGAAACTCATTTCTGTAGCACTATATGCCCTTAAGTTGAGAAAATAAATAAAACATGCTGCTCGTGAGACCATAGTTAATAAGGGGATCTCTCAGTATAGCTGTGAAGAGGAGGATGTGAAAATCTGCAGACGAAGAGATGCAGGCGAGGAGGAGAAGGGATCTACACTAACGGACCCTTTTACAAAGGCATTTAAGGGCCTACATGCATGCAGCATGTGTCAAATTGGCACTACTGCCTGGCTAGTGAGTGCGCCGGGCGGTAATTCTGAGTTTGGCACATTTTCTACTGTGGGGGTGTTCCCTGCATTAATCATCAGTTGGCACATGCTGGACGGTTATTGCGCGGGAAATGTATGAGCCGTTACTGCTAAGTCAATGGGTGCCATTAAGGGCTCAGGCCGTAAATAGAAGCTCACTGGTTTTAATTTTGCCACATGTCCATTTCCCAGCCCAATCCCCCCTTTTTTTCCAGACACAGTGGAGAAATGGTCCAGCGTGCATCCAAAATACGTGCCTACACTACCGCAGGCCACTTTTTGGCATGCCTTTGTAAAAGAGCCCCCAAATTAGGGGTTCTTTTACTTAGGTATGCTGGTGTTTTTAGCACACATTAAAAATAGGCGCACACTAAATGCTAAAGAGCCCATTGGTAGGGTTACCATATGGCTCCAGAAAATGGAGGACAGATTGAGCCAGTCTGGGTTTTACTTCCATTGCTTTCAATGGAAGCAAAACCTGACTGGATCAATTTGTCCTCGTTTTCCTGGAGCCATATGGTAACCCTACCCATAGGAATACATTGGCGTCTTTAGCATTTAGCCCACACCTATTTTTAACACACGTTAAAAACACCAGCGCGCCTAAGTAAAAGACTCCCTAAGTGTGTCACCCTGAACATAAGGCATTGTGTCCTTTGTGATTTGATGATGTGACCACTTTTCAATTTTGCCATGAGCAATTCATGTCCATTGTTTGAAACTGGAGTTTCTCCTTCTATGTGTGACAGGAAAAAGAAATCCCTCTTCTGACTGTCTTCATCTTTTGATTACTCTGTTCAGTTGCCACGGAAATAAAGTACCAGCTGGGCTATTTGTATGCTAGGATAGCACTAGGGCTGGCCTTGTCAGCCTGTCTTCTCCATAGACTGTTACCATAGTAACATCTGCTCGATTTTCTAGAAGGGATGGTCAATTACTTGGAACAAGGACAGAGAAAGACTTTCTAAAGCAGAAAAGTTGCTCCTTGGTCAATCATTGCCAATTTCTTGTGAAATTTTGCCAACATTGAACCCTGGATTCAGAGATTTTACAGCTAAAATAATTTGGGAAAATAAGTGCACATTTCTTAACTAAAGCGTGGAATTAGTAACAAAATTCCTTAACCTACGTGTATGTAGTCGAGCTTGGTTTTTCAAGATGAACATCCTAAAGTAATATCTGCAAGGGGATGTGCAAGGAATAATTTTAATTGTTTTGTTTATATTTGTTTCACTTCTAAAATTACTTCATTTCCTTTCTATCATTCATTTTGTTTCCATCCAAGATGTTTGAAGCTTCAGGCATTATCAGCAGATGTAACAGCACCCCAAAGCACATAGCGTGGCATGAACATTTTATGGAACAGCCAAATGGGCAAAGTAACTGAATAGGACCCCCTACAGTGCAGCAAAAGGGGGCAGAATGGTAATGCAAAGACATTAACCCATCTAGGCACCATGAAAGGGTCAAAACAGCACCAAAAGTGGCATAAACAGGCACTGGAAGAGGGACAGGGAAAGAAGGTCAATTTCTTTTCCAATTTTGTTTTGGAGCCAAATCCACCTCAGTGCAACCAAGCAAGTGGCAGGAGAGCAGGAACAAGCCAGTAAGTGGCACTGGCAACAACACAGTACGGTGTTGGACTAAGGGAATGGCAGAGCAGCAGCTAGATTGTTGACAAAGCCATAAGAAATGCAGAAAAGGGCAGGGGGAGAAGATTATTCTTACTTTCTTGCTTAGAGATGGTGCCTATTGGGGAGGCTGGGGCTATCTGTTTGCATCCGTGTGTGCTAAAAACCCAAACAGATGCATATGGTGGACCCTCTCCCTCTGAGTAGCAGCCTAAAGAACCAGTGGGATGGGGACTCCTACCGGCAGGTAAAGAGGAGGAATGGGTTTCAAACACCAGTGGAAGAACCTAAGTTCCTTGGTTAGAGAAGGGAGAGCTGTGCAGTTAAGGTAAGCGGAGGGACAGAGAGTATGGGTAGGTGCAGGATTAGGAGGAAAGGAGAAAGGGGCAGAGCATAAAAGAAGAAATGGTATTAAGAAATGAGAGGAGGAACATACAGTAATGGGCGAGATTACAGAGGAGGAGAGAAGTGAGGAGCCAGGGCATAAAGAAATGAGCATGTCCAGCTGATCTCCCTCTTAAAGAAAAGAAAACACACACTCAGTTAATCCTAGTTAGGAAACGTGCAGCTAATGCAAATCTTTCCACACCCTCCTCTACTTGTATTGGCCACTACAGTTCTTACTAGCACAACGTTCCAGTTTCTACTTCTCTTTAATATGATGGGTCACCTAGAACAAAACAGTGGGTAGAGAACTGGATTTTAAGGTATTACAGTGTACACAGATAGCAGTAATGCACTGCTAGCTATGTATTTGCTGACTAACTCAGATTATTCCAAGTGCCTATTGTACTGTTCTGTATACCACACTATCAACTTTATATACAGAGAAAACTAGCTCTCAGAAAGTATGCTGAAAACAGACACAATGAGGTGTATTTTCAAAGCACTTAGGTTATTATGTAACTTTCTTGTAAATCTAAGTGCTTTGAAAATGAGCCCCTCAGTCTGTCAGAAAGTGCACCTTTCCTAAACTTGCATGCAAGAAAAGTCTGACAGGGGACTGTCTTTGTTCTGAGCTACCCTTCTTGATTATACTATGCTGTATCAGCCTCAAATATCAACATTTACAGTTTCAAGCCACATTGCATACAGTGCCCATGCTTACTGTACACTAAGTGGTAGTACAGCACTGAGTGTAGTGAAATAATAGACAGCACCCTTTCTCTGGATTTATTTTTTTCTTGCCAACCCAGCAGGCACCCTCACCCTTTCAAACTATGCTCCACTCTACAACTACCCCCTTCTCTCAGTCAGACACACAGAAATAACAGCTACACCTGCATTGAGGAGTTGGAAATAATTCCATGAGCCATGTTCTATGTGCTTTCTCTAGTTGTTTCAGTTTGTAAAAACATCTTCTCCCCACCGCCTTCATCTTAAGGAATCAAAAAACCCTGATATAATGCGATGATTGGGATCGTGTTAAATGTGGGGGTCACGTTATTGCATGGTCAATAGAACATGAACACAAGTGGACCAAAAATTGATCTGTTGCAAAAAGGGCTGTGTATAAAAAAAAAATTTAAAGGGGGGGGGGGGGGGGAGGAAGTACAGACATGATTGCATAACATGTCGATTTGTGTTATTTTATTGCAGGGCACATCATATTGGAGTTCCACTGCACTATCAGCTAGTTATTCATGTGATCTAGTGTTAGCATGTGTTAATTGCATTACTAGTAACCAGGTTCCATTGTATAAAATGGGTCTTCTAGTAAAATGACTCATGTTCATACTGTTAGTACATGCAAACATGGTAGCTCTAACTGTATAATAATTAAGCAATGTTAGGAAGTCACTTTTTAATTTCTTACATTTATATCACAAATAGCTATGTATGCAGGGTCTGATTGTTTCATATTATAGTCTAATGACTCTGCACACATAAAAAATGATGGCAGTTCTATTAGTGGGTGCCTCCATGTAGGTGCCCTGATGCCAATGCAGTTAGAGCCTATTCCAATGTTAACAAGGGGCGGGACTGGGGGGGACGCCAGTGAACTGATCTGCACAGGGTCCCGCAATTGCTAAGACCGGCCCTGAGCTGGGGAGTCCCCAGGAGAGCTTTGGGAACCACTGGCCTATCCAATAATGGCATCTGGACACCCAGATTGTAGAATACTAGTGTAATCTGGTATCATCGCATCTTACATTTTAAGCAGGTGTAGTTACACCATCCACGGACCTAGTGTAACTGTGGATGTCGAAATGTGACTGAAACATGGATAGTTGGGAGCCCCACCCATGTCCCTTATGCTCCACCTACATGTATGCCTCCTTGCACTTACATGCTTAGCACTTAAACACACCTTACAGAATAGAGCTTATGCTTGTAAATAGGATTGCTCTTCTGAAGTAGGCTGTGAAAACTGTAAGGCTATTTATAGCTGTTCTGCATGCTGTTTTAGATCATTTCATTTGTAATTTTTCAGTTTGTACTTTGTATTTTTTATCTTTTCATTACTTTTTATTCTTTAATTTTTTAGGGCTGCATTTTGATTAAAATTTGTCATAGCGATTAATCACGCAATTAAAGGTATGTTATTTTATTTTTATCACTGCAACTCCTTGTGACTCTGGGCTATGGAGGGTTAAGTGACTTGCCCAGAGTCACAAGGACCTGCAGTAGGAAAAAAAATACCTTTAATCGCACAATTAATTGTGATTTAAATTTTAATTGAAATACAGCCCTGCTTGTAAGTGCTACTTTTCTGGGCATGTACGTGTGCAGAGAAGTGCATAAACTCCAGGCATCTAGTTACAGAAGGCCCTGTACATGATTTAATTTGTGGTTCTTTTCCAAAGATGGTTACGCTCAAGACTTCTTGAGAATAGTAGGAGAACTGTTCAAACAATTTCTAGCATAGCTTAAAAGAAACATTTTTAATTGATAACAGTATGGTTGATATTTTGTCGTTTGATTTTTAAAGTATTAGCAAAAATACAGCAGGAGTGTGGTTTTTAATCCAGTCTGATTGCTTTTTCTATAAAATACAGTTGAAGACAATCAGCCAAGCAGTTATATAGAGATGATACTCATGGAATAAAAACAAAATGTTTAAAGATTTAAGCTTCTGGGACTGTTAAGGTTTCTTCCATAGGATTCGAGAAGACACTTTTGTGCTGCTTATTAATCTGAGATGTGTTCTACCATGATACTAAAATGTGCAATATGAGTTTATAACTAGATATACTATATTCCAGTGAAAAATATCTGAAATTGCAAAACAAAATAGTTGAAGAAAGGAGACCCTCAAACAAGTTCAACTAAGGAGAAAACAGCACATAGAGCAAAAAGCTTTGCTTTAATAATAGAAAAGAACTAGGGGCAAACAATGTTCTTCCACACATTAACACTAAATCAGGTTTCTTTATTGATTTGGTTTTGCCGATGGAAATTGTTTTGTACTGAACTCCCAGAAAATATTCTACCCCCTCCAGGGCCACGCCTAGGGTCGTTGGCGCCCCCCTGCAGACTATCAGTTGGCGCCCCCCCCCCCCCGTGTGGCATCTCCTTTCTCTCAACGCGCCCATCCCCCCGCCGCTTGCTGAGCAGCTGAAGAGATAGATTCCCCGCTTCACTTACCCGGGTGTAGAGCTCGCAGGCGGACATGTCTAGGCGCGGATGGGGAGGGAGGGAGGAGAGCCAAGCCCGAGTGCTGCGCGTGGGAAGGCAGCAGCGCATGCACATAGGTGACGACACGGTATGGTTTATTTTTTTTAATTTTGAAATAGAACTCGACCAGCAGCGGCGCCCTTGAAGGCAGGCACCCCCCTGCAGTGCTTACCCCGCTTACTGGGTTGGCACGGCCCTGACACCCTTCCCCCCCCCCCCAAAAAAAAATTGCAAAGCAGACATTTAATCATTATTTTAACATAATGAAATTTTACTTTTAGGCTAATTCATTTTCTTCCTTATCAACATTGTCATCTACCTTGCAATATAGAAAGTTAAAATAGGTAACAGGACAGTGTACAGTGGTGACACCTTGAGGTCCTTTTACTAAGGTGGGCTGCATGACATTTAATGCGTGCTAAATCTGTTGCGCCTTAGTAAAAAGACCCTTTAGTGACCAAACTCAGGATATATGTGTGCAGAGCTCTATAAAGAACTGCAGTTTATAGTTCTTGGCCAGAATTGTTTGTTTAATACATTAAAAAAATATCTTTTCTGATCAAGTCCCATTGAAAGTGGTGAATATAATACTATTTGTAATAGAAACTGACAATTAAAAACGTAATGGTTACAAGCTCTAGAATGCTTTGTTGCTTCAATGCCAAAGTAGGGGAGGAAGAAAGGAGGGGGTAACCTTGAGGTATATGAATAAAAGTTCATGGTGATGAAGGCTTAGATTGAGCTAGAAAGCCTAAAGAAATATACAGGATCTGATCATTGAAAGAAAAACATTTAAATGGGTATCCCTGTGATAAGACACATTCTGCATGCAATATTTGCCTACATAAATATAGACAAAAAAAAACTTTGGACCCAATCTTCAAAATTTAAAAAAACTAAAAGGTAAGCTTTGAAATTTGTGCCCTTTTTTCAGCCCAGTTTAGGAGCCTGTGTTTTCAGCTAAACAGTCATCTTAATTTAGGAGCCTAAAAGTTATAAAAATTATGGCTATAAATTTAGGTCTGCCATGTTGGTTCTATATGTATGTTTTATCCTTGAGGTTTGCACTAATGATAAAGCAAAATTGCATAGGCAGTTGTGCTTTGATTGTTGCTCATGGAAAACTACAAAAACTGCAAAGATTTGTGCCTGATTTTTCTGTGCAGGAATGATGCTTCCATTAAGTGAACTAGGCAGTCTCCTAGAGTGTTGGAGGGCAAAAGGGCAGTGGCAACCAGGGATGGGCAGCCAAAAAACTGTTAATGGCCTTTTTTTCTTTTAATTGTTTTTTTCCAGAACAAAATGTTTTTAAGATTGCACACTGGGGGGGAGGGGAGGGAGGCTTTTTATAAATGGCGCTCAAAATATGGTGCTAGAAAAAATTGGGGCTAAGCATGATTCTGTAAAGGACGCACACCTTTTATAGAATTTCATGAGAATGGCCCCACATGGCAGAAGAAACTAATGCAATCCTAAGTGCCCTTCCTTCTGCCAACCATGGGGGCAAGCCACCAAAAAGCTCTGGTGTAGTGACACTGGGGAATCCTGATCGGAAGAAGAAAAATGAATAGGAATTTAAGGGAGAGGCTGGCAGGGAGGAGGAAAGGGAAGTCTACTTGGGATGCAGAAGGATGGTGAAAGCGATGCCCTTCATGGGACAGGGAGAGTCACTCTACATGGAGGGGCATGTTGTGGAGACCTACATGTTGTGGGTGGCAAGCAATAGCAAAAAAGAGAGAAGGTTCAATTCTGAGAGAGGAGAGGGGAGGGAATTCAGAGCACTGGACCCAAATAGCTGAAGGCTGTTTTCCAAGAAATTGTAAGATGAGAGGATGAGAGAGTTGGTAGAGCAAGGAAGTAGTTGGAGGAGCAGAGCAAGCATCTGGGTTTGCAGGGAATCAAAAGATTATTGATGTAGGCTGACGTAAATGGGGAGCGTCCTTTGAACACTAGAACCAGAATTTTGAATTTTAAATTTAATCAGTAAGAGAGGGGAGCCAGTGTTTGGATAACAGAAGTGGAGTAACATGATCAAAATGGTGAGCACAACCCAGGAGTTTAAATGCAATGGATTGAACTAACTAAAGACGTTTGATGGAATGGAAAAGGAAGCCAGCATTGAGCAAATTATAGTAATCAAGGTGAGTAAGGACAAGGGCAAGCAAAAGAGTATCAGAGAATGTGGTCCCTGCTTAGGGAATGAACTGTTTGGGGCAGGAGGCACCTTGATGGGTAGGTACAATAATGCAATGCTTTAATGTTAATGTCACCATTATGTTGTCATTGTACTAGAGGGAGAAAATGGGGGAACATGGAAGATAAAAGGCAGGCTGTGGATTTCAGGGAAGGGAGGTCAGGAGGGGGTTGAAAATTGGAAAACAGTAAAGGGTTTGGAATAGAAATATTATGAGATTATAACTAGACATACTATATTCTAGTGAAAAATATCTGAAATTGCAAAACAAAATAGTTGAAGAAAGGAGACCCTTTGTTTATAGAAGTGGGATGAAAGTTAATATGGTGAAATCTACATGTTGTTCCAGAGATGTGTGTTGCTTTAATAAAGATAAAGTTACAAAAAAAGATTAGAAATTTAAGAGACAATTTCAGCCACTTTCATTTCTTAAAAGCATGTAATAGTGATGATAATAGAGAAACATGATAAAAGATAGCAGTACTGCTGAGGTGGAGTGACAAGTCAGACAGAGGGCCTCTGATATAGATTAATTTTCCTGCCAAGCTGTCATTTGCTGATCAGTGATATAAAGAAACAGTTAACATTACATAAAATGACTGATTACAAAGAGAGTTTTTATACATTAAAAATGGTGGTTTCTGCAGCTCGAGTTTGAGCTACATTGATGAAACTTATGTGGACCCAGTACTGTTATGTTATGGAGTGCTCCAGGTTAGGGGGTATTCTCTTTTAGGGAAGTACAAAGTATTAAAGTACAAAGTGTACAGTATTAAAAATATTTTCAGATGAGTAAAAAGACATTATTGGAGATTCCTATATAGAACCAAGGGGTAGACTAGAAACCTTAGACCTCTGAATTTATAAAAGGGTTCTATCCTTTTTTAAAGAATTTCTAACCATTCGTAGTACCAAAACATGCCGAACTCAGAGTTATTAAACTTCAAAATTCAGAGGAAGAAATGTTTCTACTTTTCCTACCTAACCCAGTCCAACAAGTGGAACAAATGCACCTGCTCTAAAATGCAGTATTTGAGAATCGGTTTCAAAAGTGTTCAAATCCCAAATCCTTCAATTTGATGCAGTTCAATAAATGAAACAAAAGTACTGCTTCCTAATTTCAAGAAGTTATAACTGATAATTTCCTACAGATGAGAAGCTTTCAAGTGCCCAAATCCTGGCATGGTTCATGTTTTAGCATAAAATGTCTGCATTAGTGAAATCTCTTTTCTGTGAGAGCTTTCTCTTAGATTTGTACTGTAAAAGATAAAGGGTTTCTTATAACCTCTTGCTACTATATCTCTTAACTCTGTGCTAGGCTTGCTAATAATGATGCTACTTGGTGGCTTCTGGTTATGTTTGGATAAAATAGATCAGGTGACCTTTTAAATATAATGTTATAAACATTGATTATTTGCTACCATTAAAATTGAATGGAGGGACTGTGCTTAGTATCAAAGAACTAGAAGCTGGTAGTTTTTACATGTTCAATTTTATGGACTATTTCCAACAGGAAGTAATATCCAGAAGCAGAACATGGTTGAAACATGGTGCTATGTTGGATATCAACATGGTCAAAAGTTTGAGAGGTTATTATCAGT
Source organism: Microcaecilia unicolor (assembly GCF_901765095.1). Taxonomy (NCBI): domain Eukaryota; kingdom Metazoa; phylum Chordata; class Amphibia; order Gymnophiona; family Siphonopidae; genus Microcaecilia; species Microcaecilia unicolor. The sequence continues at coordinate 676,597,011 of NC_044031.1, read as the reverse complement.
AAGTGCTAAGCTATTGTGTTCAATGAGATATTTGTATACACATACAGAGTTGTATATATATTCTGACATTTCCATGGATGGCTAATAAATGAGAAACACTTGAACAAAACAAGAGTAAGATAATTTATTTCAGCACATTTATCGCTTTAATGCTGCTGTGGTCCAACATAAAACATATACATATTTAAAAAACTAAACTAAACAACAACTATAGTTCTGTTTGAGCTCAATCAATGTTCTTATTATTATCAGAGTTAATCCCTTTTACTAAAGATTAGTGCATCTTATCTGTCACAGGACCCATTTTATCCTTATGAGCCCTACTGCAGATACCATGTGCTAATTGTTAATAAAAGATCCCTTTGGTGTTCCTTGACATCAGCATTTTGTGGGGTCTGGCCCAAAATGAACTGAGCTGAGCTATGAGAACCATTTTAGACATAGGATGTATAACCAACTTTGGGTTCTACTGAGCTGGGCTAACTATACAGCTAACTATAAAGAGGAGAAAGGCTCTTTATTTCAATATCAATGTGAACTACTACAGTTGGCTTCTATTAGCAGGAAATCTCCTTTATATGGGGATGAAGGGAGATTTCAGAGGTCTAGAGTTACATGTTTGTATCAGGATAGACACTTGTTAAACCAACCCCCAGCACTGCACCCCATGGCAGAAACCCTCCTCCATACAAGACACCCTAGTACTTAACCCCCTTCAGAAGACTCCCCTCAGTATAAGACACTCACATTCCCCCTCCCCCCCCGATTTGATCCTCCTGGTAGAAATATAAGTAAAAGTGGTAAGAAGAAAAAAAGTACTAGCTAAGTTTTCATTGGCAATAATGGAACCAACAGCATGTTGATTGCAGGAAGAAATGGAACAACCATTATTTAATTAAAAAGCATCTGGAGAGAACTCCTTTATCTCATACAGGTGAGACTGAAGTACATCAGGTTGACCTTAGTTTTCAGGATATACTTATGACATCCTCTACAAACTTAAAAATGTCCTGTGTGCTTGATAGTCCAGCTTTAAACTGCTCAATAAGTCATCAACAAAGCCAATAAATATTGTTGAATCCTAATGCCAAGCTCTATTAGTATGGCTGTTCAGGAAGAACACATGACACTTATTTCAAAGTTGAATTATTTAGAAAAAAAAGGATCTCGGCTTTTGCTCTTGTACTAACACCTTTCTGAATAAAAGAGTTAGTGAATGAGAGAACAACCAGCACCATGGACCTCTGAAGTTGGTCACGACACAGTAGTTGAGTTTAGAGGAAGATAAACCATCCGCTCTATTGTAGAGTTCTGCAAACAATTCACAGTGAAATTTTAACCAGATAGATTCCAATATGGCTTAAATTGGAAAGAAATTTTGACTTTCATCCATATTTGGTAAGCAAATCTGTCATATTTCTTCCACTGGATTTGGGTGAAATGCAAAGAAAATTTCTAGCTGATCATTCTTTGTGCAAGATAAGAGAACTCAATCTACTATTTATGACATTCAATGCACAGTTCCTTATTATTTAATTTGTTTCTGGCTCCATTGAGTAAGCTGATTAAACAGCACCCTGTGAAGGTGTATGTTTATGCTGATGATATTTTGCTGGTAGTTTTATTTTTTCTCTGCGTAAGATGGATTTGATGCCAGTGAATAATTGTTTGGTAGAAGATGCAGATTGGATTAGGAATCATAGATTGGTTTTGAAAGTAGAGAAAACCAAGCTTTGTTGGTTGTCAGGGCATTTGCCTAGCCAATTAAAGATTCCAGAATTTATTATAGGGCAGTATACCTGTGATTCGTTCAGATACCTGGGAATAACTCTGGACTCTGCTTTAAGATCTGAGCAGCAGATATCTCGAGTGGTAGGTTCTGGATTTGCAACCTTGCAGATGTTATGCATGGCAAGATCTTACTTTGATGTTGATACTTTGCATAGTTTTTTGCACTCTTTTGTAATCTCAAAATTAGATTATTGAAATGTTGTTTATTTAAGGTTGCCTAGGAGTCTTTGAAAGAACTTGAGGAGGCAGCAAAATGCATCTATCCATGTTTTGTGGAGTATATGAGGGAGGGAACATATTACTCCATTGTTTAGTACTGTTGGCTACCAGTGTAATTCAGACATTTTTTTAATAAGATTTCGGTAATAGTTTATAAGAGTGTCTTTTACTAAAGGTGCAGATGTGTTTTTAGGTCACGGCAAAATTCAGCTGGCAGTAAATGCTGAGATGCCAATAGGAATATAATGGGCGTCTCGGTGTTTACCGCCAGCTGATTTCTAGCATGAGCTAAAAACACTACTGTAGCTTAGTAAAAGACCCCCTAAGGTTCTACAAGAGGGTACTTCACTTATTTAGTCTTGTTGCTTGGAACTTATGTTCCAGGGAGGAATTTTGAGATTGGGCACTTCTTTGTTATTAGCTCTCCTCAATAACGCTCAGGCATACCTGACAGTTACTAGGGATAGTGCTTTTTTTTTTTGGTGAGCTCCTGTATAATAGAATCAACTCCCTTTGGAGTTGAGGGAAGAAAAAGGAGTTGCATAGTTTAAGGTTCATTTAAAAACCTACTTTTCTCAGAAAGCATTTGGATTGGTTTGATGTGGTCCCTGGGGAATTCTGCAGTTTAAAAATTGTCTAAAGGATTAATACATAATGTTATCTGTGTATTTTTTTTATATATCTTTTTTGTTAACTTTGTGTGGTTGGAAGGTCTGTATGGGTGATTCTTTCCTGTTTTTAATGGAGTGCCTTTCCATTGTAAAGTATTAATTATAAACCACTTTGAGTTATTAGAAAAGTGGTATATCAAGACTTTAAACTATTAAGCATTACTGTTTTCTTTCTCATCTTCAGAACTTTGAAATTTGCTCAGGTTTATATGGGTTTTTTAAACTTTATATTTATTGTTATTAATTGGATATTATTTATACAGCAACATCAGAAAAAATTATATACTCATCTTTCAAGCTTTATATAGATAAGAAAATAGGGAGATGCAGCAGAACCACCCCCAAAATATGAAATACAATATAGCAAGAAGAAAAAAAAAAGAAAAGATAAACCCCTAAGGGCAAGGCCCTCATTGTGAATATGACAACCACACTACCATATAACAACCCAATTCAACTCTCAGTATTATTCTGAACTGAATTCTTATACCAAAAAATGACTTTACTGCTTAGAGTCATAAAAATATATCTAGCATTCTCCATTTCAACTAAACATTTAATAGGAAGTTTGAGAAAAGTATCACTAACCTGTAAAATGACATTGTGATGCAATAACATAATAACATAAAACTTTTATACTTCTGCTGTGTCTGCTTAGAAACACCTGGAAAAAAAAAACAAATCTTTTGACTCATGAATACTTCTTGTTTGAAAGAAAAGTTACAAAATGTGATCCTTATGTGCAGTGACGTGATGTGCTGAGTTCCTTGTCCACAAGCTTCCCGCAAAACAATGGCTAAGTCCAAACTGTCTGTCCATACACACCTGGGATGTTTCTGCCCTAGGAGATGATGTCCCTTGTACGTGCTTCTTAAATGGAAGATGAGACTCTATTGAAAGGGGGCAAAACCTCACTGGGAATCTTAGAGACCTCCATGAAACAGGTCTTAAACATCTCTTTAGGTGAGATGATGGGAATGTGTGGTAAGTTAAGTACTCTCAGGTTCTGGCCTCTCAATCTGTTCTCTAGATGCTCAAGTTTCTGATGTATGGCAGTGCTGTCCTGTACTGCAGCCATACTCCAAGACTGCAAGGAGAACACTGATTTTCTAAGACTGTGATCATACCAGCATGGTTTTCCAATTCCTTCTCAAAATTAATTACCTGCTGTATTAAAAATGCCCAACATTGACTCAATGCCTGGCAGTCTGGTACTCACAGAATGCTCTCTAGATTTTATAGCTTGCCAAATGGTGTCCAATGTAATACTGGCCTGTCCAATGTTGGCCTGTGCAAAGGTCAAGAAGAGTTCTACATCTTCTATGGTATGATTTACTCCTTGCTCCTAGCTTGGTGGAGCTTCTGGACATGCACACTGCCTAATTTTCTTGGTAAGGGTTATTGCTGAAAGTGAAGCCATCTCCTATTCCACCATTGGCTCCTATTTAACTCTATTCAACATACAATGGACCTATGGTTCACTAGTAAATGTATGGAGATGGATGGGGGGAAAAGTCTCATTTATCACCGGTTATAACGCTCTAATCTCTCAAGACTGGATTATTCAATGTAATCCATTGGTGAGTGTTTCAAGGGAGTCACTGAGCTAGAAGATAGGTGTTGCCTTGCATTATCATTGTTTTCATACCTATTGTCAGTCACTCAGCACAAAGTTGATCACTTAAAATGATTAATACTTCATTTAACATTTTTAAAATAAAAACTAGATACTAATGGCTACAAGAATTTAACAAAATATGGACGGAGGGTTTTTTTTGTCAATGATTACAATACTCACCAATGGGTTACATTGAATAATCCTGTCTTGAGAGATTGGAGGGTTATGACCCTGTGATAAATGAGACTTTTTCCCCTATCCATCTCCATACATTTACTAGTTGAATTTAAATGTTGAATTGATCACATTGAGGGAATGGACTTTTTTTTAGCCCTTTTGACAGCTCTGTTCTTAGATCCTATACAACTCTAACCAGTGGCACACTCTGATGGAGTTCATAGCAGCACCAAGCTCTCTGAAGCCCACAGCAAGATCCATTTACAATGCAATATACAATGCGCAGAAATCTTTTCAAACAAATATTTTATGTTTAAATTATTACATATGTGTTTTACTGCATTTTATAAAATTACAGTTCTCTGTCTTTTACTTTTTTAAAATGTATTAGATCTGTATGCTATATGTGTTGAGCATGATGTGTATTCATAACCTGATTTGTTGGCAATGTTGATTAAAATGCATTCATTTTGTGCTAATACCAAATGTTTTCAATGTGATATTTGTATATGAGATATATATTGTTTTTCTACACATATATTTTTCTATTTTGCTATCAAATAATTTAAAAAAAAGGAACATATCACACAAAATTTTGAAAAGCATCAGCCTTTTGAAATTAGTCTGTTGAAGCCTCCTTTGTCATTAGTGTGGTGAGTTATCTCCTTATTATTATTGTTCTTTATTGATTATATATATATATATATATATATATATATATATATATACTTAAATTTTTTCTTGGACACACTCTCTTTTGACCTGAGTTTATTTGCATGTTTGCTCTTACTATTAAATGAAATATGTATATTTTTTGATATATGTTGAAATAATTTTTATCAAACATAATTTATATTTGCCTCATTTTTTGTGTTAATGAGTAGGTATAAGTTTGAAATACATAATATTTTATTTCATGTATGTATCTAGATTTTTCATATATTTTACTTTTTCATTTATATGAATGTTTCCTTGGTTCCTATCAAAGAGATCTTTTTATATTTATATATTCATTTTGTTATTATTATTATTATCTTTTTTGGGTTGTTTACTGTAATGTGTTTAATACAGACCCCTGACGCAGGTGGTAGCACCGAAACACGGCCCGTGTCGGGTCTTCCTTCAATCAAAGTTCACTATTAAAGGATTTTTTAATGAAAAAATTGTGTTCCCTTTTGTTTTTAAAGGCCCTTTGTGCTGTTTTTTTTTTTGCTTGGTCTTTTTCTGTACTTGGTTCCCTCTCTTTGTTACTCATATAGGATAGTCATTTTGATGCTAACAGCTGGGGGGGAGTGATTGGGGATTTCCCCTGTTCCCCCCTCTGGACACCAGAGAGCCTCAGTAAGTGCTGTGTAGGGGTCTAGTACCAGGGATTCAAATGCTGGGAGGAGGACTCTTGTGCTGAGAGAAGTCTTCTGCTAGGGTGGTTTTGTGAAGGGGGTTAAGTGCCAATGGAACTTATGTGTGAAGAGGGTTTTTGCCATGGTGCTGGAAGGTGTGTGTGTGGGGGGGGGGGGGATGTCATCTGCTGGGGAGGGAGAGATCGGGCAGGATTGTTTTATGCCCTGAACCCTTTAAATATCTGTCTAAGCGTATTGGGCCATGCAATAGTGGGTCGATGCTCCCATGGAGGAAAATAATGCCAGCACAAAGCTGGTCTTATTTTCCAGGAATAACACAGCTTGTGAAGTCAAATGCAAGCTGTGTTATTCACCTTGTATAATAATGAGGTGCTTTTCATGCATTTACATGCTTTGCATCTCATATGAAAAAAATGTGACTAGGATAGTTGGGAAAAATAAAACATGGATTGCTATCTGATAGGAACCACTGTCTCATGCCATCTCGTAGCACAATAACACACTTTTGCAAAAATCTTTTCTTTAAAACTATTTCACCCATAAATATTTCATTATACTGTATATATACACAGAGAATTAATTTAACCCACAGACTCCAGTTTTTCCTTTTACAAGGCTTGATCTACCTTCTAAATGGGGATACCATTCCCAACAAAACAGGTAAAAAACAAAAAATTATTATATTTTCAGTCCCTGCCTGGAAGCAGCAGCTGCCACTAGGAGAGAGAGAAAGGAAGGCAGCTGTTATTGAAAGTCTGCTGGGGCGTATGAAGAGGAAGAGTATGCTCAGCAGGGAGTGAGTAAATGACTTTGCTACTGTCTGGACTGCTGCTTTTCATTCACCTCCCATCAGAGAAGTGGCTGTATATGGCTGTGGAATGACTCAGGGAGCCTTAAATCCCTGGCCAACCTCTCCATTAGACCTGGGGGGAGGTTTTTTTCCCTCCATACTCCTCCAGTGGTTCTGGAGGGAAACACAGAGGCCCTTTTACTAAGCCGCGTAAGCATCTATGTGCTCCAAAATGGAGTACCACCCGGCTACCGCATGGCTCTTGCGATAATTTCATTTTTGGTGTGCATCCAATATGCACAGCCAAAAAATTATTTTTATTTTTGGACATGCGTTATCGGAAGCGTGCATTTCATTACTGCCTGGTTACCATGTGAGACTTTACAGCTAGGTCAATGGCTGGCGGTAAGGTCACAGACCCAACATGGACATGCAACAATTTTGACAGTTCTTCAATATTGTGTCTGTAAATGTTACACAGTATAATAAATTCTTCAAAGCCAATTTCTTTTTCTCAAAATTTTTGATTATAAAAATGTATTCAGACATTGACATTTTATATTTTTTAAATGGTTTATTAAAAAATTCAGAACAAAAAGCAAACTTCCTTCAAAACACACAGTTTGTTGGCAAAATACATATATTGATAGAGAGATTGTTAAGCAGTTTTAACCTTAAGATGGTAAACCAAAGGCATATTGGATCCACTCTATACCTCTTCCAGTCAAGTCCGCGGAGGACCCAGCTTTTACCTATGGATGTAGGGCAAGAAATGAAGAGGAAAGGAAGAAAGTAAAGAAATAAATGGAAAGGAAACCCTGGAAGTGGAGTTAAGGGAGCAGATAGAGAGAAACAGAATCAGAGACTGGGACCAACATGATCTGAAATACAGTCACAAGACAACAAAGGTAGAAAAAAATCATTTTATTTTCATTTTAGTGTTTGGAATATGTCCAATTTGAGAATTTACATCTGCTGTCTTATTTTGCAATGTATAGCAATGTTCTGTTTTTCTGGTATTGTGCTGCATGCAGAATCTGTATGCTAATTTGGTTTCTGTTATTTTGGGTATACTGGGGAGAGGTGGGTGGGCTCTGAGAACTGGTCTGCACAGCTCCCTGCAGTTGCTAAGACCGGCCCTGTCCGTCGTCGACCGTCTGCCACCAGGCCGGGCCCCCTGCATTGAAATCACAGTGCCTCTCACCTCCGTGTGAAAGCGCTGCAGGCAGCAGCAGATCGCCTCCCTTCGGGCTTCCTTCCCTCTCTGTGTCCCGCCCTCACGGAAGTTACATCAGATGAGGGCGGGACACAGGGAGGGAAGGAAGCCCGAAGGAGGGAGGCAATCTGCTGCTGCCTGCAGTGCCTTCACATGGAGGTGAGAGGCGCTGTGATTTTAATGCAGGGGCCCAGCCCGCTGGTGCGCGGAGGGGGGACGGGTGGTGGGAGAGCGGTGGCGACCTCGGGGGGGGGGGGGGGGGGGGGGGCCCGGGGGGTGGCCTTGTCCCGGGCCTGGCCCAGTCTCTCGGCGGCCCTGTTTCTAAAAACACCAAAATCTCTCAACTACCTCTCCCTCTTGCCACCTATTTGCTGTCTCTGCAATTAAAAGTGAAAAGCAAAATATTCTTGTGATTTGGACTATGTGCATCATTGTGAAACATGCGTGATTGGTTGCAAAATGTTTCTACAATGACCTTCAAGAATAAACTAAAAAATAGCACTCAAATGTTGACTCCAAATCAGAGGTACAGCATCCAGCTTTAGCCTTCCATACACTCACCCTAAGATAGATATTGTTTTTTAACATGACACAGGTATATAAACATATAAAAATGAATCCGATAGCTATTTTAATATTCAAATAAACATCAGTATCCTTGACCCATTTTTGGAAGGGACATGCCCTGTTTATGAACATCTTTCTGCGTGTCTAAACACTGTTTTTAAACCACGGATGGGGCACACAATAGAGGTAATCGTCCTTGAAGATAGGGGAAAATAGATGTCATAGCTTCTAGAGTGAAGGAAACCATCCACATCCTTTACTTTGTAAGATTAGCAATATTAAAGATGGCTTGATAAGAGAAAATCTCCAAAAAGCATTTTTGTGCCATTTAGACAAGTAGCATTGAATCAGAGGTATCAGGCTTATACACTTAAGCTGAAAACCACAGCAAGCTCAATTTCTCCTCTTGTTCTGAGACTTCTGCTGGGAGTGGCAGTGTTGAACACAAGCCTATACCCCATATCCACATTTATTCCTCCTTTCCTGCCCATTGTCCCTAGCTGCATCTGAGTCTCACACCCCCTCTTTTCTCCTGACCCTTCCACCCATAGCCAAGCTGCAAACACCCTCCCACCACCTCCATAAATGTACTCCCCCAAAATTCCCCAAATCACATTACTTCACCAGATTCCACAGCCAAGGCCCCCCCCCCAAAAAAAAAAAAAAAAACACAAGGAAGGGTAGAAAAATTCCTCCCTCAAATACCTTGACCACTCACTGTTTATTCACTGCCCCACCCAATGAAATATCCCACAGCCCACCAAAATCTTCTACCTATTCCCCAGACTACCATTCCCCTTCTTGCCCTTTTACTACCAATGCAAACACTTTGTTCCACAAAACCCCTTCCCCTTTTTCCTTAACTGTTGCTACCCACTTGAAATAAACCCTATCCCTTCCCTTTAATGCCTCCACATCCTACATTCATTAAAGGCTAAGATCTCCTCAGCTGCTGTGATTTGCCCTCATTTTTGAAACTGAAGGCAACCCTATAGAAATATTAGACCACACTACTGGGATTATCAGCCTTCTTTACAGTTCCCTGTTTGACATTCTGGCATTCTTTGGGTCACTTCTGCCCATTGTATTTTCAGATCCATGATTAATTTCTATTCTACTATCCAGGCATTCTACTATCCAGGCCTATTTTCTCCAGCCAAGTGCAGTTTTTCTCCTCTTTTCCCTTTCCCTCATCTCCGTCAGGATGCATCTTCTTCCTCTCTCTCCCCTCTCCTCCATCCATATCCAGAATTTCTCCTCTCCCCTCCATCCATGTGCATCTTCTTCCTGTCTTCCCTCACTTTCATGTCCAGCATTTCTCCTCCCCTCCCCTCCATCCATCGCAACTCTCCTCGCTCCCCTGCCCTCCCTACTCATCCCCAGTGATTCTCCTTTGCTCCCTGTCCTCCCTCCCTTCCCCTCCATGTCCAGTGACTTGCCCCAACTTACCCCCCTTTTCACCCCCTCCCCCATTTCAGTTCCCAGCCCCAGCTGTGCCCTCAGGGTTCCAGCACATAAGTGTCATAAATAAGTAAATAAATAAGCAGATAAAAACTCTAAGTGTTGAGCACCTGATTCTCATAAATGATGTCTGTTTTAGTGACCCTTTACCAGGAGAAAAAAAATGTTTGCACGAATACAACACGTGCTAGGGAGTCCCTATAAACAGCCCCTCCAAATGACAAATTACTACGAAAAGTTATTCCGTTATTATACTTCCTCTGTGTACATTCCTATGCTGCACAAGCCGGCACGTTTGAAAATATAAATGAGAATAAATAAAAATGCTACCCACAAATGAAGAGAACGAGGGACAGCCCTTCCTTCCTTCCAGGCCAGCCGCCCTGCATTTAAAAAGTTGCAGCAGCGGTGAAAACGCAGGCTTGCCTCTTCTTTAAGCCCTTCCCCTTCTCTCTCAGCTTGCACTGTGCCGCCTTCGCGGAAACCGGAAATTGCATCAGTGCACGCTGAAAGAGAAGGGGAAGGGCTTAAAGAAAAGGCGAGCCTGCGTTTTTGCCACCGCTGCAACTTTTTAAATGCAGGGCGGCTGGAAAAAATGAAGCTGAGAGCGTCGCAACGAGGAAGGGAGTGCCAGGAAGCACCGCAGGGCCCCAGGAGGTGCGAGGTCCTGATGACGGAGGGCGGGGTGGGACTCCGGCGCCGGGCCCCCCTGGAGGCCCTGGCCCGGGGAATTTTGGTCCCCCCTGTCCCCCCCCTCTCGGTAGCCCTGTTTAGAAATGCTATTCATGTTTTGGATGTCCATAACCAGAACTTAGTCTATCACACATAGAGGTCTAAGTTCTGATTTTACAAAGCTGGGTTATGGACTTCTAAAACTTAAAAAAAAAAATGGTTGAAACAGCAAAGGGATGTGATCTGGGTGTGTTGTGGGTGGGAATAGGGTGAGCCCCAAAAAAGACATTTATTCCCCTTCTGAAATGGGGAATACATATCTATAAACAACAAAAAGAATCTACTTTAGATGGAAGGAAAAAGCCTCAAAGAGCTTCAGATCTATATAGCTAAAGGCGATCAAATTGATCTGTACTTCATCACTGGCTTAAAAAAAACCTTCCAAATGTATCAGGAATTGCTGTACGGAAAACATCAAACTGTTGAAGACATCAAACAATCCATGTGCATCAAGAAAGCAAAATCCAATACAGCCTAAGGAACTCCAAAAAGGTACTTAGCTCAAGCAAACTTGAAACGTCCCTCCTGGAGCTCATACAGCTCTTGTGGCTTTGTTCAGCATCCGCCAGCACCCCAGCCCAATGTTGGCCAGCGTTTTGCTTGGCTCAAATTAGCGCTGTTGCTTCAGGGTTAAAGCAAGACGACAGCTTCAAACATGACTGCTGTCCAACAGAATTTCCTCACTGGAACATAATTGTAGAATGCACCGGCAGCTTGATAAGGAACTGACTTGTTTCCAATTTCTAAGAGAAGTATAGTTTTCTACAGTATTTTATGTTTCAGCATTTTTATTGATGACAGTTCAAAATAAACACCTCCAGATAATATAAGTATACAGAGATTCAAATAAGAAATTGTACACAGCATATACAAACTTATATAGTCCATCATCAAAATTTTTTAAACATTTTTCTCCCCACCCCTCCCCTATCCTCTATGCTAATTTCAACAGTTTTTATTGATAATTTAACAGTTAAAGGTTAACATTTGGCATTTGGTAATATACGTCCTACTTGTGTATATACAACCCGAACTGTTATCCTCAACGTTTTTATTCCCCTCCCTCTCATCTTCCCCCATGATAACCCAGAAGCTTATAGTTATCGTGAAACTAACAGCACAATAAAGTGATTAAATCAACTGATGTTCCTTGTTGTGTGATAGGTATTATTGCTGTATCTGAATTAGGCTATTGGTCATTGTAATTCTATAAAGCTTGTTCAAAAGTGGACATTCCTTATAAACTTTCCCCCTTTCCCCTCTTCCCCCTATCCCTACTTCCCCCTCCCCTCCCCTCCCCTCCCCTCCCCTATGATCCAATAAAGTTTAACTGTGGTTGTTAGTCTATCAGTGTATACCCGCATCTCAAAGCGTGTTAAGTATTAGGCTCCGGCCTCTCTGAGACAGTGTATCTATCATAGGTCCCCAGATTTTAAGAAAACATTTTTTTCGGCGACAGCTACCTTTTGCTTCTCTTGCTTCCCATGTCAGCAAGAGGTGTATCTGGTTGCGCCAATGCCAATATTCAGGGGGTCTATCTGACGTCCAGTTTTGTAAGGTGCATTTTTTTGCTACTAAGCAGAGCTTACGACATAGCGACGTCTCGTCTGCCGTAAGGCCTCGAAATGCCCCTGGGCAGTCCAGTATTAATTGTAGGGGGGTGCCCACTATTTTCCGTGATGTGGTGGAAGTAAAAAAAACCACTACTTTCCTCCAAAATGACCGCACTTTTGTGCATTCCCAAAATGCATGATAAAAGGAATTTTCAGCTAGCTTGCATTTCAAACAGGTTGGCGTGTCGATCCCTCCCATTCTAAAGAGCTGGAGCTGTGTAAAGTATGCTCTATGTAGCACCCGGAATGCGCATTCTCTATAAGTTGCACCACTGATCAATTTGGGGATGCTCCGAATATAGGCTGTTATATCCCAGTTAGCTAAATTTGCCCCCGTATCTGCCTCCCATCGTTCACGGAGCGACGACCATTCCCTATGTGTCATCAGAGTCCACAGTTTTTTTTGGATTTGTGAGATCGAGGGAGCCTCATCTGATATGTCATCATAAAATTGTTTGACTTTTTCTCCCAATTGAAACTTTAGCGCTTCCTCATCTAAGGAGTGGACATAGTGTCTTACCTGACCATACCCAAAAGCATCCCCCCAGCCCCCACCCTCAGCTGGTATGAGTTGTCTGAGAGGTTTAATTTTCCCTTCCACGTCTAATAGTGTCCGTAGACATGTGAGACCTCTAGCTGTCCATTGCTGAAAAACTGGATTATCCATACCCGGTGCGAACATCGGATTTCCTCTTATGGTCAACAATTCTGATATATGCGGTTTGCCCCCTATTTTCTTCCCCAAAATTTTCCATGCCTCTTGTAAGGGGAGCAATAGGATACTACTTCTAAAAGTCTTGGGTGTCCAGGTAGTAGTGAGATGCAGCAAGGTGACTAAATTATAAGGACTAAAGTATGTTTTTTCCAACTGTAGTGGTGAGTGTGTGTTTGTGGAAAAGATCCAATCTCTCACCAGCCGTAACAAACTAGCTATAGTATAGTATTGCAAGTTAGGCAAACCAAGACCGCCCTGTTGCCAGGCTCCCAGCAGAAACTGAATCTTGAGTTTAGCTTTTTTTTGTGCCCAACAAAACCGCCCCACTAGCTTATAAAAACGCTTGATGTCTTTCTGTAGTAATTTCAGCGGCAAAACTTGTAGCACATATAGCCACCTGGGCAGAATTACCATTCGTATAAGACAGACCCGACCTATCAATGGTACTGGAAGCAACCTCCACTTTGTCAATTGTTGTTCTGTTTGGCTTAACAGCTCGTTGACATTTATTCTATAGATATCCTTCGTCTGCGAAGCCAAAAGAACTCCCAAATAGCGGAAGGGGCCTTCTGTCCATCTCAAAGGGAAATCATTTTTCCAAAGGGTTTTGGTATGCAATGGAATTGCCAAGGCCTCAGATTTATCGAAATTTAATTTGAATCCTGAGTAATCCCCATACTCCTTAAATACTTCTATAAGATCTTCAAGTGACTGTTTGGGATTAGTAAGAAGCACTAATAAATCATCGGCAAATGCTGCAATTTTAAATCCCATTGCTCCGACCGCAACTCCCCTAATAGATCTAGTTGAGATTATGTCTCGAATCAAGGGGTCTAGGTATAATGCGAATAGTAATGGGGAGAGAGGGCATCCCTGTCTGGTCCCTCTAGAGATCTCGAAGCTCACAGACCACCTCCCATTCACCAAGACCTTTGCTCGAGGCGAGGTATATAGGGCTTTAATTGCTTGCACAAACCAACCAGAGAAGCCATAATTATTCAAAACGGAGAACAAAAAAGGCCACTCCACGCGGTCAAATGCCTTTTCGGCATCAAAGCTGACCATCAGCGCTTGTTCTGAATTTCTCCTGAGTTGTTCTAGGGCCAATATGATACTTCGCATGTTCTTAGTTACAGAGCGTCCCTGAACAAATCCCACTTGAGCTTCATGGATCAAATGCGGTAATACTTTTCCTAGCCTCTTAGCTAATATTTTTGCTAGCAATTTGACCTCATAATTTAATAGGGAAATAGGTCTATATGAGGACACGAGTTGCTCATCACGTTTCGGCTTTGGCAACACTATTATCTGGGCTAAATTAAGGTGTTCTGGCAGCTTCCCTTTTATCACCCATTCATTGAATACCTCCGCTAATATCGGAGTAATGTGGTCGCTCATTAATTTATAAAATTCGGTTTTTATCCCGTCTGGCCCCGGCGCTTTCCCCAGTTTACTTTGGGCAATTGCCCAAGTGACTTCATCACAACTTATGGGTTCATTCAGGTGTTCCAACTCTATCTGGTTCAGCAATGGTGTGTCAATATTCTGCAAATAAGAATCATTCTGTACTCCCTGGTTATTCCCAGCACTATATAATTGTTGATAATATTCCTGGAAAATATTGCTAATTTCTGTATCCTTATTTAATAGTTTTCCGTCCTTGCCTTTAATAGCAGCTATATGTCTTGATATAGATGGGGGAGTTATCAGTTTAGCCAAAAATTTACCACCCTTATTACCATGTTTATAAAGTTGAAAGCGGTAATAAGTTTGGGACTTCACTGCCCTCTCATGTAATATTGAATTTACTTCGGTCTGAATCAAGATTAGTTCTTTATGCCCCCCTGGGGTCGGGTTCTGCCCATATTGTTTTTTCAAGCGTGCAAGTTGTTTTTCCAACCGCAGTAATTCTCTATCCCGTTGTTTTTTGTAGTTACTGACATAACTAATGACCTCCCCTCGGAGGACCACCTTTGCTGCTTCCCAATATGTAGTTGTCTCCATACGGACCCCTCATTGAAATGTCTATATTCGTCCCATTTAGCTATTAGGTAATCTTTAAATTTTCCATTTGAATAGAGATAGCTAGGGAATGTCCAGCCTCCCTCTCTCTGGGAATTGTCGTCCCCATCTTGCCAGGTCATCCAAACTGTAGCATGATCAGATATCACGCAAGGACCTATCTCCGCTTTATCTACATACGTAAACATCGTACGTGAGATTAACAGGTAATCTATCCTGGAGTGGGTCTGGTGAGCTCTAGATTGGTGGGTGTATTCCCTTTCTGTTGGGTGCAGAGTAGGCCAAACATCTATCAAGTCTAATGTATTGCACATATCTGGCAGCCCTCTAGTACTAGAGTCCTTTCGCACCAATGGCGGATGTGATTTATCAACTAGAGGGTCCCATGTCATATTGAAGTCGCCACCTATCATCACCGGGAGGGCCTCCATTTTGGCAATAGTCGTAGTTACTTTTTTGTAAAATTTGAGGTTTAACGTATTTGGGGCATACACACTACCTATTATTATTTGTTTTCTAGCAATAGTAGCTGTACAAAAAACAAAACGACCTTCTGTGTCTTTATGTATGTTATGAATTTTGGATACTACCCCCTTTCTCAAAAGAATGGCCACACCCCCTTTGTTGCCCGCCGCTGGTGAGGCGATACAGTCCCCTACCCACCATTTAATCAACTTTGCGTGTTCTTCATCCGACAAATGGGTTTCTTGCAGTAATACTATGTCTGCTCTTAATCTTTGTAAATATGGTAAGATTTTCGATCTTTTGATGGGAGAATGTATTCCCCCCACATTCCATGTCATTATTTTGATCATCTTACATGGTGTAAGTTCCCATTATCTTTAGATGGAAAAACTGTTTTTATGTGTGAGAGAAGCCATCCTAGCCTATGGCTCCCCTCCTTCTTATACTTTAGTTGCCTCATTCGTCTGGGTACAATATATATGATGGTACATCGTGCATGCTCAACAATCACAGTCATGTGTATAATCCCCTGCATTGCCCCCATTCGTTGTCGGTTCCCCCCCTCCCTTTACCTTCCCTTCCCAAGTCTCCCCTCCCCCCTCCCCCATCCCCCATCCTCCATTCCCTCCTTCCAGGCGCTTCCTTGTATGAAGCCGTCACTTAATAACGCTAACCCACCTTGTCCCCTACTCCCAAACCAGTAAATTCCCAAATCTTAAACTATCCTCTTATCCCTGCAATGCAACAATATAACATTTTAACATTCCCTAAATGAAATATTCTTTATAGTCTCCGTCTTGAATTCCCTCCAACGTTCTACACATTATAATTGCAACATCATTAACAGGTAAATTTAATTACCAACATTAACAGTCAATAGAGCTGCCGTCTTCAGTTCCAGAGGCGCTTTCTGTTCTTCGCCAATGGACTTCCCAGGCACCATGTGCAGTGTTGCAGTAAATCGTGTCCATCGCCAGATTTATATCAGTCTGTTCTCATTACTGCCAGATCTTGTTGGCTCATGCAGGCTCCCCATCCTCAAAGTTATTATTGTCAGAGTGTTCCAGCTTTGTCAGAAAGTCTTTGGCCTCCTTTTCTGACATGAAAGAGTGAAGTTTGCCCTTGTGTGTTACTTTCAGAGTAGCAGGGTACTGCAAGGTAAAACGGATCTTCAAGTCAAAAAGCCTTGAACACACCGGTGAGAATGCCCTTCTCTTAGCCGCAATTCCTGCCGAATAATCTTGAAAGCAGAGTACTTTGGTATTTTCATATGCCAGAGCCTTATTTGATCTTGCTGCCTGCAATATATGTTGTTTGTGCATAAAATTAAGCACTCTGCAGATAATTACTCGTGGCTTAGGGTTATCCATCTGGTGTACTCCCAACCGGTGTGCTCGTTCAATTCGTAAGGGGCCAAGCTCTGCTGGGAATTCAATAATGTGAGTCAGCCATTGTTCTAGGACTTTCTCCAGCTGCTTTCCACCCAGCGCTTCGGGGAGACCTACTAAGCGGATATTATTCCGCCTGGAGCGGTTTTCCAGGTCTTTGATTTTGAATTCTAGATCTGATACCTTTTTCTGTAGATTTTGTTGTGTTTCTTCCACTCCTGCTATTCTGTTTTCCACCTCACTAGCTGTGGATTGAAACGCCTTACATTCCTTGTTCAGGCTCTCCAATTTTGCATCTAATTGTTCCAATTTACTATCCAGCTTCCGGTCAAGCGGGGCCAGTCGGTGGTCTAATAATTCCTCCATCACTCCCGTTAATTCTGAAGTGATCTCGGCGATCCATGCGGACGACACCGATGGGCTCGTTTTGGGGGAAGTCGCCGCCATCTTGTCTTCTGTTATCCGTCCCCGCTGCCTTTCCTTTTGGGCTGATTTTGCTGCCATGACCGAGTTTTCGCCCGCTCTAGGTGACCAGTTACCGACACTAAGTCGTACTCGATGAGATAATGCGATTTTGGTGGGAATGATTCTCTCGCAGATGTGGGGATGAGCAGGTAGGTTTCGGAGAGAAGTTCACCGACACCCTCTCTCCACCATAGCGTCACGTGACCCCCTGTTTCTACAGTATTTTATTGAAGTACAATTAGAGCTGTTGGTGCAATGATAAATTATCATATGTTAACCATCACGTTCCAGGTTTGCAATGATGGGGATGCACTGAGCACTATTTTCTCATATTTTAAGTATTAGCTTTCATAATACGGGGTGATAGAAGATTCATATGGAATTGATTCAACAAAGAATTTAAGATAATGAATATACATAAGAGAGATTTGCTACTTTCATGGCATGCAAATCTTTCTCATGCATATTCATTAGGGAAATTCTGAAAATTTGGCCTGCTTGCAGTCCTCAAGGACTGAACGTGGACGAGCCTAACAGAGGTTGTCTGGAAGTAAAGGTGTCATCTTTCATTTTTCATTTAAAGCTCCCTTCCCTAGGAGTGGAAAGTTTGACTTCTAATTACAGAAAGAACACCAAGATGGTAGGAATCATCTTTCAAAACATTCATTGACAATAAAAGCGTCATCTCCAGAAAAAAAGGGCTCATCACCCACAAAAGGGTTAATCCACCCTCAGTGACCTGGGCAAACCAGAAGGATTAGGAATGGATGCAGGAATTATTTTCACTAGAAAAGACTTGTATTCTCTGGCCTCTTTACAAAGAGGTAAATGAGACATTTACAGTTTCAAGACCTAAAACAAAACACATTTTAGGATGATTCTTTTTCTTAAGAACAATAGCCTACCAGATTCAAACTGCATCACGTTCAAAGACTAACTGAGCTGTCTGGATGGACTATTGGCTCCACTAGGGTCAGAGAAAGTACCTGTATAAAACATATGTAAACTGGTTTGGTTGTATCACAGAGGGATGGTACATCAAATCCATGACCCTTTACTCTTTACCTACTGTTTGTCTGAAGGTCAGTGACTGTATAGTCTCATTCAGAAAGATCTTGATTATCTGGAATTTGCATTCTGCACAGACATAAGCCATCTTTTTCAGTTCATTTTTACTCATTTATATCTATAGCAGACCAGCAGCATTTTCCCTCCTGTGTTTCTGGCAGTAGAGCGCCCAGCAAAAAAGATGTTAGAAGGAGCTAAAAGGAGCTGAATATCATGAAAACTGTTCCTGTGCAGACATATCCATAGCGGATCTGTGTAGTTTCCCAAGAGAGGCCTGTCTCTTAACTGGTTATCTTAACATTTGAAATTTAATGAAGGCTTGGCTGTTTGCCACTGCATGTAATGCAAATATAATGTATTTTAGTGATTAAAAGTTTGTCATTTGGCAACCTGGATTCATACTGTGTATTTGTCTCTCCTTCAAGGTGACCTTCAGTTTTATGAGCTTATATGGTTTTGGTTTTGTACTCCTTTGCATGCTGTGGAAGTAGAGAGCATGCACATCTCTCTCATGTATATTCATTAGGAAAATTCTAAAAATCTGGTTTGCAGCCCTCGAGGACTGAATTTGGACAAACCTGATCTGTGTAATCTACAGGGAAATAAACCCTTTACTTGTAGACACTCCAAGACAAACCAGTACAGTTAGAAATCCTATTGAAGCTGGCCAAATTTTCTGAATTTCCCTAATGAATATGCATGAGAAAGATTTGCATGGAGTGGAACAGGTAGTCGTGAATCGTTCGTTTACGTTTTCCAAAAATATTAGGACTAGAGGGCATGCGATGAAGCTACAAAGTAGTAAATTTAATACGAATTGGAGAAAATTTTTCTTCACTCAACATGTAATTAAACTCTGGAATTCGTTGCCTGAAAATGTGGTAAAGGCGGTTAGCTTAGTGGGGTTTTAAAAAGGTTTGGACGGCTTCCTAAAGGAAAAGTCCATAGACCATTATTAAATTGACTTGGGGAAGATCCACTGCTATTTCTGTGATAAGCATCATAAAATGTATTGAACTTTTTCTGGATCTTCCCAGGTATTTGTGACCTGGATTGGCCACTGTTGGAAACAGGATGCTGGGCTTGATGGACCAGTCTGTCTCACTGTGGCAAATGTAGTACTTAGCAGAACCCCATAGCTGTCTGTGTTTATTTAAAAGCTAAGTACCACATTTAACTAAAAGATAATTTGAGAAGTTTGAGTATTATTAGCATTACTAAAATGGTAAAAAAATTAACAATCTTTAAGATATTTCAGTGACCGGTGATGATTTTGGGAAAAGCTCTGGGTGGCATTGAATTCACCAGCCAGCCAGGCACCCATACTGAGGTCCTCTTAATCTTGAGTAAAAAGAAACTGCAGTGGAGGAGTGGCCTAGTAGTTAGGGTGGTGGACTTTTGTCCTGGGGAACTGAGTTCAATTCCCACTTCAGGCACAGGCAGCTCCTTGTGACTCTGGGCAAGTCACTTAACCCTCCATTGCCCCATGTAAGCCGCATTGAGCCTGCCATGAGTGGGAAAGCACGGGGTACAAATGTAACAACAACCCCCCTCCCCCCATCTTTCGGGACAAATACAGAAATTTAATTTTCTATATTGCTGGTCCCAGATTGTGGAATTCAATGCTTTACCAGCTCTGAGCCCTGCACAATTTAGGCAAATTTAAAAAGCCACTGAAAAACGTCCTTTTTCAGCAAGCATTTGGAGTCCCCTCCTAAGAATAACTGGGAACCGCTGGTGCAGAGTTGGGTCAGGGGGGTGTTCACAAAAGATGGGTGCAGTGTTACAGAATAGGGATGATCTGCATCCAACTTGTGTATCAGGTTTCAGCTGGTGTAAGTCCTCATGCCCAAAATTGAGAATGGAATTTGGTAAAAGTGTAGGCTGTATGGATAATGGGGGACAAAAAAAAAAACAGTTGTCGGTGCAGGACACGGGCACTTCTGGGTGAGAAGGGGAAAGCTTAAACATTGATAGAAGAGCTTAAAAGGGTGAGGGGGAGTTAGAGATTGCATTAGGGAGCTGGTGTCTAAAGAAATAGAGAAGCTGAATGCAGCGAGGTGTGAAAAGGGACTAATAGCTGAAGAGGGTTGATGGAAAAACAGAGACTAGAAAGAGTATGTGCAGGAGTAGGAGTTCCCAAACCTATCCTTGGAGACCCCTGGCTAGTAGGGTTTTCAGGATGTCTGTAATGAATATTCACCAGATAGGTCTGCATGTACTGGAGGCAATGCATGCAAATCTATCTGATGAGTAGTCATTAAAAATATCATGGAAACCTGAATGGCTGGGGATCACATAGGATAGGTTTAGGAACTTCTGTGTTAGATGAATGGGGTTATAGCTGCTGGATGACTAGATAAGGAGATCAAAGATGTGGCAAAGGGGAGATGGAAGGAGATAAGAAAATGAACTGGAGAAGATTTAGGGTAACTGGAATCTGCAAGGAATGGAAAGGGACAATAAAGAGAGAGGATTAGGCCCCAAGAAGGGATGGAAGATGGAACGCAAGGAAATGGAAGCTAGATAAGGTAATAAAACAGAATAGAGGGATTGAGACAGTGACTAGAAGATAGACCATTGGGAAGCACAATGAAAAAAGGGGTTCATAGCAGGAAACCATGGTGGCTAGGGAAGGCAAAATACAGAAGAGAAAAAGATAGTGAAGTGAAAGAGAGTATGGGTATAAAGGGGATAGATGGAAGTGGAGGAAGAAATAGAAAGAGGATGAGAGAGAACCAAGAAAAGGAATCAAAAGAAGACAGACATGATAAAAACAGAGGAGAGATTACGAGTGTCATTATGTGAAAAAGATAATAGAAAAAAATCTTGATTTTCAATGGGGGTCAAAATTCAGAATGATTTAACTGGGCAGGAGAGGCTTCTGTCCTGTTAAATAGCAGTTAATGGCACACAGTGGATAGTGCCAGGGCGAAGAAGCAATGGGAGCAGCTCGGGACTAGAAATAGAGGAGCAGGGGTGAGGAAAAGGGAGGGCTAGAAAGAGTGTGGAGAAGGGGTCAGGAGTGGGACTGAAAGGACTAATTTTCCAGGCCAGACTGAGAATGTAGTCCAGCTTGAATCACAGAGTAGTTTTGTGCTTTGAAGCGTTTTTATGCATGTCTGAAAAATTACAATACCTAACCTTTTCTAGTCTGTTTATAATTTATACTATAAGTGCATAGTGGCTAATCTAATTGCTCTCTGCTATTTTTTGAATCAGTTATTACTATTATTTACTATAAATACATTATAAATGGCAGGTAACAATGCAAATTATATGTGCCTGCACAATAGTTGGTAACAATCATGAAAGTTTCATTCAATTAAATATATAGCTTATAGTTTTCAAAGGAGCCTGCATTCTACTAAAACTGCTTATTTCATGGCAGCTGTGCTAGATTCTTTGGTGGGGGGGGGGGGGGGGGGGGGAGGGTCCCATTTTTATTGGGTTTTTCAATACATATTAAGGTTTTCTAAAATATCAGTTCTTTGTACAAAAGTGCATTTTTAAAATGATACCAAAACAGAGATAAGCAAACTAGTGTACCTGAGGTGGCTGACTCTGAGGGTTAAGCTGTGACCCTTGGATCTATTGTATGTATGATGTGGCCAGCTAGGCTGGGATGCACCATGGAGGTCATCCACTCAAGCCTGGGGGAGCAAAGTGAATGCCAGCAGATAAAGACTTGCATGGTCTATCCAGTCTGCCCAACAAAGTGCATACTTGATCCTGATCTGTCTATCCCATTTTTTAGGACACAGAATGTAGAAGTCTATTCAGCACTGACCTTACTCCTCACTACTGACAGTATGTTTCTAGACATTTAAACTAGAAAGTGAGGGTGACAAAAAGAAACAAGGGAATTCAGAAAGTCACCCCCAGAATAAACATGGCAGAGGGAAAAGTCATCTAAATATAGAAAACCACCTAAACTCACTAAGCACATGGAAAGCAATGAGCACACAAATGCTCGTAGTCTAGATAAAAGGTTCCAGATTTGCAAGCCCTGATGTTTGAAGAAAACGTGGATATTGTTGCTATTACAGAGACTTGGTTCAATTATTCCCATGAATGGGATGTTACTAAACCAGGTATAATCTTTTTAGGAAGGATAGAGAGGGCAGAAGAGGTGGAGGAGTGGCGCTGTGTGTGAGAGACATTATCAGAGCAGCTGAAATGCAGGGAACCTGGGGAAAGGAAGAAGCTTTATGGATCGTCCTGGAAAGAGAAGATGGAACCTGTATCCACACAGGGGTTATCTACAGACCTCCGGCACAAACGGAGAAGCTAGATAAAGATCTGATAGAAGAAATTCAAAAGATTGGTATGAAAGGGGAGGTGCCACTGTTGGGAGATTTCAACTTGTCTGGTGTGGATTGGAATGTCCCATCAAAGAAGTAGGGAGATTGTGGACACCTGTCAAAGTGCCTTGCTCAGACAAATGGTGACGGAACCCACGAGGGAAGGGTCAATGCTGGATCTAGTGCTCACAAATGGAGGAAGTGTTTCCAATATCCGGGTGGGTGCCCACCTATGTAATAGTGATCATCACACAATATGGTTTGATATAAGGGCAAAGGCGAAGAGTAGACACACAAAACTCAAAGTACTGAATTTCAGATGTACTGGTTTTGATAAAATGGGGGAATGCCTGAAGAAGGAGCTGTTGGCGTGGGAAGGTGTAGGAGAAGTGGAAAATCATTGGTCAAAACTAAAGGCTACTATAAATATGACAACTGATCTTTACGTAAGGAAAGTAAACAAAAACAAGAGAAACAGGAAGCCTATATGGTTCTCCAAACAAGTGGCTGAAAAAATAAAAGCAAAAGCGGCTTTGTTCAAGAAAAAGATTATCGGATTAAACTCAAAGAAATGAAGAGGGAAATACGGCTAGCAGAAGCAGAAGAAAAAATGGCTAAAGATTTAGAGAACTGACAAGACCTTTTTCAGATATATTGGAGAAAGGAGAAAAGATAGGAATGGAATTGCAAGACTGAAAGATAATGAGAATGGCTATGTGGAGAGTGAGGAGGATAAGCGAACGTGCTAAACAATTACTTCTCTTCGGTGTTCATGGAGGAAAATCCTGGTGAAGGACTGCAGTTGGCTGCCGAGAGACTATCTGGGAATGGAGTGGATACTGCGCCGTTTACAGAAGAAAGAGTTTATAAACAGCTGGAGAATCTGAAGGTGGATAAAGCTATGGGACCAGATGGGATACATCTCAGGATACTGAGGGAGCTCAGAGTGGTCCTGGTGGGACCTCTTAAAGATTTATTTAATAGATCTTTAGATATGGGAGAAGTTCCTTGGGATTGGAGATGAGTGGATGTGGTTTCTCTTCACAAAAGTGGAGACAGGGAAGAAGTGGGCATCTACAGACCTATAAGTCTCACGTCAGTGGTAGGAAAAATAATGGAGTCACTGCTGAAAGAAAGGATACTTAACTTTCCAGAAGCCAACGGGTTACAGTACCCGAAGCAACATGGCTTTACCAAAGGAAAATCCTGCCAAATGAATCTTATTGACTTCTTTGATTGGGTGACCAAAGAACTGGATGAAAGACATGTGCTAGATGTAATCTACTTGGATTTCAGCAAAGCCTTTGATATGTTCCCCCACAGAAGATTCGTGAATAAGCTGAAAGGGCTGAACTTAGGACCAACAGTGGTGAACTGGATAGGAAACTGGTAGACCGACAGGTGGCAGAGGGTGGTGGTATATGGAATCTGCTCAGAGGAAAAGAAGGTGAGCAGTGGAGTTCCTCAGGGGTCAGTGCTGGGGCCTATTCTGTTTATATATTTGTGAGAGATATTGCTGAAGGGTTGGAAGGAAAGGATTGCCTTTTGCAGATGACACGAATATAGCCAATAGAGTGGATACCCTGGAGGGAGTAGAAACAATGAGAAGGGATCTCCAAAAGTTAGAAGAATGTATCATCAACGACGACACCTAGATCTGTTTGGAACCTTGCATTACGTAGCTATAATTCGGGTTCCTATTTACCACATGCATCACTTTGCACTTGCTCACATTAAACATTATCTGCCATTCAGATGCACAGTCTCCCAGTCTCGTAAGATCCTCTTGTAATTTTTCACAATCCTCTTGCGATTTAACAACTTTGAATAACTTTGTGTCATCAGCAAATTTAATTACTTCACTAGTCACTTCCATCTCTAGATCATTTATAAATATGTTAAAAAGCAGTGGTCCCAGCACAAACTCCTGGGGATAGATATGTGGCTTAAATTAGGACAACCTTTTTGCTGGCCAAACTTCATCTGCATAGTTATGCATACAGGAGGCAATTCTATAATTTCAAAAAGTTAAGCACCTAAAATCTAGTGTGCAACTCAAAAGTGGGTATGGCCATGGGAAATGCATGCCTAAGTCAATGGAGTGGCCATGGGATGGGCATGTTTGGGTCAGGGGAGTGGCTATGGGAGAAGCATAGGCAGGTCAGGGGAGTGGCCATGGGAGGGGTATGGGTGGGTCGGGGTGCCCAGAATTTAGGCATGATGATATAGAATAGGGTCATTTACAAGCCCTATTGCCATTAGTTGCAGGCCAGCATTTATACCAGTTTCAGCAGGTTCAAGACCAAACTTAAATGTGAGATCCATGCTAAGCTAGTATTCTGCAAAGGGGGCTCTGTGCAGAACACCCTTTACATATGTCTTAGCATGGATCTTCTCAATGCCTAAGTTTGGGTGCCTTTAATAGAATTTCCCCCTGAACATATATATGTGGTGGAGGTGATATGGTGAGGGTAGTTGTTGGACTATATTTTGAATAAAATAATATTTTGTATTGTAAGATTGAAAATTTTCAAGGAAAAAAACCAGAGTAATTTTAAAAGTAGTTACTTGAGAACTGAAGGAGGTACACTGTATCTAGATTGAAATAGGGATACTCAGATATTTTGTGTATTAAAGAATATGCATGAGAGAGATCTGCATGCAATGGATGTAGTGGGCATGCAAATATTTCTCATGCATATTCATTAGGTATATCTTGAAAACCTGCCCTGTTTGCAGCCCTCGAAGACTGAACTTGGACAGCCTGTTACAGAAAATTAGGGTAAACATGTTCAATTTGGGAAGTGCAAATGCAGCTTTGCATTGCCTTTCTGTTCATCAGGGATGTGCAGAGTCCAAAAAAAAAAAAAAGCTTTTTTTTTTTTAAATTCTGTTTTTTTTCACACATTTGCTTTGCACATATTGCATGGATGCTAAATTTTTTAAAGCATGCAAATCAATTGTATGTATGTGTGACAAGGCACCGCTGTGTCCTTGTCATTGTGGAAAAGGAGAGTCTAGCTCTATGGCATTGATTCCCACTTTACTACAAATGAATTTGGAAAATGGAGATTTACCTTTAAGAAGAGGGAACTATAAGTCCCACAAGGCAGTACACTGATTAGTCAACAGAGCTAGACTGGGAGGAACCTGAGGAAAGCATGCTGATCTGACAGCTCACAGCTGTACTACTTAACCAAGCTCTGGTTTGCTAACAGCACCTGATAGCTGCAGCAGTAATCAGCTGTCAAAAAAGCATTTGCTCAAGATAAAGGGAAAGGGGGGGGGGGGCGGCGGCGGCGGCAGGGGAAAGACAGAGACAGGCACCAAGGCGCAGGAAGAAGGGCTGGATTTACAGTTCCCCTCCAGCCTCCATTGCAGCCAGTCCCCAGGAATTGGATGAAGATTCACCTCTGTAAGTAGATGGTGAGGCCAAGGCTTCAGGCAGGGGTCCACGGGAAGAGTGGAAGTTGGTAGGGTAGAGAGGTGAGAAGTACCTAAGGGTCAAACAGGTTTCTACCTCTGGGGAGGAAGTAACTGACTTGTATTAGGGTGAATAGTGTGAAGCACCCTGGTGAATTACTGTCCTGCTAGTAACAGCAGAAGGGGCCAGTGCTGCCTAGAGCAGGGCAGGGTTTCCATAAACTGCAAGGAAGAGGTTTCCATGTTTTAAACAGTAGCTTATATTTTGTCTCTGTTTTGCTGAGAGGAACTGAGTGGAAAGCCTGGAAGGAGCTGAGTCCTCAGTACCAAAGCCAGCTATTCATCTGACTAAATCAGGGGTTCTCAACCCAGTCCTTGGGACACACCCAATTAGTCAGGTTTTCAGGATATCCACAATTAATATGAATGAGAGACATTTACATATAGGAGTACATTCTCTATAT
Organism: Microcaecilia unicolor; assembly: GCF_901765095.1. NCBI lineage: Eukaryota > Metazoa > Chordata > Amphibia > Gymnophiona > Siphonopidae > Microcaecilia > Microcaecilia unicolor. The sequence goes on along the minus strand of NC_044031.1, from coordinate 676,570,481 downwards.
AGCACCAAAAAAACCAGCTTAAGTGTTATTCTATAAGTTGCACCTAAGGTTAGGCACAGTTTATAGAACAGCGCACTGGTTCCCAACCTGGTCCTAGAGGCACCCCAGCCAGTCAGGTTTTCAGGATACTCACAATGAATCTTCATGAGAGAGATTCGCATGCAATGGAAGTATTGCATGCAAATATGTCTCATGAATATTCATTGTGGGTATCCTGAAAACCTGACTGACTGGGGTGCCTCCTTGGGAAGCACTGGAATAGCGTTTAAGCATTTTCATTCTGCAGAAATTTAGGCACCACCGTTTGCACCAAGAAAAACGTGGTGCAAATGCCCACACTAGATTTCTGTGCGGAGGGCCTTAATTCTGTAATTACATGCATACATGAAAACTCCACCCTAAAACGCCCATGACCCATTCCTTTTCTGTGTCTCTTTTTTTGGGTCGCGTGTAAATTTTAGATACCTATCGCCCAACTAAATCTAATGAGTGCTAATAATTGCTTGTTAAAAAGCCAATTATTGGCACTAATTTGCTCATTATTCAATTAAATTGCACTCACAAATTGGGATTATGCCTATATATGCACACGCAATTTTCAGTGACCTTTATGGAATCAGGAGGATAATGTCCCGATGACTGAGTTGAGAACCCCTGGCCTAGACTATGCCAGGACAGTAGCATCTGGCAGGGGAAGGTAAGCAAGGGAGGCTGGAACAAAGTAAAGGCTGTTTGGACAGCTTTGAGTTTAAATTAAGCTTAACGGTTTAACCTCAAGCTGTGAAAGGGAGATACTTTAGTGATGATGTGAGAAAACTGTATGCTTAAGAAGAGGGACCCCCAAGGCTGGGCAAAGGGGATACTTTATTTTGGAGCTTTAAGTTGGAACACTTTACTGTTGAGGTTGTACACTGAGATGTCCTTCCCAAAATTCCGAGCAGCCCTAAAAAATTTATTCTAGCAACAGGCGTCTGCTAATTACATCCATCTGCAGCAGGTGGTCCTGACTAGTTTTGACCACTGTGTGTGTGTATGGGGGGGTGCTGGGGGGGCAATGTCAGTTCTATTTGTTGTCTTTCTCATCTTTCCTATTTGAGATGGTGTTTCTTTCTTGATTCTTATTTTACTGCCTTTTAATATTGGACACAGCTCACTTGTGTTCTCATGAAGGACAGTACATTACATGAAATAAACCATAATAAAGAAGTCGGATATTTCCCAGATACATTGGATTGAGTGTTAAAAATATAGCTGGAACATCTTAAAGTGCAATGGTAGTAACGAAGCTTTGGGATAACAGAGTCCCCATGGCTAGTGTGGCAGCCTGACACATGCTTATTCAAAGGTCTATGTGTTCACAAGTAATTCACATGCACAAAAATGTTTTAGATGTCTAAGCTGAGTACACGCTAATGAACGCACTCCCGCTACCATGCATAAATCATTAAAGGGCCCTTTTACTAAACTGCAGCCAAAATTGGCCTTAGCACAGCCTTACACAGGTCATTCTCATGTGCTAGGGCCATTTTTGCCACAGGGGGAAAATGGCCACTTTTTTTTAATTTTTTTTTAAATTAATGGCCATATACTAATTTTCCCGTTAGCATGTAGACATTAGCGAATGAGTCCCTACTGCCTCCTATTTTGTAGGTAGTAAGGGCTTACATGCTAACCATGTGCTAATTGTGCAATGTAGCTATGCTGATGAGCACAAAACACATCTACTCTCCACCTCGAGACCCACCCCAACACTAAAAAGTAAGTTCTATTTTGTAGCGTGTGAGCAGCACACGCTGATCTCAATACTACCACGGGATGCCTAAGTGCACCCCTTTGTTCTTGCTATGGTCAACAAACATTTGTGCTTACTGCAGTTTAGCAAAATGACCCCTAGGCTTTTTGTTTAAATAACCATGAGAAACTACTGTAATTTTTCATAAAATTCAGGATGGTAAATGTATGTTAGGAGAACCAGAAGCCAAGCAAAACTACCTGAAAGTAGGGATCCCCAGAAGCTTAGCCGGTGGTGGGAGGCAGGGCTGGTGGTTGGGAGGTGGGGATAGTGCTGGGCAGACTTATATGGTCTGTGGCAGAGCCGGTGGTGGGAGGTGGGGATAGTGCTGGGCAGACTTATACGGTTTGTGCCCTGAAAAAGACAGGTACAAATCAAGGTAAGGTATACACAAAAAATGGCACATGTGAGTTTATCTTGTTGGGCAGACTGGGTGGACCATGCAGGTCTTGTTCTGCCGTCATCTACTATGTTACCGTTACTCATAAAAAGAGTACGGAACCCAAAGGTGTGCTTAGATTGAGGGTACAGAATATGTTGGTCTTTATATTAAGTCTGCAACTTTAAATACAAAGTTAAAACAAAAAAGAATATTCTAACCCCTGAGCAAATGAATTAGTCTGTAAAAGAAAAAAAGGAAAGGAGTTTTGGGAATTGACGTGCAAACCAGTGTTCAGGCGGTCTCCAGAACTCTTGCCAGACACTGGACATGAAAGACTTTGGCTGGGTTCCCTTCCCCATAGGAACCAGCTCTGTGGGTACCAGTGCATTCTGAGCACCCCTAATATTAAAGTTCCTTCATGTTGCCCAGAAGGAGTAACTTGTATTATGTTTGTCAGCCCCAGTCATTTTAAAATGTTGGCTCTTGTGCCCTTCCCTTAATGCCCCGAGCCTGAAATCAGTGACCTAGGGAGATACTGGCCTGGGTCTAGTTATGCTCTTGCCCCTGTCCTGTGTCAGCAACACTCTGCAAGACTGTCTCCACTTCCAGCAACTGGCATTCAGTAAGGTAGGAGGTATGTTTGGAGGTGGTGGAGGGAGAGGGGAGCTGGGGCAGAAGTACATTTCCTGAATCTGTATGCCAGCTTGTCTTGTTGGCTTCTTGAAAACCCACAGCAGTGTGAGAGACAGAGGAGGTCTCCTAGAAGTCTTCCATGTGAGAAAAAAAAGCAAGTGAAAGAATTGCATGAGAGGCAACAGAAAGGGAACAAGAGCTATGTGAGAGGGAAGGAATGAGAGTTGTGCCAGAGAGAGAAGATGAGCTGCTACAAAGAATGCAAGAGCTGCCAGAGAGACAGGTGATATGACAGCAAGGCCTGTAAGAAAGACAGGTCATGAGTGAGTGAAGAAAGAGACAGCTAATGAGTCATGGATTTTGATAAAGAAAAAGCAAGAGCTGTGGGAGACACGCTGGGAGAGAGCAAAACTGTAGGAGAGAGGTGTTGAGGAAAAGAAGAATGGGAGAGATGGGCAAAAAGTGAGAGCTGTGGAAGAAAGACACACAAAGAGAACGCAAGGGCTGTGTGAGAGAGAGAGAGAGAGAGAGATGTCTCCCACAGGGGTCTCGCTTTCACAAGGGGTAACTCTACCCAGCCCCCAGTTTTATTGGTCCACATTCTAACATGATACATGTACACGTGTTATTTTTTGGCACTCAGCCCCAAAATATTGCTACATACTTAAACAATTCTAAAACTGATAGTAGAAAAAAAATGGAGAACACCATTGGGTGCTTTCAGTAGAACTACAAAGTTATAAATTAGATTGTGAGCCCACTAGGGACAGAAAAAGAACTTGTACATGGTTGTTTCACAGAAAGGTGGTATATCAAATGCAGGACCTGTGAGCTATAATTTGGCCATGGTAGCATTGTTGGTAGCTGGTAGGACAATTAGTGGTATTATTGCCACAATTTCCCAGTACACAGATAAAATGTTTGATGCGAAGAAAGGAGAAATACATAAGAATGGTACTGCTAATAAGTGTCGGTATCAAGCAACCATCATGTATTCCAAAAAGAGATAACAAAGGACCAAGGGATGCATCCAGAGACCTGGAAAATGTGTCAGAAAGAAACCAGAATTAAATCAGTTTCCTTAGGTACCACCAGCCCAATGAAATGAACTTCCAAGTGCACTTTGATACGTTGCATGTGTAATCTATATTAATAAACATTACAAGCTGCAGAAAGAAGCTCAGTATGACACATAAGAAAAGCACTAGCAACGTATTCGAGAGACTGAAATTTTACCCAATATACTGTAGCATAAGAGTGAGGTTCACTCCTGTCAAGGAATATGTCAAATAGGAATACAGTATTAGGATGGACTTAGATGCATTCAGATATAAAATAACCATGAAAATTACACTTCTGTGCTTTGCTGTATAACAAAGTTTATGTTTTTAGGCTTTCTCTAAATAACACACAATGGGAGGAATTTGATACAGGGTTTTTTTTTTTTTTTTTGCATAAACCCTATTTTACATGTGTAAAAGACCTCTTATGAATTCCCACTACTGCTCCTTGTGACTCTGGGCAAAGTCACTTAACCCTCCATTGTCCCAGGTACAAAATAAGTACCTGTATATAATATGCATTCTAGTGTTTTTAGCGTGCGCTAACTGTGTAGATGCCCATAATATTCCTATGGGCGTCTACACAGCATGTGCTAATTTTTAATGCACACTAAAAACGCTAGTGTGCCTTTGTAAACAGGGCCCTTTGTTTGTATTTCCGATCTGAGGAAGAAGGGCAACCTTCGAAAGCTAATCAAGAAATGTATTAAGTTATGTCCAATAAAAAAGGTATCATCTTATTTTCTTTTCCATGTTTTATTTTGTTTGATTTCTATTTGTAACCACAGAAAGGCAGTTTATCAAGTTCCATCATCTTTCTTTTTCCTCTTGGGATACCTGCATGCAACTACTGAAGGTGACAAAAAGGAGTTCACTTCTATGCAACCTGTGCATAGGAGTGCTTGGGAGCAGAGTATGGGTAAGTCAAGAAATAATTCTTAGAGCTGTGCTAAACCCCAGCCCAGCCAGAAAGAAATGACACTCAAATGTGGACTTTATTAGTCTGCAGCAGGAACTGGGAACTCAGAGCAAGGAGTGTGCAACCTGTCTGGCTGGATACACAACTATATAATAATCGTAGCAGAGCAGACCTACCCCTACTTCCCATGCTTTTCTCACATAATATCACGAAACAGGGAAGGTTTGTGCATTTGCAGAGCTGCTCAAAACATAAGAGGCCCTTTTACTAATGCGTGCTTATTGTGGGAAAAAGTCTTAACATAAGACACATTAAAGTGTTTTGTGGTGATTTGCCTGTCAGTGCAAGTTAATCACCAGATATTTATTTTATTCAGGAGGGTGTGTGTCATGGGTGGGTAATAGGCATAGAAGTGTTTGCCAGCTAACACATTTGCATTAGTATGTACTGACTGGATAGCACAGGAGCGCTTAGCACCTCTTAGAAACATAAAAAATGAAGGCTGGAAAAGACCATATGGCCTGTCCAGTCTGTCCATCCATGTCATCTACTATCCTTTCCTCTCCCTTAGCAGGGCAGCCAAGAGGGAGGGCAAGATTCCCCCGGGTCCGGCACCAGGGTCTGTCTCTCTCCTACTTCTGATGGGACCTGGGTGATCGTGTCCCAGCAGAAGCAGGCGAGAGAAAACTCTGGCAATGGGCCCCCCTTAGAGGCTGGGGAGGAGCAGACACAGGGCTTTGGGGCCTCCGGTTTGACTGGCAGGGCTCTCCAAGCCCTGCAGGCAGAAGCCTTCCTCTAATGCTGTTCTACACTGCAATGCCAGCCTTGCGGCTGCTTCTCCCCTCATATCAATCAGTAGTATGCGCTACATGAGGGGAAAAGCAACCACAGGGCAGGCAATGCGTTGGAGAACAGTGCTGGAGGAAGGCTTCTACTGGCAGGGCATGAGGACCCTCGCCAGCCAAGGTATGTGGAGGTGGGGCAAAATGTGCCCCCCCTAACTTTGGGCTCTGCCCCCCCTCCCAATTTTAATAGTCTGGCTACGTGGCAGTTCGGGGGAGGTATTAGTCTCTTAGCGGCCCTGTCCCTTAGAGATCTTATGTATTTGTCCCAAGCTTTCATGAATTCAGATTACTTCTTCCTCGTAATGCTTATTATGAATCCACAAGACATTCCGCTTTTTTTCCTTTTAGCCCAATGCTTATGGAATTCATTACCTTGAGATGTTCGCTGCTTATTATCCATTTCCTCTTTTAAAAAAAGCCTTAAGCTCACTTGTTTGAGCAGGCTTTTCCCCTTATTTGATGAAAGTTAATTGGACACTTTGGCCTGCAGGGTAGATGATGGTGTTTTTTTTTTTTTCTGGGTTTTGTAGTGATTGTTATGTATGACTCTGGTCCTTCATACAAATGCCATTCTTTTGTAACTCATTTAGGGCCCTGTTTACTAAGGTAATATAGTAAATGATGGCAGATAAAGACCTGAATGGTCCATCCAGTCTGCCCAACAAGATAAACTCATTTTACATGGTATGTGATACTTTATATGTATGCCCGAGTTTGCGCTAGCATTTTTAGCACATGCTAAAAATGAACATGTGCTAACCGAGTAGACGCCCATGTGGACATCTACATGGTTAGCGCGTGCTAAAAACGCTAACGTGCCTCTAGCGCGGCTTAGTAAACACGGCCCTTAGTCTATACAACGCTCTGACCTATTTTGGAAGGGTGGTATAGCAAGCGTTTTAATTTAAACAATAAGTCCTCATCTCCACCACCCTCACCAGGAGGTTGTTGCACTACTTTGAGTCTCTCCCCTTTCACCTTCATCCTATGCCCCCTCATTCCAAAGCTTCTTTTCAATTAAAATAGGTAGTGGTAAGTGCTCCTGCATTATTTTTGGGAAAATTAGTGTGGGACCTACAAGAATAAAAAAGAAAAAAGCATGGGCTTAGCATACAGAAAAGTCCTGTATGAAAACATGCTAAGCCTATGTCTTAATACTTTTTAGTAAAAGGTCCCCTAAATTATCAATGCAGCAAGCCTTCTATTACAATCAATGCATTTCCATGAAAGTCGGGTATTATTGCAGGCATAATTGACCCTCTTGTGACCTTGAATAATCAATTATTTGATAAAAACACAAACTTGCCATACAACAAAGCACTGAACACTCATTTCCACATATATGAAATTAGGATTAGTGGGTCACAGGATTGCAGGAGAGCCAGGGAATACACACTGCAAAGAATGATGAATGATCCTATCAGCCATTGACAGCCACCTTAAAACAAAACTACATTTTTTTTTCTACAAAAATGGCACTTAGGGTGTCTCTTTAATAAAATCTGACAGATAAGCACATTCTGTACCACTGTGTGATGTGTTCTGTTTTGTTCTGGGAATATTTTTAGAGTTTTGAGGGGTTTTTTGCCCTCTTATTACACGCTATGCAACTTCTCACTGTAGCACTTTTTCTTACTGCTAAAGTTCACCAGAATTCTGATACCATCTCAACGTGGTTTTTTTTCTTGCCCCCTAAATTAAATAAATCAGTACCTGAATATGAATATTTAGTGTTGTCTATGCACTAGGAAAGCAAACATTGGGGCCCTTTACTAAGCTGTGGGGCCCTTTTAATAAGATGTGGCAAAAAGTGGCCTGTGGTAGTGTGGGCGTGTGTTTTTGGTGCATCCCGGGCCAGTTTTTTCTGCTTCTGGGAAAAAGGGCTTTTTTCAATGTTCCTTGAAAAGGGCCTGCAGGTAAAATTGAAACCAGCGAGCACCGATTTACGGCCTGAGCCTTTAATGCCACCCATTGATCTAGCGGTAAAGGCTCACGTGCTACACACACAGTGACGGGTCAGTTCACACCAACTGCCAATTAATGCCAGGAACGGTGTGGTGCGCGTGGTAGGAAATAAAAAAAAATTATTTGTCCTGGCATTATAGCCACGTGCCAAATTCAAAATTACTGCCAGGGGACGCGCTATCTTGGCGGTAGTCTCATTTTGGCATGCGCTGCACACACATAGAGCCTACTGCGCCTTTGTAAAGGGGCCCTTGTGTTAGGTGATTTCAGGTTAAAATGGAAAACCATGGGATGTGCTTAGACATCCTGTGGTAACTGCCAAATTAGCATGCACTAATCGTATATATTTTTTTGAGGGGGCAGAGTGGACTTTTCTGCGTACTAACTGGTTAGCGCAGGAATTCCGCATTAATTCTTACCACCTAAAAATGGGTGGTAATTGCTCACATGGAATTTTAATGATGCTAGATGATGTGTAAATCATGCAGAAAGTTGGTGAATTGCTGCTGCCTGCGACTTCAAAGACACGTTTGAAGGAGTATCGGTTGGTGCTAGAAATGAAAACTAGAATGTTTTGAGAACACCCAATTTAGACTCTTGAAGCAGACTGTTGTGGCCGAAACACAATTTGTGTTGAGTTTTTAGATGTTTCAATAAACTTTCTGCATGATTGACATACCATCTAGTTTCATTTTTGGTGTCACCTTTGCTGTGTTTGTCTGACTTGTATACTGTCAAAAAGTTGTAATTCTATAATAAATAGAGAACCTCTCAGGTCCACGTAATACATTTGCTCATAAGGGGATAAAAGGACCTCAGATATCGCTGGATGTTCAAACTGCCATCTGCAGTATTGTGTTACAGACATGTAATTAGCGCAACAGAAGATCCTCTGAAGAAGCTGGGTTAGCGAAACGGGTGCCTGTTCATTATAAAAAATGTTTTTCAATGAGTGATAGTCAACAGATGAATTGACATGACTGAAAGACTGGATATACTGTTTAAGTTTTGAATAAAGATTTTTGCTGGGGGGTTTTGGACCAGTGATTGAGTTGGTGCTGTAGATGTGCTTAAGAGCCACAAGCAATATGACAGTTTGAACATCCAGCGATATTTGAGGCCCTTTTTTTCCCCTTACGAGCAAATGTATTAAGTGGACCTGGGAGATTCTCTATTTATTATAATTTTGCACTACTAGGGTTTGAAAGAACTAGAATTTCACAGCCATTTTTTGTGATTTGAAAATGTTTAATGGCCATTAATACAATACATATCTGTGAAGAAACTGTGTGTTTTAAGCTGCAAAATGTATTAGATATTTTCCTATTTTAATTATGTCCTGAAGTGTAATTCTCCTATTTTGCCAGCAGGTGCTGTTTCTTTGCTGAAAAGCTGTTATAGGGAACTGAATATTCTTTTTCTTTAAGACAAACAGGAAGCAAGCAGCAGTACTTTCAAATCTTGTTGACTGGGCTCTGATTTGCCCAGGGGCTCATTTCCTTTAGAGTGTACTGATTTAGCCTTCAGCCTTGGCCTGGAAGAAGAGGGAGACAGATTTTTTGCTAAGGCTCTGTGAACCATTATATGTCCTGATCTTCCCAGGTACTGTTTAGACAGTATATAGATTTTTAGTTAGTGTTTTAATTGATTCATATTTCAGTTACCTGTTATTGTTTGCCAATTGCACATTTTTGTCCACTGTTCCAGGTTCTGAGAATAAACATAATTGTTCATTCTTCCTGTCTGGAGTGGACGAGTGGCCTAGTGGTTAGGGTGGTGGACTTTGGTCCTGGGGAACTGAGTTTGATTCCCACTTCAGGCACAGGCAGCTCCTTGTGACTCTGGGCAAGTCACTTAACCCTCCATTGCCCCATGTAAGCCACATTGAGCCTGCCATGAGTGGGAAAGCGTGGGGTACAAATGTAACAAAATAAAATAATAAAGAATCCTGGGGGTTTGTGTGTTGGGTCTGTGGTGCTTTCTGGGAACTGTGGGACCACTGGGAGTATGGCCCCAGTAACCTATAAATCACTAGGGATAATTTGAGAATGGGAGACTTGCCCAGAGGCAGTTGTGACCGTTGGAGGAGGGTGCTAGTGTAGAGCACGAGCAGCAGGTGCAAGTGGACCTGAGCTGTGCTGGGGATATAACTTCTAAGTGGCTGTAGGGTAACCCCAGGTGGGTGGCTAGGCATTTCATGACAATATCAAAGGCCATTTTTATGGCTGTGGATAGAAATAGTCTTATTGGGTGGGTAAGGGTATGCTAAGGCCACTTTTGCACAGCTTAGGTAAAAAGCCCATTGTTCTTTCCTCCTACAAACTTCCTTGCTTTCCGTGAAAATGACCATTGTGTGTCTGAGCAACAGTTTCACTTAGGGAGCAAATGAATTGTGCATGTTTCTTTTTTTCTTTGTAGGAGGTGTGCCTTACTTAAAAAACCCTGAACAACTGTTTTGATTTTGTAAACATCTATAATTTCACAAATCAAACTGTTGACATCAAACATCTTGAAAGATGGAATGCGACACGTCGTTTCTTTTCATTCTATTTTATTTCCAGATTGGCTTCACTACTTGTGATTCATACACTCATTCCACATGCCTGTAAATAAAAGACCTTTCACCCATCTCAAATGCATAGTACAAGTCATCTTTTTAAAACCAGGACTAGTGTAAACTCTTATTTATGACTTTGTGTAGTCACTTCCCAGCTCTACCTGAGTCTAACAAAGCCCTGGCTTGTCTGCAAAAGTCCTAAACCTCCAGTGCATGAACAGTTAGCAGAACGGTGTTGCAAAGGAAGCGACTACCACTGCATGATGGAAGGAAAGGATGAGAGGGTTTCAAAATGTGCTAGTTTCAGGGTTATAAATATGCTGGTTCTAATTGAGCTAAAGGCTCAAAGAAAGAGGAGGAAAATGCCAGGTCCACCCCACCCCTCCCCAAAAGAATAGATATTGTGATTACAACTTATTGCAAGGAGAAAGGGGCTTAAAATCTTCCTCCCACTAAATTGTGTGTTTTGGGGAGGGGGGAAGGCCAAAAGAACCATGTTGTGTCACTTAAAAAAAAAAGTAACCAGAGATGGAAACAATATACATAAATAGCAATACAAAGAAAAAGAGCACAACTGGGCCTTCAAGCCTGTGACAACAAGAGTTCTTTATTTCAATCAGACCCGACACAGGCTGTGTTTCGGCGTAAGCAACGCCTGTCTCAGGAGTCTATTAATAAAACATATAAAATACAATCAAAAATATAAAATAATATGTATCAAATATACATATAGGAGAACACATATCTACTATAATAAAACACACCTCCAACGTTCTGAAGCCGACTCCGCGGCTTCAGTGAAGGGTTCGTAACATTCGTAAGTCGGTCACATCTGTCTCTGCCCCATCCTCGCGTGAAAATGTGATGACGTCGAGGGCGGAACAGTGAGAGTGAAGGCAACACTGCACAGTTGACAGGCAACGGTACGCGATGTTGAGGGATCTATCAGAGGAAAGTGTATGGGAAGAAGGGAGGAGCGTCAGGAGAAGGGGGTCACTCATTTTGTGTGCAGCACGCAGGAGAGGAACATCGCTGGAACGACGACAACATTGGCTGCTTTATTTTTCTGTATTTCCAGTGTGGTAATATTTTCCTCTATTTGCAGTGTGGTAAGAGGGAGGGAGGGGACGACCCTGGAACTTGGAGGGAGGGGATGACCCTGGAACTCGGAGGGAGAGAGGGAGGACCCTGGAACTCGGAGGAAGGGGGGACGACCCTGGAACTCGGAGGGAGGGGGTGAGAGGATCATGGAACTCTGAGGGAGGGAGGGGGACGATGACCCTGGAACTCGGAGGGAGAGACGACCCTGGAACTCAGAGGGAGGGAGGGTGATGATGACCCTGGAACTCGGAGGGAGGAAGGGGACGACCCTAGAACTCGGAGGGAGGGAGAAGACCCTGGAACTCGGAGGGAGGAGAGAGGACCCTGGAACTCTGAGGGAGGGAGGGGGACAATGACCCTGGAACTCGGAGGGAGGGAGGGGGGAAGACCCTGGAACTTGGAGGGAGGGACGACCCTGGAACTCGGAGGGAGGGGGACGACGACGACCTGGAACTCGGAGGGAAGGAGGGGATGACCCTGGAACTCGGAGGGAGGGGATGACTCTGGAACTCAGAGGGAGGGAGGGGAGGGGACGACCCTTGAACTCAGAGGGAGGGAGAGAGAGAGGACCCTGGAACTTGGAGGGAGGGAGGACCCTGGAACTCGGAGGGAGGGAGGGGGGATGACCCTGGCACTCGGAGGGAGGGGGGAACCATGGCACATACTCATTCTCACACACACTCTCTCTCTCTCTCTCTCACAGACACAGTCATATCCAGTCTCACTCTCTGTCTCACACACACACACACACACACACTCGCACATTCACTCTCTCTCTCTCTCACACTCACTGTCACACACACTCTCTCAAACATACACACTCTGAGGAAAACCTTGCTAGCGCCCGTTTCATTTCTTTGAGAAATGGGCCTTTTTTACTAGTATAGTATAAGATAATGAGCATCTACAAAATTATAATGAACAGTAAAATGTAAAACATTATATTAAACACCATTATTAATGTCTGCTTTATCAATCCCTTTAGTATTTGAATGAAAAGTGCAACTTCTGTCAGTGAAATTGATAAAGTCGGGGTCATCAAACTAACGTGACAAAATTGGGTGAGGAAAAGCAATTTGATGCATACCATTCAGTAAAAGAAAGAAGAGTAAAACAAAAATACAAAAAAACCTGCCTTACCCAAAATCAATTCCAAATACACAAATAGGGAGCACAGTAAAGACAATTTTCTAGGTTAGTGTATAACTCTATAAGGGGAAAATGAGAAGTGAAACATAGAATTCAAGCATGAGCACACAATCAAATGTCTAAGAGAAACGTCAGTGTGTAGATTGCTAAACTTGTACCTAATGATGCAAACCATTTTATCAGAAAGTTTGTAAAAAATAAATAAATAAATCTATCTATCTATCTATCTATCTATCTATCTATCTATCTATCTATCTATCTATCTATCTATCTATCTATCTATATACAGTGCAATCTGCTTAAGTGCGAGGGTCTGGGACCAAAGAAATATATGCAGTTAACCGGAGCGTGCACTTAACCATTGTGACCCAAAGAAGCTTGACAGCTGATAAACATATGTACTGTACTGTTTATACAGTCTCCGTTAACTGACGTTATACAGTCTCCGTTAACTGACGTTAGGCTTACTTGAAGTAATCAGTCATAGTCCTCTGTACACTCTTGTGTCTGTGAGTTCCATACTACATCTGCCAGCCGGTAAAAACTGTCATAGCACTGACATCCAGTGGCTTCCAGATAGGCACGCATGGTGTTGAGACTCTCCAGCGCTCTTGCAAAAGTGACAGGAGGTTGTTGAATTTTGTCAGAATGTGCCTCGCTGCTCATTTCATCATCTGTTTTCTCATCAGCCGTTGCCTGCGTGTAGGCGCATATCTGGACATCAGTGCTGTCGTCAGCTGTTTGTAGATCATAACCAACAGCTATGTAGTGATGAAACTCCTCTTCAGTAACAGGCTGGGATGTCAGTAGCCTGTTCATCTGACGCGTTTGCAACAGCTGCATCTGTTTCGTCCCTCTCCACATCCCTAACAAAACTTGCCCGCTTGTAGCAGTTCACAATGGTTGCCTGTGTAACATGATTCCAGGCTTCATTCTGCATATGTAGGGAATCCAACAGTGACAGATTATGAGCCAGTTCAACAGCACGTTTATCCTTGCCAGTCTGGTCATCCATAATGCTCATCAGACGATGTAGCACAAGAGCCCGATAATGTTTTTTGAAATTGGCTATTATGCCCTGATCCATAGGTTGGATCAGAGAGGTAGTGTTTCGTGGCAGGAAGACCACCTTGACGTAGACAGCCTGACATCACTGTGAGCAGCACAATTATCACAAAGCAACAAAATCTGATGCTTTTGTGCCCGCATCTAGTGTCTAACTTCTTTAGCCACTGCTTCCAAATTTCCCCAGTCATCCATGAATTTGCGTTAGCCTCGTATGGCACAGGAAGTCGCTTAGCATTCTTGAAGCAACGGGGCTGTTTGCTCTTTCCAATGACGAGTGGTTCCAAATTCTCACTCCCATCCATATTGCAGCAAAGGAGGATCATCAGTCGGTCCTTCAACGTTTTACCTCCTGTAGTTTTGGCATATTTGAATGCAAGTGTTCCATCAGGAATCGCTCGCCAGTAGAGACCGTTTTCATCAGCATTGAAAATGTCACGAGGTGGAAACTTGTTCAAGATGGTAGGAAGAACTGAAACAACCCAATTTTCAGCAACAAAGTCATCAGTGTCTTGTTTTTCACCATGCTGTTTCTTGAATTTTATGTTGTTCCTCTCCTTCTATCTTTCCAACAATCCAACAGTGACTTTGAATTCAGTTAGTCCAAGACTTTCAGCTAGCTGATTAGCTTTCCCCATAAGCAGTGGACCACTGACAGGAAACTGTCTGATCCTGACTTGAGAAAACCATCGAAGAAGAGCATCTTCGATCTCCTCAGCTTTTCCCACCCGTTTTCGTTTCCGGTGTGGATTTGTATTGTTTTGCCAGTCTTCCAGAAGTTGGTCTTTCTGCTTCAAGATACGTGAAATTCGACTGGGATTGACACCATATTCTTTAGCAATAGATGCTTGACTTTGTTTGTTTTCTAATTTTTTAAGAACTTCTATTCGTTCATCCAGTGTTAAAGTCTTACAGTTGCACGACGACTCCAGTGTACATTCTAACAACATTCTTTCGCTTATTCTGCCTGTGGCAAAGGGGCAGTAAATTTGAAATCTTGTTGGTTGTCAGGCGCCAATCGGCTTCCATATTCTGTGCGCATGCTTATGCGGAGTCTTCCCTGCAGAGGAGCAGTCTTAAACCATGCATATAAGCGAATCTTGCACTTATCAGTGGTGCGCTAAACCAAAGTTTGTCCCAGTAGAAATTGATGATGCCAAAAACGGGACCGAAGTACAGCATGCAGTTAAACAGAGCATGCGCTTATCCGACGTGCACTTAAATGGAGTGCACTGTATATATATATATATATATATATATATATATATATATATATATATATAAAGGATAAACAACTGTAAAATGAACCCAAATTGGGGAAGTAAAGATGAAGCCGCCACAGAGATATGTAATCTTAAATATGAACAGCAGAGTTTCAGGCAAAGGTGTATTTTCGCTTTAAAATTCCCCAAGATAAAAAAATGGAGACGCTCACTTAGAATACAGAGAAATGCTTACCCTGCGAGGTGAAGGTCAAAAGCTTCTTGTTAAAACAACGTCGGTCAAAAAACCTGCCAAAATAAGTGGTGCCAGCGTGCTCATGCATATTTAAGTATATGAATGGCGCGTGGTGAATTGATGTATTTTATTCTTTATCTCATATTTTTTTACTTGTGGCATGGGGCTAACGTATGCTCTATTATGTCAATTCACCATGTGCCATTCCTAAGCTGAAATATGCATGAGCACGCCGGTGCCACTTACTTTGGAGGTTTTTTTGACTGACGTCATTTTAACAAGAAGCGTATGATCTTCTCCTCGCAGGCCAAGCATTTCTCTATATTCTAAGTGAGCGTCTCCATTTTTTTATCTTGGGAATTTTAAAGCGAAAATACACCTTTGCCTGAAACTCTGCTGTTCATATTTAAGATTACATATCTCTGTGGCGGCTTCATCTTTACTTCCCCAATTTGGGTTCATTTTACAGTTGTTTTTCCTTTACCAATAGTTAAGTTTGTTCATGTCGGCGCTGGATGTGTTGTATTCCAGCCACTGTCATGTAGACATAGAGGGGCATAATCGAACAAAAACACCTATATCAATGGACGTTTATCTCCGATAACGGGTACGTGAAGGGGCGGGACAAACCGTATTTTCAAAAAAAATGGACGTTCATATTTTTTCCCGAAAATACGGGTTGTGCGGGGCAAATGCCTTGGATGTGTTCGTTTTTGAGCTGGGCGCTTTTGTTTGTCAGCGATAATGGAAACCGAGAGCGCCCAGCTCAAAAATGAATACATCCAAGGCATTTGTTCGTGGGAGGGGCCAGGAGTCGTAGTGCACTGGTCCCCCTCACATGCCAGGACACCAACCGGGCACCTTAGGGGGCACTTTTACAAATCAAAGAAAAACTGTAAACGAGCTCCCAAGGGCATAGCAGCTTTCCCTTGTGTACTGAGCCCCCCAAATCTCCCCCAAAACCCACTGCCCACAAGTCTACACCATTACCATAGCCCTATGGGGTGAAGGGGGGGGGGCACCTACATGTGGGTACAGTGGGTTTTGGGGGGGTTTGGAGGGCTCAGTATTATGCACCACAAGTGTAACAGGTAGGGGGGGGATGGGCCTGGGTCCACCTGCCTGAAGTCCACTGCACCCACTAACAACTGCTCCAGTGACCGGCATACTGCTGTGATGGAGCTGGGTATCACATTTGAGGTTCGCATACAGGCTGGAAAAAAAAGTTTTTAAACTTCTTTTTTTTTTGGTGGGAGGGGGTTAGTGCCCACTGGGGGAGTCAGGGGAGGTGATCCCCGATTCCCTGCAGTGGTCATCTGGTCATTTAGGGCACTTTTTTGGGACTTACTCGTGAAAAAAAAGGGTCCAGCAAAAGTGCCCTAAATTCTCGTTAAAAACGCCTTCCTTTTTTCGATTATCGGCCGAGGACGCCCATCTCTCCTCGGCCGATAACCATGCCCCAGTCCCGCCTTCACCACGCCTCCGA
The DNA here is from genome assembly GCF_901765095.1 of Microcaecilia unicolor. Classification (NCBI taxonomy): domain Eukaryota; kingdom Metazoa; phylum Chordata; class Amphibia; order Gymnophiona; family Siphonopidae; genus Microcaecilia; species Microcaecilia unicolor. Next base: position 676,554,068 of record NC_044031.1, on the reverse strand, counting down.
CACGCCCCTGTCAACTTTGTCCGCATCTGCCACGGAGTGCAGTTGAAAACGTCTAAAATCGGCGTTCGATTATACCGATTTATTAGTTTTTGTGAGATAAACGTCTATCTCCCGATTTGGGTCGAAATATAGGCATTTTTCTCTTTCGATTATTAGCAGGATAGTGATATGGTTATACATATATCTTTATGTATTGTTTTACAAACTTTCTGATAAAATGATTTGCATCATTAGGTACAAGTTTAGCAATCTACACACTGACGTTTCTCATCGACATTTGATTGTGTGCTTGTGCTTGAATTCTATGAGAATCACACCATTCCTCTGTTTCACTTCTTCTTTTCCCTTTATAGGAGTTGTACACTGACCTAGAACATTGTCTTTACTGTGCTCCCTATTTGTGTATTTGGAATTGATTTTGGGTAAGGCAGTTTTTTTGTGTTTTTGTTTTACTCTTCCTTCTTTTACTGAATGGTATGCATCACATTGCTTTTCCTCACCCAATTTTGTCACGTTAGTTTGATGACCCCGACTTTATCAGTTTCACTTACAGAAGTCGCACTTTTCATTCAAATACTAAAGGGATTGATAAAGCAGACATTAATAATGGTGTTTAATATAATGTTTTACATTTTACTGTTCATTATAATTTGTAGATGCTCATTATTTTATATGTTTTACAGTTCCCTGTTCATTATAATTTTGTACATAAGTACATAAGTAATGCCACACTGGGAAAAGACAAAGGGTCCATCGAGCCCAGCAGCCTGTCCATGACAGCGGCCAATCCAGGCCAAGGGCACCTGGCAAGCTTCCCAGATAGATGCTCATTATGTTAGACAATGTATGTGTTCTCCTATAAGTATATTTGATACATGTTATTTTATATTTTTGATTGTATTTTATATGTTTTATTAATAGACCCCTGAGGCAGGCGTTGCTTACGCCGAAACATGGCCCGTTTTGGATCTGATTGAAATAAAGGACTCCTATTGTCACAGTCTTGAAGGCCCAGTTGTGTTCTTTTTCTTTGTATCACTTTTAAAGCAAACAAGGTACAAAAGGTCTGCATTATACAAGGACTTTATTCCATTTTGTGCCTATCTGAAAAAATCTTTTGTAAGTCATAATCCAGGGTTTTTTTCCCCCCATTTGGAGCTCATTATTTTAAACAGCAGCAGTGAAAAAAAGAGTTATTAGTGTATCCCTTCCCTTTTATCCTGCCCTAGCCTTGCAATTCATCCCACACTTGTAGTCTATTTGTTAGATTTATAAGGATTGAAAATCACTAAGGGGTCCATTTACTAAGGTATAAAATGGGCTTCTTAGGCTTTAGTATGTGCTAATCATTATCGAGCGCTAAATCCGTTACTGCATCTTAGTAAAAGGAGCCCTATAAAGGTTAAGCTTAAATATTAAAACTAAACTGTCAACTTTTCATTTAAATAAATTTTATCTAATACTAACAGTAATCTAACAAATATATCAATGCTAAACAGCAAAACGTGTTGTGTAAATATGTGCTCAAAAATAAATTGTTGAACCCAATGTGTTTAAAAACCCACGCAAGCAATCAATGTTTCCATCATAAGACAGTGTCCATGCATTGTTGTAAAAGAATTTCCATCTCTTAATCCAATAGTTATTATTTTCCTTTTCTTCACCCAGGGGCCCTTTTACAAAGCAGTGTAAGGGCCTATGCGCATCCAGCGCCCACCAAATCAGCATTACTGCCCTGCTACCACTTGCCCTGGACAGTAATTCAGAATTTGGCGTACACTGAAAACATGCAGTAGAAAATATTTTTTACCGCATGGCACTTACCCAGCAGTAAACAGCAGTGGACATACGCTGCATGCCTACCGCCTGGGTAGCGTGTGAGACCTTACCGCTAAGTCAATGAGTGGCTGTAAGTCTCGGGTAAAAAATGGATGTGCACTGGTTTTTATTTTGCTACATGTCCATTTTCCGGCCCCTTAAAGGCCCTTTTTCAGGACGCAGCAAAATCCGGCCCGGCACGTGCCCAAAAGATGCACTTACACTGCCGCTGTCCACTTTTTGCGGTGGCTTAGTGAAAGGACCCCCCCCCCCAATGCAGTGTTGCCTCCATGAACCAAAAAGTATTGCCAAAACATTCTTATTTGTCTCTGGAATACATTTTTTGGACTATTTTTTAATATTAGATAAAATTTATTTTTAAAAAATTGAGAAGTTCAGTTGTAATAGTTAAGCTTAATTTTTTTTGTGATTTTCAAGCAATAATATTAGGTTAAGGTGTTATTTGTTTGACACTCCCAAAAGTTTTATAAGGATACTGAAAAAAACTGATGCCCTGTTGAGCATCTTATAATTCAACTTTACATATATCTTCAACTGTGATTTGCATATTATGGTGGGCTCCTTGTAATATTTATCAATCAGGAGCCGCACTGACAATATGAGAATCCTGTATGAGATATATCAATTCTAATTTTTTTTTGGGGGGGGGTTATCAACATGGGCTGCCGATAAGACGTTTTATTTCACTGCTAACTCCTGTTATTAGTAGCTAGGGGTCCTGTTTACAAAGGTGCGTTAGCGAGCGCTAACTGTGTAGGTGCCCACAATATTCCTATGGGTGCCTACACAGCGTGCGCTAATTTTTAGTGTGCGCTAACAAACACTAATGTGCCTTTGTAAACAGAGCCCCAGGTCTCATTGTATAAAATGGGACATGTGCTAAAATAGTTTGAGTTAATGTAAAATAATACATCTTAACAGTAGCCCATGTTGATGTCCTCTAGGGAAGGCGTGTTCACACACAAGCATTCTTTAATTTCTTAAGGTTGTTTTCTTAGTGTGTGTGCGATGTGGAATGGGATTGGGTTGGGTAGATATAAGAAGGAAGAGCACAAGGACAGTAGCGGAGGTTGACAAAAGTGAACAAAATTTAACTAGATGAGCTCCAGAAATTGTGAGGCTGTTTTGTTCATCTGATGTGTAATGGAGATGCAATGTTACATCCTTCTGTGGGTCTTCACTTGATCACCTGAGAGTTGTGGTTGAACCTCTCGCAATGTATGTACCAGGTTTTTTGACACAATCAGTGCTATTGGCTCAAGAGATTGCACTGGCAGCAGCAGTGCAGTCTATTGATACATTCTATTGCATTTGCCAGAGATGCATTCCTGGCTGCTTGTGCCAGTGCATTACTGGAAGTCTTTGATGTGGCACAAATTATATCACTGGAAATGTTTGATACATAGGGCTCTTGTTTTCTTGTTCTCCACCTGTGAAAGGACTAAATCATATAAATAAATAACATATACCTTGCTATGCAGGATTTTGTATAATTTTTACATTATCTTTTCATTCAGTGATACAGCAAAAACATTGACTCTGCTTTCCCTGGATTGAATGGATGTGTTATGAGACCTGGCTAATTCATAAATTTTTGCAAATTTAGTCTAAATTTTAAAATGTGAGATAAACCAAGGAAAGTCGTATAGATATTCATATTTTGTTAATGGCTGGTATTACATACAGGTGCTCATTTACAAAACACATACATTTACAAAGTTATGCAGTAACCTATGTGACTTTGCAAGCCTATGTGCTTTGAAGATGATTCTCACAGGGGCCCTTTTACTAAAGGGTTGGCGTGCGGCAACAGACTTGTTATGCGCCAATCCGGAACTACCGCAGGAGCCTGGTGATAGCTCCTATCTCCAGCGTGTGCCATTTCCGTTGATACAAAGATATTTCTATTTTTGTAGCGCCGGTGCTTGCCTGGCGATAATTGGGCAGTGCCATGTGCTGCCGGGTTAGCCTAGGAGCCTTTACCGCCACCTTAATGGGCCGTGGTAAGTGCTACCCCCCCAAAAATGGCTTTGTAGCAAGTGGTTTACTTACCGTATGGCCATTTCTTTTCCAGCAAAAACGGCAGCCTTTTACGCTGTGGTAAAAGAGGGCCTCAGTACGCATCAAAAACATGTGCTGATGCTTGCACAGGCCCCCTTTTACCGCAGCTTGATAAAAGGACCCCATAATGAGCAATAACTGGGTGGCAACCACAGTACTTTATCCAACAAAGGTAAACCAATTAATTGGGTCTGATTGGAAGTTGCTGGGCTTACAGACTCCTCTGTGCTATCAAACACCAAATGACGGTTGTATGGCTGATCCTTCGGAACTCTTATCTTAGGCATACACTTCTTAGATTATGTGATTAAGAGTCTCTCATACCAAGTATTAAAATATTCTATAAAATCAAGTGACCAAAAAACTATATTTCTAAGAATACCTGGTTATCATTTTTTAAAATTCTTAACCTTATTATTTTTAATATCACAGTTAAACCTGAAGAAAAAAAATAGCTTGTGTACTCTACTGAGGAACTAAACTGCATGAGTGATGTAAAGAGTTTCAGTAGTAACCCTCACAAATTTGAGGGTAGTTTGGATCTTATAGGTTCTAGTTCTTCAGAGAATGCTAGTGAATCTTTCCTGGGGATAGAAGCTAGTGAAGGAGAAGCTGTGTTGGTTGCACTGACCCCAAACGCAGGTGGATGAGGTAAAGAACCTGAGGACATTTGACGTGGCAAAGTCATTCGCTCAGGGATGGAGCTACAAGGTTTACTTACAAATCCTGACACACCAGAAAATGGTGAGAAGCCAGAAACAGATTCTCGAGATGAATAGGGGGAAACTCTTTTCAAGGTCTGAGTCACCTCCTGGGGTAAAGATGGTTGGGAAGCAGAAATTAATTTGATGTCTTGGGTCAAGCGACCAGGTGGTGTTCCTGTAGGCTGGAGAATTTGTTGAGGTGAACTAGATGTCTGTGGTATAAGCAGAGAGCTATGAGATCCTGATGTCCCAGGAGAACTGCACTGAATAGTTCGTGCTAAAACTGGACTCTGAACTGGTGGGCTGAGACCTGAAGGAGTATAGCATGGGGATGGTGTAGCACACTGCTGTAAGGGAGATGTGGGGGCAAAAGGAGACCTTTCTTGGTGCAGCTGGGCTATGGGCCCAAGTAAAGACCCCAGAGAACTTTGCTGTATTTGGCACGGTGCTGAAGAAGATCCTCCAGTAGCTGGTGCCAGCTGGCTTAAACTGGATGATGGAGAACTTGATAGCAGAGGAGGTGATTGAAACTGGTTTATATCTCCTGAAGGTCCACTTCCTGATTGCTGCTGTAGGTGGCCCACCTGTGCTGGCTTCAGTGTGGACTGAAATTGATTAAAGAGATTACTAGATGAAGTGGATAAGAGTTGGTTGAATGAAGCTGTTGGAGAAGTGTTTGTGCTCTGCTGTAAGTGGCCTTTACCACTAGGTAGAGTATTGCTGGAAAGCTGCTGCAGCTGAGTGACACCTACTGGAGAACCTGAGGACACTTGCTGAAGCTGGCTTAATCCCAGTGATGGTGTGCCACTCAAACCTTGTTGACTTGAACCAGTAGAAAAAGAACCAACAGAGGCTTGTTGAAATGGAGAGAAACCAGCAGAAAATCCTGCTAGCTGATGAACGTGGAAGGAAGATGAGGAAGGCGTTTCAGCTCCTGGAGTATGCAACTGGGATGGGGTGCTAGATGCGGAACCTATCGAAGAAGGTCCAGTAGTTGAAATTAAAGACTGGAGCCTTTTCAAGTGTTTTGGTGTCTGACTGGATTGTTTGTTCAAGGAACCCAAAACAGACACTGGAGGACGGAATATGGCTGCTGGGAGCCGGGGATGGTGGGTAAGAGCGATAGCTACTGATGTTGTGGCTGCTGCTGCTTGAAGTGGTGCTTGAACAAGAGGAGTCCAGATGACGGGAGTAGGGGTAGAGGCTGCAGCGGCTGCAGCTTGCACATTGTGAGCACAATGAGCCATCTCTCGGTCATGCTGCACAATCTGCTGGATGATCTCATTCTCTTGGTAGTTGAGGACGCCAGAGTTGAGGTCATGTTGGACTTTATGAAGTAGAATAGAATTTTTCTTACCTGTAAAGAAAGTAAAAGAGACATGAAAACAACAGCCAATATCAATTCAAAAATGGGTGCAAATGATTCGCTTATGAAAATATAAGCACCTGAGTTTGGTTGAGCTTTCCCTAAATTTACGTGCTTTAGACTTAACATTCTACATGAAGACCTGAAAATTTTTTTTTAATTTCACCCTTTTGAATATAAATGCAGAATTATGAACATTTTCAGGTCATAAAAATGCTAATTCAACTGAATAAAGAGGCGCAGCTTTTTCTGTGCATGCACTTCATGCAGCAGCTTTCTCTGCTGCGGCCTCCAGTGAAAGAGACTGCAGAATATCTCTCAGATTGGTGTCTCCTACATCACACTGCCCTGGTGCCCTTCATTCTGAATACTCCAGTAGTTGTTAGAGGTATATTCTTTGACTCTTGGACTATGATATTTGCTTTCTTTTGTGCTAGAGCTTGAAAACAAAAACATTTGCTTTCTTTTTGTATTAAACCTTGGCAACATCATTTTATTACACCACAAGACTTCTGAGGCAGCCACTCTGGCGCCAAAACATGACAGCTGTGTCGAGTCACTTGGTCTTTCTCAATAAAGACTTGTAATTGTACAAGTGTCTCCCTTGTTGTTTGTAAAGAGCCAGCCTACCCTACTCCTTTTTTTGCTCGATTGACTCTCATAGGGATTGAGTGTTGCTTCACTTTTGTGGTTGTTCCTTGCAAAATAGCCTCACCAGTGCGATAGCCAAGCTGAAGCAGTAATCTTTCCAAAGCTTAATGAAGATAAACTGTCTCATTGTAATTGGTTTGACCCACATCTTTCTCCGATGAACTTAACCCTTTTGTATAAAGTGTTAAAGCAAGTCTTGTTTAGATTCTTTGTTTCTCTTGGCAAGAGTGCTCCAAGATTATCCAGATATGTAGGGGGTCATTTTCAGTGGCAACAAGTGAGTTATTGAAAACACTGGCACCTGCATTTAATTAATGTGTGTATTCAGTGTTGCTATACACATAGGGATCCTTTTACTAATCTGCAGTAAGCACTAATGTGTGCTTACCACAGTTTAAAATGCACTACTGTGGGTGCTCAACTGCCTTGCGGTAGTTTTTGCATGTGTGGTACAAAATAGTTTTTAGTACGAGGGTGCACAGTAGGCATGTTCTGAGCTAATCGGTTAGCACAGCTACATTCCCTCACACTAACCAATTAGCACATGGCTAGTGCATGAGCCCTTATCACTTACAAAATAGGTGTTGGTAAGTGCGCATAGCCACACGCTAATGGGAAAATTAGCATGTGGCCTTTATTGCTACAAAGGAAAAATCGGCAGTTTCCCGGCAGTGCTAAAAGGGGCCTTAGCTTTGCATATGGGAAAGACCCCTGCTGAGGATACTGTAGGACACTTTTCAGTGCTACTTAGTAAAAGGGCCCCATAGTTAGCAGTGTGCTGGGGGGGGGGGGGGGGGGGGGTGAGGAGATCTATAGAAAACTGAACTCTGAAAAACATCCAGACAATTTTCCCATCATTCTGTCTTCCAGGCAATTAATTTGCAAATCTGTAGAATCTTCAAAAAAAATCTCCTGCCCTCCTCAGTTCTGAACACATCTGAGAGGGACACCCTAAATTTCTGGACCCTAGGCATAAGCTTAGTTTACCTATGCCTTAATCTAGCCATGCATTTTACCATGGTGCATGAGTTATACCTGGTTTTTGGGTGGCACAGCAAAACATAATCTATATAGCGGCCAATATTTGGCACTTATATGTATAGACTGTGGGGGCAATTCTATAATTGGATACGTCTATTTAGGTGCTATGAGGACATTTATTTATTTGTTTTACATCATTTACTATCCTGTATAATCCAAAGTGTTCTTGGTAGCTCACAATAATAACACACACAATTAAAACATAAAGCAAAACCATGCTAACATCATATTGTCATTTCATCGAACCTAATTCAATAATGATCCCTGTTTAGTCAGTCAAAGGCATACAGTAAATTACACTTGACATGGCCCGATAATGAGAGACTCCTGAGAAAATTAAAGAGTCATGGGATAGGAGGCAAGGTTCTGGTGTGGATTAGGAATTGGTTATTGGACAGAAAACAGAGGGTAGGGTTAAATGGTCATTTCTCTCAATGGAGGAGAGTGAACAGTGGAGTGCCACAGGCAGTGGCATAGCTAGGTGGGGCCACGGGGGCCATTCCAAATTTCATCTGGACCCCTGGTTTGCTGGCAGGGGTCCCCAACCCCCATCAGCTGAAGCCTTGTCCAGCACCGGTCTCCGACGCTGCCGCATTCCATGCCCTGCTCTTTCTTCCTCCTGACATCCTACACGTTCCTTTCAGTGAAATTGAGCATGCTCAGTTTCACTTAAAGGAGCTTTCAGGACATCAGGAGGAAGAGAGAGGAGGGCAGGGAACACGGCGGTGCCGGAGACTGGCGCTGGATAAGGCTTCAGCTGGCAGGGGTTGGGGATCCCATCAAGCCAAGGTATTTGCTGCTGTGGGGTGTGGCAGGGCGAGGTCTGGCTACTCCACTGGCCGTATGGATCAATACTGGGACCAGTGCTATTTAACATATTAATAAATGAAATGGAAATCGGAATGATGAGTGAGGTGATTAAGGGGCCATTTTACTAAGCCGTGTAAGCATCTAAGCGTGCCCAATGCACTCCAAAATGGAGTTACTGCACAGCTACAACGTGGCCCTTGTGGTAACTTCATTTTTGGCGCATGTCCGCTATGTGCACCTGAAAAATATTTTTTTATTTTCTGGCGCACGTAAGTCATTACCGCCTGGTTACTGCATGAGACTTTACTGCTAGGTCAATGGCTGGTGGTAAGGTCTCAGACCCAAAATGGAAGCTCGGCAGTTTCATTTTGCCGCACGTCCATTTTTGGCAAAAATATTTTTAAAAACATTTTTTTCAGGTGCACTGAAAAATAATTCTGCGCATGCCAAAAACACACGTCTACACTATCGCAGGCCATTTTTCAGTGCACCTTAGTAAAAGGACCCCTAAATTTGCAGGTGACACAAAACTATTCAAGGTTGTTAAAACACATGCCGACTGTGAAATATTGCGGGAAGACCTTAGGCAATTGGAAGGGTGGGTATCCAAACGGCAGATGGAAATTAATGTGGACAAATGCAAGGTGATGCACATTGGAAAGAATAATCCAAATCATCATTACCTTGGGGGTCAGCACTCAAGAAAAAGATCTGGGTGTCGTTCTAGATAATACGCTGAAATCTTCTGCTCAGTGTGTGGCGGTGGCCAAAAAAGCAAATGGGATGCTAGGAATTATTAGGAAAGGGATGGTGAATAAGACCAAAAATACTATAATGCCTCTGCATTGCTCCATGGTGCGACCGCACTTTGAGTATTGCATTCGGTTCTGGTCGCCATATCTCAAAAAAGATATAGCAGAATTAAAAAAGATTCAAAGAAGAGTGACCAAAATGACAAAGGGGATGGAACTCCTCTTGTATGAGTAAAGGCTAAAGAAGATAGGGCTCTTCTGTTTGGAAAAGAGACAGATGAGGGGAGATATGATTGAGGTCAACAAAATCCTGAGTGGTGTAGAACAAGTAGAAGTAAATCGATTTTTAACTGTTCCAAAAGTACAAAGACTAGGGGACACTCAAGGAAGTTACATGGAAATACTTTAAAAACAAATAGGAGTACATATATTTTCACTCAACCAATAGTTAAGCTCTGGAACTCTTTGCCGGAGGATGTGGTAACAGCGGTTAGCATATCTGGGTTTAAAAAAAGGTTTGGACAAGTTCCTGGAGGAAATGTCCATAGTCTGCTTTTAAGACAGACATGGGGAAGCAACTGCTTGCCCTGGGATTGGTAGCATGGAATGTTGTCATGATTTGGGTTTCTGCTAGGTACTTGTGACCTGGCTTGAAAACAGGATATTGGGATAGATGGACCATTGGTCTCACCCAGTATGGCTACCCTTCTGATCTTATGCTCTTAGATGTTGCAGGCCTATTTTTCCACTGGTAGACCATATGCTTGCTGAAATAGATGCCCTTAATAATATAGGGAGACAATTTCACTAAGTTGGACCTACAACCCTGAAAATCCTTCGATGATAGTCCTCCAATTTCACATCTCGTATAGAAGGAACATCTAGTGTAAGCTAAGAAGCAGATCTTATTTAGTTTAGGCGAAGGCCTATTCATTACCACATCTGAATGCCTAGATTCTGTTTTAGAATATTAATCTAACTCAATATCTTGCACACCGTAATTACATTTACATGGTGTAACTGCATCCCTGCCCATGCCCTATCTATGTCTATACCCCCACACATTTATGCTCTAGGCCACTGACATGCCCGTTATAGAACAGTGCTTAGGTGCCATGCTAGCACTTACCTACAACATTGCTAATAATTCTGTAACTTTACATGTGCAAAGGGCATGTAAATGCAGGAGCACAATCAGGGGCGTATCTGATATTCAGCGGTAGGGGGGGCCAGAGCCGACATGAGGGGGCACATTTTAGCCCCCCCCCGGCACCGCCACCATCATCATCGCCCGCCCCCCGCTACCGCCGCCATCGCCATCATCATCGCCGACACCCCCCTCCGCCGCTGACCCTCTCGACCCCCCCACTCGCTCGCCATCGCCATCTTTGTATGTGCAGGACGTCAGACTCATAAACCTGAAAGGAAGGAAGAAGACTTTGGCTGACGGGGGATGGGGTCCCCGCCAGCCCAGGTAGGCGATGGCGAGCGAGTGGGCAGGCGAGCGGGCAGGTCGACGGTAGGGGGGTCCAGGGCCAAATCTATGGGGGCCCTGGCCCCCATGGCCCCATAGCAGCGACGCCCCTGAGTGCAATTGTCGAATTGCTCTTCAGGCACATAAACAGCGCTGCTTTTGGAATGCCCCTTTTACTATCCCCAAATTCTATAAATGATGCTTTAAGTTGTGTACAGTAAGTTAGCTGCATGGCCAAATTGCGCGCACAAGTTAATTAACAAGCCAATCAGTGCTGCAAATTGGTACTTAACTGTGCAGATTTTTTGGTGCCCAAATTTGGGCGTCATTAAATCTAGTCCTAAGTAATTTGCACACTTAAATTATAGAATAGCGCTGAGCAATCTGCTAGCATTTACTTGTGTAAATGTACGTTCACGCGCAGTATTCTATAAATTTAAGTGTGCAAATGGTACTTAAATTTAAGTGCCCTGTTATAGAATAAGGGAGTAAGTTTGTACCTGAAGCAATTTTAGGCTGAAATGACCTGTGCTGCTCCTAAGTAGGTGACATCATCTAACAGAGCCAAGGCTGAGTGTTTACTCTGGAGGGAAACCTGCATAATTGTTCAGCAAAGAATTTGTGCAGAATTTTCCTCTGAAACAGAATTTTAAACATTGGTACAGAATTTACTTGTGTGGAGCTGGAACAGGGGCAAGAAACACAATTGTGACCCACACATAACCAGTCGGAGAAGGCTAAAGCACCGAGGAGTCCTTTTACTAAGCTGCGGTAAAAGGGGGCCTGTGCTAGCATCAACGAGTGTTTTTGACATGCGCTGAGGCCGCCTTTTACTGCAGCGGATAAAAGGTTGTTTTTTTATGAGAGAGTAGGGCTAAATTGTCAGTATTCTAAATGGAGAAGGGTAGATAGTGGGGTTCCACATCAGTCTGTGCTGGGACCGCTGCTTTTTAACATATTTGTAAATGATCTAGAGATGAGAGTAACTAGTGAGGTAATTAAATTTGCTGACTACACAAAGTTACTCAAAGTTGTTAAATCACGAGAGGGTTGTGAAAAATTACAAGAGGACCTTACGAGACTGGGAGACTGGGCATCTAAGTGGCAGATAACGTTTAATGTGAGCAAGTGCAAAGTGATGCACGTGGGAAAGAGGAACCCAAATTATAGCTATGTAATGCAAGGTTCCACATTAGGAGTTACCGACCAGGGAAGGGATGTAGGCGTCATTGTTGATGATACGTTGAAACCCTCTGCTCAGGTGCGACAGTGGCTAAGAAAGCAAAATAGAAATGTTAGGTATTATTAGGAAAGGAATGGAAAACAAAAATGAGGATGTTATAATGACTTTGTATTGCTCCATGGTGCGACCGCACCTTGAATATTGTGTTCACCACATCTCAAAAAAGATATAGTGGAATTAGAAAAAGTACAGAGAAGGGTGACAAAAATGATAAAGGGAATGAGATGACTAAGGAAAGGCTAATGTGGCTAGGGTGCTTCAACTTGCAGAAAGGATGGCTGAGGGGAGATATGATAGAGGTTTATAAAACAATGAGTGGAGTGGAAGAGGTACACGTGAATTACTTCTTAGTCTTTCCAAAACTATTAGGACTAGGGGCACGCAATGAAGCTACAAAGTAGTAAATTTAAAACGAATCGGAGAAAATGTTTCTTCACTCAACGTGTAATTAAACTCTGGAGTTCGCTGCCAGAGAATGTAGTAAAAGTGGAGTTTAAAAAAGGTTTGGATGGTTTCCTAAAGAAAAAGTCCATAGACCATTATTAAAAAGGACTTGGAGAAAATCCACAGCTTATTTCTAGGATATTCAAAAAATATAGAAAATGGCTATGCTCTACCTTAATAATATTGTAGAATACACAACTCTATATGGGAAGAGCAAAGTTACTACAACAGCAATCTATTGTTTGTAAGGGGATGTCTCATACTGTCATGCAGGCACACCGTAACATACTTATGTTAAGCCTTTGCAATTGTGACTCCATATAATCATTGACTGCCCCCAACCTCCGGCAGTTCTAGGATAAGCAGCATAAAATGTATTAACTTTTTTGGGATCTTGCCAGGTACTTGTGACCTGGATTGGCCACTGTTGGAAACAGGATGCTGGGCTTGATGGACCTTCGGTTTGTCCCAGTATAGCAATAGTTATGTACTTACCACGCAGCAATTTTGCAGGAGAGCCCTTACTGCCACCCATTGAGATGGTGGTATGGGCGCCCTTGCTAACCAGGCAGTAACTGGGCAGCACTGCATGCTACCCGATTACTGCCGGTTAAGTTCTGACACTACAAAAATAGGAAGCTTTTTGTAGGGCTCCTGTGGTACTTCCAGATTGGTGTATGGTAAGCCCGCTGCTTCGTCCCTGAGTGCATGTGGACCCAGAAGAAAGAGGACAACTGTGACCAAGCACAAGACCATATGGAGGAGGCTACAGTAGTCAGCTGGAGGACTAGAAGGAAGAAGAACAGATCTGTGACTAAACATGGAACTGGGATGAAGTGTGCAGGTCTATCATTAAGCTTCGGCAGGCATTCCGATGAGCTGAAGGACTGAGTGAGGATCCACCTGTAAACACAGGAATGGAACCAACAGAATACTCAAAGCAGGAGAAAAAGCTCTTTAAAGAAGCTGATCTGCAAACAAGGAATAACAAGTGGCAAATATGCAGTTACAGTGGAAAGTGTAAAGTATTAGTCCAGGAACCATATGTGGATCAAGACTGGACATGCGAATGGTTACGGAGAGAAGAACTGAAACTTAAGGATGAGAGATTGATAGCTGCAGCTTAGGACAGTGGATTACAGACAAGATGGTTCACAGCAAGCATAGAAAAAACTGGTATAAACTGACATTTGTAGATTCCGTATGAAAAAGTTGGCTGCGAAGTGCTGATAGCAGAAAATTTTGATATGGAAAGGCACAACAAGATGGCACTTTTTATTCATTGGAAACTCTGTAAACAATACATCACTGTTCCAGAAAAGATTTGGAAACATGACCCCAAGAGAAAGAAGTGGTTGTGATCACATAGGGCATCCCCATCCCGACACTGATAAAAAGCTGGATGCAAGAAAATTGGATATAGTGGTAAAAGATAACACTAGAATGACATTAATCATAGAGGTGTCGGTCCTGATCGATTACTCTGTGAATCGCATTGAGAGAGAGAGAGAGAGAGAAGATCTTCAAGTACCAAGATGTGCAGTCTGAGACAAAGAAAATGTAGCAGAAAGATACCAAAATATTTTCCATCAGTTTAGTGCAACAGGCTTGATCAAAAAGAATTTCCAAACACACCTGGAGAGGTTGTCTATATATGTTACATCTTATGAACGCCAGAAGGAAGCGCTCTCTGGCACAATGCAAGTTTTACAGTGAGCATCAGCAGTAAATTTGAGAGACTGAAATCATATTCCACATGCCATGGCTTAGGAGTATGGATTATACCTGTCATAGTATGGGCAAGACTATCCCATTTCGAGAAATTGCCCTGAGATTGGAATGAGGAATGCAGTTGCAATTCAAGTGGGATTAGAATAAAGAGGCTGCAGCAGTGGCAGAAGTTCAAATTTGGATTCTTTCTCCTCCAACTGAAATGGAATGCTTTCTGCCATTTCCTTTACAAAGTGTGTGAAGAAGAGGTCTTCTGGTGAAGACTTTCTTCTTTCTTGTGGAGAATAGGGGATTGGGAGGAGACCAGTTGACTTCTGATCAGGAATGATCAGACTCAGTTTCAGAAAGATGTACTGGTAGAGTTGTTTGAATCTGTGCCTGGCTAGCAGATAAGGCCTCTGTGAGGATTGCTGTTGTTTGTTTGTTTGATCCTAAACCTCAATGCAGACTGATATCTCAGTAAAGCTTCCTCCTCTGATGTAATTAGTGCTGCCGGTACCAGTACCGATACCCTACAAGGCTCTAGAATCAATGCAATGCTCTGAGGCATTGCAATGGTTTCCAAAATTGGTTTAACTTCCCTCAGCACTGAGGTTGATATATCCAGTGCCAATGCTTTGATGCTTGCCATTATTTCTTGATCTTCCTCTCCAGTTCCTCAAATACTGTAAATTCTAAACATTTTTAGCGTGTAGGAAAAGAAGTAGCATCTTTCTGGATCACTTGCGTGAATAGGTGGTTATGACCTGAACCCTTGAAGTTTGATGTGGTATCCCAGCTTTGTCTGAAGATGCTTGGGAGCTGGTGTCCCCCTACTCCTGGCATTGTGCACTGACAAGGGTCGATGTTGGTGTTTCTTCATCTTTGCTCAATGCTCCACATTGATGCCAGTACCCATGCAACAGAATCCTTCATGTGCATTGGGACGAGACAAAGTCAATATTTTTATCTTGTTGGTTTCTACTGATGTTTGAGGTTGAGAGAGAATAATGTTTCCTCAATACTGATGCCTCTCCAGCATCTGGGGCATCTTCACAGTTCTTAGGGATCGATACCACCAATGCCAATAGATGAACCAACAGCCTTTCCATGAGCTCTTGATAGCCATGAAGGAAGACCTAAAGCTGTCATCTTTGACAAATTACACCGCTGTTTATTTATTTGAATTTGGCAGATGCCTTTTTATTGTTAGCTCACAGTGAGTTATATTCAGGTTCAGTACATATTTCTTTGATGCTTTTCTACCTAGGGATGTTGTAGTTGGGCCTCAAGCATGACAAGCATAAATCACAAGTATTGATATCAGACATTGTCTTGCTCCACTATTGTCTGAAGTATACAAGATACTATTTAAAATTCAATTCCTTTCCTGCAATGCTTGGGGAACTGTATTAGAAAAAAAATATTGTATGCTAGAGATAAGTGTTAGGATAGCAGGGACCCAGGCTGAAGAAGATGCGGAGTAAGTGATGTTTTTCCTACATTACTGTGTAGACCCCAGGACACCTGTTTTCTAAGGAAGCCAATGCCATATGGGGATGGATACAAAGCAGAAAAATGAGTTATTACAGCTTAGCCCAGCAGTATGTGGGAAGAAACATTCTCTCTCAGAGTATCCATGTGAGGCTTCTACTAGCCAGGAATGTAAGCCTTCCACAATGTCAAATTAACTATCAGCAGGCCACCACAAGTGTAGCATACAGACAGAAAGGACCAATGGTCTATTATGTACCCCACCATAAGGCATAGGAGCCAGTTCTGTGGGTGCCATTGGGAGCTGAGCAAGTTCCTTCAATGTGTCCAAGAAAGAGTTATTTGTATTATGTTCAACACCTCTAACCATTTTGAAATGTTGACACATATGCTGCAAAATCCTAAACAGCCAAAGATTAGATTGCTAAACTGAGCATTGCAAAATTTTTTTTTTTGCAACACTATATTTGAAGCTTTTCTGTCAATGTACCTAAAATATGTCTTATTTCACTTGAATTACATTAACCATCATCATAATAGTAATGTAATCCTGTATAATAAAAAGGGGTATTTTCTGTTTGCTGTGGTCAGCATTTCATTCAACACTGTTCAACACTGGCTAAATTTGACCTGGTAAATTCACTGCTGGCCCCTCTGTGGGTACCAGAAGAAGTCAGAGCACTATCTGGTTAAATGCCACTGAATATCTGTTCTGGGGGTGGTCATGTGATTTAACTGGCCAGAAGACTCTCCTGCCTGGTTAAATTATTTTAAATAGCAACCCCAAAATCTCAGTTCAAAACACCCCTGACAATGTTATTACCTATTCTGTCCAGTCGGTCCAAGGCTACGGTTTCGAAAGCCCTGCGCATCATTGGATATTCCTCCAACACTTCATTGAAGTGGTCTACGGAGAGAGAGTAGAGCCGGCAGTATGTGTCAGCACGTACGCTGGCAGTGCGTCGGCCCCGAGTCAGCAGACAGATCTCTGGAGGACAAGAAGACAAGACGCCCAATGATTTGGTGTTCTCTCACTCAATAAAGGCCACCTCAGCAGTAACTGGTTAGTCAGATCAGTGTACCCACACTGACATAACCTGAAACTACAGATGGAACAGAGAGGTGGTGACCCAGGATTGAAGGAAGAAATCTTTATTAGAGGATCTGACATGGCCTGTGTTTCAGCGTTACACCTGTGTCAGGGGTCAGATGTTGATCTCATAAGTATGGAGCCTCCTATAGTGAACCAACAACATTGATGCAATCAGTAAAAACCATCTACTGTTTGGTGTACTCTGAGGCAAATATAAAGATTTTGCACTGCATAGGCTCTGTAAAGGCAGACTTTGAAGGGCTGCCATATTACACCCTCCTGTGAAAAAAAGTCTGCCTTGGCGGTTGAGGCGGGAGACAAGTCGGCACTTGAATAGTAAATACAAGTTCCTATTCAAGTGCCGCCTTATCTCCCCCCTCAACCACCAAGGCCCATGTAGTTCTCATTCTTCTTTATGTTCAGGACCAACATGGAAGGAGTTTGGGGGGGGGGGGGCTTGGGAGCCTCAGCCCCCCCCCCCCTCAACTTTGGGCTTGGGCTCCCCAAACTGCAGTACCCTGAATGGCTGGTGGAGATGCCCAAGACCCGCCAGCTATAGAGCTCCATGGCCCAAACCTCCCTAATGTGAGGAAGTTGGCAGCATGCTTTCCAGATGTTGATGCTGGCACTCCTTGCACATGCTCATTTGCACGCATGAACTGAGCATGTGGGAGGAGTGCTGTTGTCTGCAGCTGGCAAGCAAGCCGCCGACTTCTTCATCAGTGGAGGTTTGAGCCACGGAGCTCTTTGGCTGGCAGGACTTGGACATCACCGCCAACAAAGGTAAAATTTTTAATGGGGGGGGGGGGAGCAAGAGCACAGAGGAATGGGGCCTCCCAGTGGCATTGGCTGGCCTGACAGGAGGAAGAATCTCACCTGCACTGGTGCTGCGCTGATGCTCCTCCCCCCTGAAAAAATTCCATCAATCTAAGTAGACATTTGGTTTGCTTAGTGGCATGGCCAGTCATGTCAGTTTACTTTAACCAGATAGTCAGCTGGATATCTGGTTATCTCAGTACAACTGAATATGCCAGGTTAATATTAGACAAGTACATTCACTTAAATTTAAGCCATGACTTCGATTTCTCCCATATTTAGCTGATAATATTTTAAACAGACAGGTTGTTTTTAAACTTAATTTTATCCAGCTAACTCTCAAAATTAACCAGATAAATCTTCTGAATATTGACATCAGGAAGCACAAGGTTGCTAGCAATTGAAGCAGAAAGCCTCAGTGGACAACTAATTAGGAAGAAGATAGTGGCAACAGAAAGTGCAGGTAATACTTGGGGAACATGGCTGATGCTGAGGCTAATTACAGAGCGACAGCAAAGAATCAGCTTATCTTTTGAGGACAGAGAACACCACATTTGTCAGGAAGAAAGCCCGGAGAGAGGGCTTGTCCAGATCCAGATGCAGAGATGTTACTGTTGTTGCATGCCACATTTCTAGCTGACATTACTCCTAATTTATCACCAATCCCCATGAGGAAAACATAAATAATACTACATGCAAGAAAATTCCTCAAATACTGAAAAGAACACTAGCTTATAATGCCATAGTTGACAATGCTGAGACATTTCTTGCAGAGTCATGGTACCAAGCTACATTTTCTGTTGAGAAATCGCACCTCCAAAATAGGAGCCGTCAGCCAGTTTGGTCTCTTTGTTGCCTTTGGTGAGGACGCTCACCACCCCGTGCTGAATGAAATACATCTTTTTCCCGATGGTTCCCTCTCGGATGATGTAATCTCCTGGCTGGAACACCTCAAACCTTAGCTTTGTCAGCATAGAAGTCACAAAGTTCGGGTCAGCATTGGCAAAGAGAGGCATGGATGCCACTAATTTCCTGCAGTTGAAGTTAATGATTTCCTGTCAAAACAGAGAAATATAAACATCAGCCAATATATTTTAGATGATAAGTTTCTACTGAGATAAGTTTTTGTGCCTTTGTGATTCATTTTCCATGAGTGGGGCTCTGAATTGGTTCCTCCCCTCCCCTCTCCCCCTGGTCCTTACAGCCTTGGGAGAGGTGGTGTTATAAAGGCGTATCTTAAATTTTCCACCCAGGGTTCATTCAGTCCTACCTACAACACTACAAATGTAGATACCACAAATTTGTTTGCCATTCTGTTGACTGCGTCTTACCTATATTCCACTTGCATCCTACTGAAAAAGCTGCAAAGACTTAGAGACATTGCATTTCATGGCAGGGGACCATCGTAATCAGAATGTGACAAATTCTATTTTTATCTTCCCCATATGTTCAGCATTGATAATTAGCAGCAGCAGCTCTGAACAGAAACATTTCTGAGACAGATTTCATTCACATGTTCTTGGTAATGTCATGAAGGAAGATGTGGAAATTATGTATGACGGCAAAGGAATTTTTAGCAACTTTTATAGAATTTGGGAGTAATTCCACAGTAAATACTGTGGAACTGTGGCATTGTCCATGGAACACTGCTAAGAATTTGGATGCTTACCCTGCGCATGGCTCTGTCCAGAAATATTGGTGATTTACATTCCTTTCACAGAACTCTGAGTATTTATTCAGATCTCAGTGTCCAAATAAAATGGGCTGTCAATTGTGAGCTGGGCTTTGTGTTCCAAGAAGATAATGTTAGTGTATTACTTCTCCTGGGAAGGATGATATTATCTTCACCGCCTGCCTACCCTGGCAGAGTAGAAAGTGGTACGGGCCCAAGGGGAAGAATCCTTTTTAAAGGAAGATGTCTTTGGAGGTCTGTGGTATTTTAGTGTTATTTTGTTAGGGTCACTGGAGACTGCTTGCAGTGACAGAATGACAGGCTGAGAATGGAATTCTTATTTTTTAATGCCACATCATGAATCGTTTCCAGATGGGCACAAACTCCATTCTCCATTCTGGCAATTTGGTTGGGAAAAAAGCAAAGAAAAATCTGAAATGTGTTTCTTTTCCATCCTGGAACAGATTCTGAATTTAACCCTTATTTTAGGAGCAGATGAATTTGAACCAGAGTTTGGGGACTTGGTTAAGTTCCATGGGCAAGAAGAATCTGATTTAGTAAACATTTTCAAAGGGGCAACAGTGTTAGTCTGGTGTCACAAAAGTGGCAGAAGCATGTGACATCTTAAAGACTAATCAATTTATTGAGGCATGAGCTTTTGAGGAGCAGAGTGCACTTTTTTCAAATGCATGAAGTGCAGTTCCGGAGGTGAGTAAATAAATATGAAAATGGATTGGCGGGGTGGGGTGGGGGAATACGGAGTACAGAGAAGTAATTTCAGTGTCCATAAAGTGCCACTTGCCTCTGTCATTTTTGATTCTAATTAGGGTGGCTTTGCCTATCTACTGTACAATAACACTGTCACCATGTTAATCTACTTGGGTATATAAAAATAAAGAATAACAAAAATGTTATAAGCAATATTGCTTGACTAGATTAAGTACATTTTTGATTGGCTTTCAAGTGGTATTTATCCTTCATTATTTCAATACGAAATGAGCTAGGGATGATGTTTCCTAAATATACAAATAACCTGAAAGTTGGACTATCAGGACACTGTTTATGGTCACATTGGTTAAGTTAAAGAATGATAGGGGGAGAGTATATGAGCAATTAGGATCTCATGTCCTTCCAGTTATTACATATGTTATTCTATCTGTTGATTCATGGAGCAGCTGGTCCAATTAGAATAGCAAGGTTAACCATCATGCCGGGTTTTGTGTAACACAATGGTTCTGAACTCAGTCCTCAGTCAGCCCTCAGCCAACCAGGCTCATTTGAAGGAAAAATGAATATCCATGAGATATACTTGCATACAATAGAGAAAGTGCATGCAAAGAAAAAGGCAGACCCCACTAGGGGAATGCCGCCCACAAACGGGCGGAAGGCCAGCTGGAACAAAGGGGAAGGAAGGGAGGGCGGGGGAGGGGGCTAGAAAGAGTTAGGCTCAGAGAATAGGTCCAGGGAGAGAGTAAAGAAAGGGTTAAAAAGGCAAAGGGCAAGGAAGAGGAGGAGGGGCGTGATAGACAATAAAAGATACAGGTGAGGGAGCAGGCGGTCCTTTTTGAGCTTTAAAACTGGATTTGTTAACCTTTTTTGGTTCTCACATCCCTTTAACTGATTAATGAAACCCTCGCATTCTTTTCTTAAACCATGTGTTCACTAATGACTACTGACAGCTACATATGTCACAGTTAGCCACTAACAGTGCTAATGGCTAATGTCACTAAAATTGCAATAGTACACAGTTATACTACCAACAACTGTCCTAATACCTAACTAACCTCACTCTGTTTAGAAAGTTTCAATAAATTGCCTCAGATTTCAAGATCTTTCTCCACACCCCATCTGACCTCTTCCAACTTCCCCTTGGAGGTGTGGGCATCACTGGTTAAGAGCCCCTGATTTAAAAAACATGACTGACTTGGTGTGTCCTGAGGGTTGAGAACTGAGGGGCAAGTTAATTCTATTTGAAAATTAGAAAAGTTTTGTTTCTCACCTCACGGAGGGGCTCGCTCAGCTCCCCAAGGATGCTCTCTTCATCAAACATCTTGCCTTGGTAGCGGTGTTCATAGTAGTCATGGATACGCTGGCGCATGTCTGCAGGCAACTTATGGAAGGACATGTACTGCTCCACTTGCTTGTACTTTAAAAATAAATTCAAAAAGAAGAAAGTCAGTTATAGACCCGGACATATTTTATTCCTGAATTATTTTAGACAAGGTGGTTTTGTTCCAGCTGAAAGAGTAAACAGTGGTGTTGATCTCAGTGTCTGATTTGGATTTAGCCCTTATGTTTGCCTTCCTTCCTAATGTATTCCTTTCCTTGTTATTCTGTGCCTCCCTGGAACATCCAGACATTGAGGCCAAGAGGGCCAATTTGCATTGTTTAGAATATGTTCCTGATTGCCAGCTACGTAGTCTCAAACTTTTGCAGAATGTGGCTGCCAAATTGATTTGGGGGGGGGGGGGGGCAAATCTACTGATCATGCTACTCTGTTTCTTTTAAGATTACATTGGCTCCCTATAAAAGCTAGAATTCAGTTTAAGCTTCTATTGTTTATTTTCAAAATTTTACATGGCCTTGGCACCCAATCATCTTTGCTTAACAATTTCTCTCGGTTTCTTAACCAAATCCTTATGCTCATTGCAGGAAATTTAACAATTCCATCAAAAGATCATAAGAACAAAAGAGTAGCTATACTGGGTCACAGCAATGGTCCATCTAGCCCAGTATCTTGTTTCCAACAGCGGCCAAGCCATGTCACAAGTACCTGGCAGAAAACCAATTAGTAGCAACATTCCGGAGCCCCAAAGAGTAGCAACATTCCATGCTACCAATCCAAGGGCAAGCAGTTTCTTCCCCAAGTCTGTCTCAATAGCAGACTATGGACTTTTCCTCCAGGAACTTGTCCGAACCTTTTTTAAATCCAGATACACTAACTGCTGTATCAGTTATAGGCAGAGGACTTGACTTATGGAATAGGTTACCATGCACTCCTAGAGCAGTTGACTGCTATTATACTTTTAGGCACCTTTTGAAATCTTATTTGTTTGAACAGTTTTTAATGGTTTTGTATTTTTAATATGATCAATGTCTTCTAGGGACTGTAGCCTAATTTCTTACCTTTTTCTGATCCACCTTCAGCCTTAGTTTGATTAAGCAGAATATAAATGCTCATGTTAGATTAGATGAGATTAAATCAAGTTCTATACATTATTTGTACATTATCTTTGTGGGCTTCTGCATGTTTGTGTAGTTTTCTGTATGCTAGCAGTGCAATATCTGTTTCTATGTGGGCTTAAATGCTCTGTGCCTGTATACATATTGGTGCATCTTCCATATCTGTGGATATGATAGTATATATTTGTTCATGCCAGTGTCTATATTCATGAATGTGTTGCAGCATGCATCTGAATGTTAGCGCATATCACAGTCAGTGTCTACGCATGATAATGCATATGTCTGTGCTCGCCAGCTTGCGTGTATTCATTACATTTTGTCAATGAGTGCTTGTAAAAGTGTGTGCAAATGGCAGTCTCTGCAAGCCTGTGCGGGGAGAGGGGAGAAATGTGAATCTGAACATGTCAATATACGCCTCTTTGTGTCTTTTGTATGCTGTTTGATATGTGGAGTTTGCCTTCCCATTTTGTACAGATGTGCCCCAATTATTATCTTTTTCTTTTCAGGTCATGAAAGGTCATGGACCCTTAAGTTCTATGATGTGTGCCTTTTGTGATGAGTCCTTCAGAGCAGCATAATGCCTGTTGCCTGGAACAGTAAAAGGCCATCAATGGGTATGGATTAAGTCAATTAGGAGCATCTTTTTATAACCAGTTGTAGACTTGATGGAACCTTCATGAAGTCATGGAGCCTGCTGATTGGCTCTACTAATGGGCATTAATGGTGCCTTAGAAGATACCCACTACTGTCAACAAATCAGAATCTCCATGGCAACCTGTATTTTCAGCAGTGTCAGGACCACCAAAAATACTTTAAAGCCTTTTCAAAGGTAATTCTTTTAAGACGCTAAATAGGTTTATAATAGAAATGTATGCTTCAGCACAAGCATTTTGTGGAGTTAGTAACTGTTTCAGGGGCTAGATGGCTGACTGTAAAGAGGCTGGATTTTGACTAATATTGTTTAGTTAGGTCAGATTATTAATGCACACATTTCTGGGATGGTTAATCAAATCTACATATTTCCCTCACATTTTTATAATGTAGAAATATGTAAAGAGGTACTGGTTGTATCAGACATATACAACAGAAAATAAAAAGAGAGCATGGATCAATTTATAGCAAACATACAGAACACAGACATTAGTTTACAGTTCAATACCACATTTGAACAGTTTTATAATTTATCTTCCATCGAGCAGTGATAGAATCTCTGTTGATAATTTATTTATTTTTATGACACGAGGAGGCTGATGTAACACACTGTGCATTAGAGCTACTACTACTACTGAAGTCAAGCGCAGTTTCCTAGCGTGAGCATTAAAAAAATCTTACACTTTATGCAGTAAACATATTCTAGTTAATATTCAAAATGATTTAACAGCCAGAAATGGTTGCTGACTGGTTAGATCACTTGGTCAGGGCTATCTGCTAATTTTTAGCCGCAGCAAAAAAGGCTTTACTACAGGATCTTGTCTTCCTCTCTTCAATAGTCCCTTTCCCTATGTGTCCTATCTGTCTGCGCTACCGTTATCCCTTATTGTCCTGTCTGTCTGTCCTGATTTAGATTGTAAGCTCTTTTGAGCAGGGACTGTCTTTTCTTCATGTTCAATTGTGAAGCGCTGCATACGACTGGTAGCGCTATAGAAATGATTTGTAGTAGTAGTAGTAGGATGCGCTCAAGCATCCTGCAGTAATTTTTGGGATTGGCAGACCTTTAGGTATTTGGGTGTTACTTTAGATTCCCGACTCACATTTTCTGCACAGATTTCCCAATTATGCAAGTCAGATTTCTTTATTCTCCAACAACTCCAACTGGTTAGAAGCTACTTCGATCATGATACATTTCATTCACTTATTCTCTCCCTTCTGATGTCAAAAATTGACTACTGTAACATAATATACTCGTTACTCGCAAAAGTGTTTCCAAACATTATAAAATACCGCCGTTAAACTTCTTTGCCATGCTAAAAGAAACGGATCTTGTTTCACCCCTACTTCAGAAATATCACTGGCTTCCTTTAGAGGAACAAATCATTCATAAACTTCTTACTCTTACTTTTAAAGCTTTCCGGTAGGGATTCCCAGATTACCTGGCTAACCTTACTATTCCATATTCACCCATTCATCTCTTGTGATCACTCAACGATTTCTGCTTAGTTTTGCCAAATCCCAAACAAGCTAGCTTAGAACGAACCAGACATTGTGCCTTCTTTTTTGTAGCCCCTGCCTATTGGAATTCCCTTCCTCAAGAAATCCATGCGGAATTGTCTTTTAAGAAGTTTAAGCCTGCTGTAAAGGCCTGGCTGTTCTGCCAGGCGTTGATCCTCCAAGTTAGCCGATTGTGATCATTGTTGTCAGTTCAGACTCATCCCCTGCTCCTCTCACTTCTCTACCTTCCCCTTTGTTTGCACCATCCCTGTATGGATCTGGATTGGTCCTTCTTAGTGTGTGTGCTATTTACTTTCCTATCTGAACATTGTAGTTCCTTTCTTATATCTGTCATATTTGTTACTATTTTTTAGAATTGTAAACCACCTAGGTCTACCTGTTAGTTCAGGAGGTATATCAAATTACCGTAAGTAAATAAATAAATAAATGTATTGCAGGTCATTTTAGCTTAGACTTTTTCTGTTAAGGTACTTTGTAGTTTTAAAAACATTTTGAACCATGATTGGATGTTACTCAGTTTTAGGTAAAGACCAAATGCACAGTCCCAGAAAGTCAATGTATTTCTCCCTTATGCAGATAATTGTTTGCAGGAAGAAGAGAGGCTACGCTGCAATTTGTAGTCTACAGTATGTGTCTGTCTATATTTCTCTTTGTCGTCTGAGTTCTTTTTCTGTCTCACTCCGTCTACTGTTTTGTCTGCCTCTGTTTCTCCATCTTTCATGCTGTCATTCTCACCTCCCCAACCCAACACTCTCTCCCTATATCCCTGTGATCTTACTCATTACAAGAAAACTGGCAAAGCAGCTGAGACCAGACAACATAAAAACTAAACTGCAGCCTACACTTAGCAAATTGGATAATCAGGGGCTGGAGTGAATAATTGAATGGGAGAAGACTTGTTTATTCTGCAGAACTTAAACAGCAAAGAACAGATAAGCATTCAGTTACAACATGCATGACTGGCCTGGCTATTTTGTAGCCCTGCACTGTGTATTCTCAGAGACTGCATTAGCTTGTGTTAACTGGAAACCACTGCTCCTTGTAATCTAAGGTTATCTAAAACCAATGTAGTTTGCAGCAACTGGGGGGGAGGGGGGGGGGGAGTTGAGGTGTGCTACCAATATAACCAGGGAGGAGGAATACAATGAAACCAAAATGAAAGAAAACCTTTCCAAAAATCAAAACAAAAGAAAACCTCTTTGTATTTCCATTCCAAGAGCTTGACTTGCTGTTATTAGGAATATTAACTTCTCATGGAGATTTGTAGTGGATTTCATGGCCATTTCAGGACAGTATAGGCAGAGAACAAATAAGATTTCAGATTTTTACAAAATAATAAATAGGACCTTCTAATAAGGGATCTCAATTGGCCACACATGCAAGCAACCCATGTCAAAGGGCACACACTAGACCTCATTTCATATAAATTGTCCGCAGACCAAAACCTAATAATAACAGATATTAAATGGACGGAAACACCTTGGACCGATCACTACAAACTAAACTTATCCCTAAATTGGCGGAAAAAGGGATCACATCGTATACAAGAAAACACAACCTACATCACAAGAGGCCAAATAGACTTGACAACATTCTGGCAACAGATATACAATAATGAATGGACAGCACAAATGGACTACATAGACTACCTCTCCGATAAAAGATGCAGAAGCATACTAGACCAAATAGCACCCGTACAAACAAGAACATCACGAAGACATACTCCGATACCATGGTTTAATGACAAACTGAAAAAACTAAAAACACAATCCAGGAAACTCGAACGAGCATGGAAAAAAATAAAAGATGAACACATGCTCAACGCTTGGAAACAAACTCAAAGGAAATACAAATACGCAATAAGACAGACCAAAAGGTCATACTATAAAACTAAAATAGGACCTGATTACAAAGACACGAGGAAACTATATCAAGACGTAAATAAACTGCTAGACACCACCTCGGTCACCACAACCAACACAGACATCCCATCTGCAGACAAACTTTCAATGAAAAAATTGTAAATCTATGCAACACACTTCCTCATGACAATACTGATATCGAAAACTTCATCAATGGTCTGGACCCAACTTCTGGAGAAAACCCAGCAGACCGAACCTGGTCAAACTTTGCTCTCCTCACTGCCGAAACAGTTACCCATGTGATTCAAAGATTCTCCAACACTCACTGCAAATTGGATACGTGCCCCAGCTCAGGGCCGTGCCAACACAGTAAGCGGGGTAAGCACCGCAGGGGGGCGCCCACCTCTGGAGGGTGCTGCCCTGGTCCACTCACTTGCAAAATATTTTACCTGAAGTTCTGATTCTCCTCTCTCCCCTGCACTTGCAAAATCTTTTACCTGAAGTTGTGATTCTCGTCTCTCCCCTTCCCTCTCCACGTCAGGAAGTGAAGGCAGCCCAGCAGTGCTAACTGAGGCAGACACGCTCTGCTAAAGTTGCTTCAAAGAGTACAACCAGTGCTATATATGTCTTTGGTGTGGGAAGAACTCCTCATTCAGGGTGAGCTTGAACAACATTCAAATTAAATAGAACAGGTTTGGAGGGAGGTGTGCAAGTGAGACTGGGGAGAAATAAAAAATAAATAGTGTAATTGTTTGTTAAAATCTGTAAGTGGTTCAAAGTTTTTTTTTTTTTTTTTTCTGAGCATGTACACTGAGAGGAGGGCATGACTGCAATGATGTGTGCATAATTATCAGGTAACCTGAGATGTCTACAGCTAAAAGCCATTTCATTGGCTGATGGTTCAAACAGTAGGTTCAAAGAGGAAGTTTAGCTGCGTTGAAGAGCTGGCAAGTGAAAATCTGATTGCTTTTTTTGTGTGTAATTACTAAATGTTTTGTGTGTAATTACTAAATGTTTATTTCTTATATATCGCCACCATTCATGATGTATTGTAAGCCACATTGAGCCTGCAAAGAGGTGGGAAAATGTGGGATACAAATGCAATAAATAAATAAATATAAAACATTCTGCTTGGATAGGAAGAGTTTGTGATATGTGAAAATACATTTTGCTTTAATGAAATTGCTAAACTTTAGAGTCAGATACTTATCAATGAGGGATACATACAGTGCTTTTTTTGTGCCGGTACGCGCGGGCACCTTTTTCCTGAGGTCCGGCTCACTTGCCCGCTCCCTTCTGTTCCTGCTCTCGTGCTCCAAAATCTTTTACCCAAAGTCGCCATTCTCCTCTCTCCCCTGCCCTCCCCTCCATGTCCAGCAATTCTCTCTCCCCTCCCCTGCCCTCCCCTCCATATCCAGCACGTCGCGTCCTTCCCCTGCCCTCCCCTCTCCTCTCCATGCTGGACATGGATGGGAGGGGAGAGGAGGGCAGGGAAGAGAGAATTGCTGGGCATGGATGAGAGGGGAGGGCAGGGGGCAGAGGAGACATACTGGACATGGAGGGCATGGGAGGTCAGCGAAGAGAGATTCGCTGGACATGAAGGGCAGGGGAGAGAGGAGAATTGTTGGACATGGATGGGAGGTGAGGACAGGGGAGAGAGGAGAATCGCTGGACATGGATGAGAGGGGAGGGCAGGGGAGAGAGGAGAATCGCTGCACATGGATGAGAGGGGAGGGCAGGGGAGAGAGGAGAATCGCTGGGCACGGATGAGAGGGGAGGGCAGGGGAGAGAGGAGAATCACTGGACATGGATGAGAGGGGAGGGCAGGGAAGAGAGATTCTCTGGACATGGATGGATGGAGGAGTTGGCGGGGAGAGAGGAGAAATGCTGGTCTTGGATGGAGGAGAGGGGAGAGAGAATTATTGCTTTATATGGATACAGGGGAGGGACGAGAGAGGAGAAATGCTGAATATGGATGGAGGGGATGAGAGAGGAGAAGTGCTGGAAATGGATGGAGGTGAGGAAAGAAAATAGAAGAAGATGCACATGGATGGAGATGAGGGAAAGGGAAGAGAGGAGAAAAACTGCACATGGATGGAGAAAATAGGCAAAAGCTGGATCCACGTTATACCTCCTCCAGTCAATTCCACAGAGGAGGACACAGCTTTTACTTATGGATGTAGGGTAAGAAATGAAGAAGAAAGTAGGAAAGTAAAGAAATAAATGGAAAGGAAGCCCTGGAAACGGAGTTAAGAGAACAGATAGAGAGCAGCAGAATCAGAGACTCGGACCAATATGGATAGAAAAACAAAGTCACCAGACAACAAAGGTAGAAACAATAATTTTATTTTCATTTTAGTGCAATGTATAGCAATTTGTTTTCTAAGAATATTGCTGACAATTCCTGTCAGTGTGGCAAGTGGTGAGCGATCATTTTCACAGTTAAAAATCATTAAAAAAATTTTTTTTTGTTACATTTGTACCCCACGCTTTCCCACTCATGGCAGGCTCAATGTGGCTTACATGGGGCAATGGAGGGTTAAGTGATTTGCCCAGAGTCACAAGGAGCTGCCTGTGCCTGAAGTGGGAATTGAACTCAGTTCTCCAGAACCAAAGTCCACCACCCTAACCACTAGGCCTCCACTTATCCAATTATTTGTGATCAAGTATTTCGCAAGAAAGGCTTGTAAGCCTTGCCATCTTGTGCCACACGGGGGGGGGGGGGGGGGACGCCAACTGATAGTCTGCAGGGGGGCACCAGAAACCCTAGGCACGGCCCTGCCCCAGCTACCTAATAAAATCCACCCCCGACTGATTCATAGTAGCACCTTCTACCTTCACCCTCTGGTCCCTCGTTCCACAGCTTCTTTTCAATTGAAAGAGACTCGCCTCCTGTGCATTTATGCTGCATAAGTATTTAAATGTCTCTAACATATTTTCCCATTGGTCACTACAAACAACTGCACCCCATACTCATTATCCCCATCCATCCACACAACCCTCACCATCCATCCACACACATTCATCCACACAACCCCCTCCATCCATCCACACACATCCATCCACTACCCACATGCAGACATGTCTGAGTCTGCAAATGGAGAAAAAGGGGAAACACATCACTGTGTTATTTATTTATTTACTTAAAATATTAATAGCCTGCATATTGAAATGTTTATGTGGATTACAATAAAACACAGTCTCTAATACAACCAATTAAAATATACTGTAAAAGGACAATTCTATAAACTAGGTGCTACAATTCTATTATAGAACAGGCTGCTACTGCTTGCCAATTTCACGCTTACACAAGTTATAAAATAGTGTCAGTTATGCATGTAATTTAATTTAATAATTAGCCACTCATCTGCATTGACGACCAATAATTGGTGTTGATCGGTGCTAATTGACATTAATTTGAAATTATGTAACTGGCCCAAGTCGGGATTCTACAAATTGAGTGCACAAAATCCATAGTGCTCAACTGCAAAGGGGGCATGGACCTAGGAAGAGCATGGGAGGGTCAGAGGCGTTCTTAGAACTTACATGCACAGGGTATAGAATACTATCAGTTATGCATCTGACAGCAGTTAGGCCTTTGAGCTAGCGTAAGTGTTTGCGCTTAAAACTAGGTACATAACTGCAGACACACTAGTACTCTATAGCACATGGTTAGGGGGAGATTCTATATATGGTGCCTAACCAATTGGCACAGAAATCAATGTCGACTAAGTGTATTCTATAAGCGACACTTAGATTTAGGTGCGGTATATAGAATACGCTTAGTTGATATCTCAGTGCCTAAAACTATGTGCCTCCATTTACACCAATGAAAACATGGCATAAATCCTGGCATGTAGATTTGTACGCACTGGGCCATATTATATAACTATGCGCATACATTTTGGAATGCCCATTTCCACATCCATAACCATGCCCCTTTTTGCCTGGATATGTTAGAAGTTAGACGCACTGCGTTACAGAATGCGCTTAGCGAGTTGTATGTGTAAATTCTAATTATTGCCAATTAGTGCTCATTATTGCTTGTTAAGTGCTGTTAACAATGCTGATTAGCTTGTTAAGCCAATTAATTTACGCATGTTGTTATAGAATATGCTTGGATTTTGGTGCCAATCTCTAGGCACGCTATATAGAATCTGGGGTTAGTGTGCATCATCCCAATGCCTAACTTTAGATGACCTGTAGAGAATTACACCCCATATGTGCACTTTTCAACTTGCTTCTAAAAGTCAAATAATTTGGTTTCATTCAATTGAAATGGGAGGTTCCAAGGTTTATGCATCAAACATAAGAATGCCTTATTCTGAGTCACTGAGAATCTAGCTAAAGTCGTAGATGGAATGGTCCACAGCCTTTGTTGAGATGACAAAAAGGCCCTACATCATTCACAGAAAGTCAAGAGTCAAGAGCTAGACTTGTGTTCTTCAATGCAAGATCCGGGGATCAATGGTAGATCCCGGAGAAATCTGCATTGGCCCTCATCATCATCATTCGGAATTTTTTTCTGCCACTCTTTGCCTCTCTACCCAAGTAAATGGATGGGAGGAAAAATGCATGCTAGAAGGATAAGGCATTCTCACTACATGAAGATAATGCATTTGGAAATGTTCACCTTCTTTGAGGATACCCTCAATAAATAGTTTGAAGATGGGCTTGGGGGTAGATACCATTGATACACACTGGTCAGCATTGTTGCGGCCTTGCATGGGAAGATATTTGTTGGCTCTTCTTCAACTCATATGGAAGTGGCCCTGACTTAAAAATTAGCGAAGACCACTGAGCTATACACTTTGCACGACCTAAATAAATATATTTAAGAAATTACTGTTAGGACTTTGAACTGCATTCATGTTTCAAAAGCACCCTCTACAGTTCATTCACAACTGGGACAATTTGGTCATTCTCCTTTGCTCCCACCAAAAGTTTGCAACAGTGTCTTGGAAAAACTGCAATCCTTTCAACACAGTCCCTGGCAAAACCTTATACATGAATTACAATAATTAATATGAGTTGTAATCATAGAATGAATTAAAGTTGCTAGTTTTTCTCTTCAAAGTATGGTCAAAGTTAGTGTAATTGATAAATATGAGAAATGCAGCTTTAACCACCGAAGACGTGTATTCAGTGATTTAGTCTACAAAACGATGTGTAGCATTCTTTAACTTAATATCTAGCCCCCAACATTCTGGGCAATAAATTGAGTACATTATCTTTTCTGCTGGTCTAAGTTGCCTCATTCTTCATTGCACTTAGTTTCAGTCTATGATATTGCGATTTCTAAAGTCCCATTGCCTTGGCTGATTTCTGAACTAAAGTTCTGAGATGTCCTATCTTGTGATAATTTTAGATAGTTGATAATGAAGCCCCAGGTTTTAAATGTGGTAGATAGGCACAGTGTTTCACAAGCTACTGCTGTTGTGGAGGTTTAAGCACCTGTTGACTCCTCTGATTTTCAGATCGTTCTTCAGGCTATGATCCTTTATGTCTTCAATTATTATAACTTCATTTAGTTTGAATTGCCAGCGGTGTCAGTCAAAGCATTACAATTAGTGCAGAATGGAACGGCTTGTACTTACGGCCTGATCTCTATATGATCATATTCATCTGTGCCTCTGTGCACTTTAAAGGCTAGAGTTTAAGCTTTTATTACTGGGTTTTAAAGGTCTGCAGTATGTTGCTGCTTGGTGGAAACAAACCAGAACAGATCGAATAAACAGACTTTATTGATAAGGTAAACACCTCAATAAAAAGTGACCAACAGAGGCTGTGTTTCACCCAAAAGGGCTGCGTCAGGGGCTCTATAGGTGTGTGTGTGCATACACTACACTGGGGAAATCACATCTAAGTTACCACCAAGTGTAATGAATAAGCTAAAAACGATTTCAGGCAAAAAACTCAGCATACAAACAACATCGGGGACAAAACCACATTCCAGTAAATGATAGTGTGTAGTCATACCATTCAATAGCCAGTTTGTTTGTTTCCATGTTGGACTTTACAGATCATATGTTGCTCCTTTACAACATAGCTGAGCTTTGATTCACTATTGTCTAGCATGCATGCTGTGAGAAGTAAGAGGTTGCTAGGACCGGGGAGAGTCCTGGGGGTGGCAACAGGTGTAGCTGATTAGGGGCTGGGTCCTGTGTAGCTAATTAACCCCTTTATACCCACCTGAGTTGTGAAAGGGAAGTGAAGTGAGCTGGCAGCAGAAGAAGAGGGATCCCCCTGGAAGATACTGGGTAACCTTATGGACTTGTGGTGGACTGGGTGTCCAAAGGAGACAAGCAGGCTGGAAATCCTGGGGTAAGAAGGCCCTAAAGCATTAGTGGGCGACTGTGTGTCCCCAGTACTTGTAAAGAACTGTGTGTTCAAAGGAAGGACTGTGTGTCCCAAGTACTGGTAAAGAACTGTGTGTTCAAAGGGAGGACTGTGTGTCCAAAGTACTGAGAGAAGCAGGCTGCAAAGCCTGGGGTTGGGAGTCCCCAAAGTATTGAAGCTAGTACTGAGCCCATGTATCTGTGTGGGGAGGCTCAGTGTGAAGACCTATGAAAGCATAAAGTATTAAGCTAGAAGAAGTGTGCCCAGGGGCTGGAATAAAGAGTTGCCTGAGAAATATGCAGTTTGTGAGACCTGTTTAATTTGCTTAGTGGGAACCAGGTCACCCTGAGCGAGAAGGGGTAGCACACTAATTTGCATATGATCTGCATATTGAGAACCAGGTCACTCTGAGTGAAGAGGGGGATATCACAATGCTTCATTCCTCTCAGCAGTCTTTTCTGGAGGTACCATCATTATGTATATACCAAGAGCCAGCATATGTGGGTGCATGCCGGCTCTCAGACCTTCAATATCCTTCCGTTTGTATTACAAACTGAGTAGAACTTGTAAAGTTTAGAGAAGGTTTTAAAAGATTGCTGTTTTGGGAGGTTTTTGACAATTCTGATTGATGTTTTATGCTAGCTTAAGTGTTTGTTTTATGGCAGCATCATGTTTCTTTCAAAGACAATGCAAGTGTTTGTTACCAACTTGGGATTGTTAGAAAGATGGGCCATAAATTAATTAAACCAAGAAATGAAGAAATATTGCAGCCATTCCACAAGAGCATCTTGTTATGAATTCATGTTAGAAAGTGCATTCACTCGATCCCTGTCAATGTATGTAATACACAGTAACACAGTAAATGATAAAGACCCACATGGTCCACCCAGTTTACCTAACAAAGTGGACAGAGTTGCACCCACCACTCTGTGCAGACCCCAGCCACCCATGCTTAAATACTGATTGTCAAGTCTTCACCATAAGTACATAAGTATTGCCACATTGGGACAGACCAAAGGTCCATCAAGCCCAGCATCCTGTTTCCAACAGTGGCCGATCCAGGTCACAAATACCTGGCAAGATCCCCAAAAAAGTACAAAACATTTTATGCTGCTTATCCAGAAATATTTTCCCCAAGTCCAATTTAATAATGGTCTATGGACTTTTCCTTTAGGAAGCTGTCCAAACCTTTTTTAAACTCTGCTAAGCTAACTGCCTTTACTACTTTTTCTGGCAATGAATTCCAGAGTTGAATTACACGTTGAGTGAAGAAACATTTTCTCTGATTTGTTTTAAATTTACTACTTTGTAGCTTCATCGCATGCCCCCTAGTCCTAGTATTTTTAGAACGCGTAAACAGACGCCAACCATATAGGCAGCCAAACATGATGGAGTCTTGGTTATCACCATATATCATCCCCAAATATTGCTGACAGTATTCAACTTACCAGCCAAGATGTCTTCTTCTCTCCCCGCCCCCCCCCCCCCCCTTGAGCTGCACAGCACCCTCACTCACAGCACGTGACAATAAAGTAATCTACAACACTGGAGTTGCTGAAGTTTCACCTGTGTTTTGCCATTTGCGGGACACATATGGTAGAAGTCTGTCTGGTATCAGACTTGGTTTCTCCAATGCTGGAGTTGCCAAATCTTCTTCAGTCTTTTACCATTTGCAGGACACAAACCATAGAAGTCTGTCCAGCATCGGCCTTAGTTCCTACCTGTTATGTGTAGGTCAGCACTAAATATATGACATTCAGCACAGAATCTGTTAATAACTTCAGCTAAATAAACACTGAATAACTCCCCTCCCCCCTTGTGGGGGGGGGGGGGGGGGGGCTGTCCACATCTCAAGGTGTACTCTGGAGAACTGTGGTCAGCCATGAAACTGAGTTCTGTCACTTATAAAAGATGTAAACCATCTTAAAAGCCACACTGCAAATCCCAATTTCACGCAACCATTGTATCACCAAGCTATGAAAATCAGGATGTAAGAAATCAAACAAAATAGAAAATGTCATTTGAAATAACAGCATATCCCTAAGACTAGTTCTCACATAGCTCTGCCAATGACTTCCAGCACTGCTCTCTCCCTTATTTACCCATATTCCTTGATCCTGATGTCATAGCAATCCCTGTTATACCACCACTCTACCAACATACCTCAGGTTTGACCAGTGGCACTGGATCTCCCTATCCTCACATACAGCTATGCTTCAATGCTTAATTACTGACTGTGGTAGCATAGCTAGTGGCCATTTTGGGAGCCCTATAGTCATCGTCCAGGTACAGTGTAAACCAAAAGGAAACTTTATTGCTGAACAGGCAAACAAAATATCAATTGGTTTCTGTCACAGGTTTAAGATAGCAATAAGCACATTAACAATGGTTTCTCCTCTCTTCAGCAGTCCTTCAGCAGCATAGTTCTAGTCACACGTGCATAAATCCGGGTTTGACTGTAGTTGGAACACTTAAGTCTGAGCCTTCGCAAATAAAGAAATGCACTCTTTCACCTTTGCAGTCTTCTATTCCTTCTCTTGTAACCCCTGGGTGGTTACTCTTTACCCCAGGTGCAAACTTACATAAGAGAACATAAGAGTAGCCATACTGGGCCAGACCAATGGTCCATCTAGCCCAGTATCCTGTTTTCCAAACAGTGGCCAACCCAGGTCACAGGTACCTGGTAGAAAACACTCCATACTACAAATCCCAGGGCAAGCAGTTGCTTCCCATGTCTGTCTCAATAGCAGACTATGGACTTTTCCTCCAGGAATTTGTCCAAACCTTTTTGTAAACCTAGATATGCTAACTGCTGCTACCACTTTGGAAACAGGGTCACTTCTTGCTTCCCTGGGTCTCCCCCACAGGTACTGCAGCCCAGCCAACACCTTGGAAGGACTCCTTCACTCCGAGTCCTCCTCCAGGAGACCTCTGTACTTCGGGTCTCACTCTTGGAGACCTCTTCCCTTGATGCCTCTCTGATCCAAATCTGCTCCCAGCCTGAGCTTCACCCCTCTGACTTAGCCTCTGACATGGCAGATTAGCACCACCTGCCATAAGGTGGCTTAACTGCAACATCAGTGAGCGAGTGTTCTCGGGAACACCTGCCACTATATCACTCACTTCCTCACGCTGGCCTAGAGTATCTCTGCTATTCCAGGAATGCCCACCCTTACCTCACAGCTGTATCAGTATTGATCCCTACCTACAGCAATCCCTGCTATTCTAAAACCTCCCCCAACCCCACCCACCATTTCTGCCAATGCACCTTGATTCTGACATGCACCAACCTCTGCTGTTTATCACTGGATCTCTCTGACACAGTTCTGCTTACATATTTTGATTCTTATATGTAGAACTGTCTCCTATTCCTATACCGGTCTCTCAAACTGTTGTTTTGGGATTTGAAAGCACAGGGTCACCTTCTTTTTCAATCCTACCCGTTAGTGTGGTTAGTAAATCTTCATGGCCCCGTGTGTGTAACTCTAACACATGTCATGAAATGTTTTTTACTCCCACTGCAGTAAACCAATGGCCTGGAAATTGCCATGCATTAAAAATATGTGCAGCCAGAAAAAAACAGTGCAGACTGGTGCAGTAAATTGTTGTGGTCTGCTGCATTGGAAGCTCTTACCTCTCTTCCTGCCAGTTTGTGAGCAGGGATTGGATCACACACTGACAGGAGGGGAGGCAACCCCCCCCCCCCCAAAAAAAAGACCATTAAACCCCTCAGTGGGCCCGGATTCCCCACCTCTTGCCTCCATGCCCTTGACTTCCCCCCAAAAGCCCATTAAAAACCCCGTGATTTCCCAACGTGGTACGGGCGGTTAGCTTGACGGAGTTTAAAAAGGGGTTAGATAGATTCCTAAAGGACAAGTCCATAGACCGCTATTAAATGGACTGGAAAAATTCCTCATTTTTAGGTATAACTTGTCTGGAATGTTTTTACGTTTGGGGAGCGTGCCAGGTGCCCTTGACCTGGATTGGCCACTGTCGGTGACAGGATGCTGGGCTAGATGGACCTTTGGTCTTTCCCAGTATGGCACTACTTATGTACTTATGTACTTATGTACTCTAGCCCCCATGTCCTGGACCTCCCAAACCCCACCTTGCATGTCATAAACATTCCCCTGTAGCCCAGTCTAGATTTCCCTGCTCCTGTCTTGTCTCTGCATCCCAAGGGGCATCCAGGTCAGAGCACCAGTGGCCTAGTCACACAGCCCAGGGAATCTGTTGACCAGAAAGGTTCCGTGCTCCATCATCTCCTAGACCAATAATACATACCTGGTCTGAGGTGGAGTCCAGCAGCATCCAGCTGCTCCCACTGCCTTTTTGGAAAATGGTGGCACCTGTTCCTTAGTGGTATGCTAGGATGCATAGCTTGGAGTTGAGTCTATCAAATAAGGGAAGACTTCCCCATATGGGGAGGGGTGGTGCTCCTCTTTAATCTCCTACTGACTCGCTTCATTCACAAGAAACCAGAAGAGAGACCCTTTCTTACAGGGGAAAGGAAGACTCTTCTTTTCCCCTCCTCAAAAGCATCTGAAAGCAATGCCCCCCCCCCCCAGCTGAATTTGCTACTCCCTGGTTCATCAACCTCCCATGACTCACAGAATCCCCCCTTTACAACACTGCCACTCCCCCAGCCGTACCTTATTCCTTCTGAACTCTCGCATGCCTCTAACCTCATACATTAATACTGAAATACACAGCCCTAGGACCCTGTATGAAAAATCTGCTTTATTATTTATTTATTTTATTGCATTTGTGTCCCACATTTTCCCACCTATTTGCAGGCTCAATGTGGCTTTAAGTAGTAGCAATCAATAAAGAACAATGGGATCTTTCTTTAGCATCTCAAGCAGGATTCAAAATTATTTTCAGATACAATGAAAAAGAAAGCCAAAAGGGAACCTCCCAGGCAATGGAGGATAGGGAAGGAAAGCTGCGAGGGGAATGCCAGAGTGGGCAAGTTTCCACTCATTACTCAGAACACAGATGGCTCCAGTTCTGTCTGCTGTAACACCTTGCTCAGCAGGGAGGCTCTGTTATTAGAATTTTTACTTCTTAAGTGCAAATAGGAATTTGAAGAATGATAATGAAGTTTGAAATCTCCCCCAGTGAGATATAATAAATTGTTAATGACAAAAAAGGCATTTTTGCCTCTCTGAATGTGAAGCCACACCATGAATCTCACACAAACATATTCTCCTCAATTTTTGTCTCATGAGCTGCAATTCACACCACAAAATATGCAGGTTTCTTCTTGTATAGTCATGTGATGTTCTATATCATCTGTAGCTGGTAATAACATCAGTAAATTTCCATAAATATTTTCAATAGTCCCTTTTCATTTACCAAATTTCTCCTCTATAATTTATGTATGCCCTCTGATACCATTCTGCTTTTGGATGTTTTTGTCTCTTCCAGCTGCCATATTGGTTTCAGACTATTTCACAGGACTTCACATACCTCTTATTATCATGCTGAGACATTTAATTGCCTTCACAGATTAAAAATGTAATACATCACTAGCATGGATAAGACAGGCAAGTTATAAATGAATAAACGAAGGGGCAGATATTCAATATATTCAACGGGGTAGGAGGGCTCCTATCTTGTTGAAAGCACTGAACAGCTCCACACATGATATTCAGCAACATTTAATTGGATAGTGCCATTGTAGCACTATCTGGGCAGCAGGGGCGGCCCAAGACAATCTGCCACCTGAGGCAGAAAATGAGCTGGCACCCTGGCTCCTCAGCCACCGCCCCCTGACCTTCCCCCCCCCCCCCCATTCCCTTACCCAAAATTACCTTTTCTATTCTTTCCTTGTTTTTCAAAAGAAGGCGATGGCAGCGACTCCCATAGGCTGTCCTGCTGCCGGTTCGGCTCCTTCTCTGTACTGCTGGTGGCCAACCTTTCTGATGTAATTTCCTGTCGGAGGCGGGACACCCGCAGTAGAGAGAAGGTGCCAGGACTGGCGGCAGGGCAGCCTATGGGAGTCACTGCCACTGACTTCTTTTGAAAAACAAGAAAAGAAAAAGGTAATTTCAGGGAAGGTGGTTGGGGAGGGAAGGGCAGGGGAGGGGGGCGATGCCACCTCACAAGCATGCCACCTGAGGCAGGTTAATGGTAGGGCCGCCACTACTGGGCAGACCTGTAAGTTAGCTGGGCACTGCTTATATGCTGATTGGAGTGGAGGAGTGGCCTAATGTTTAGTGCAGTGGCCTGACAACTGGGTTCGATTCCCACTGCAGCTTGTTGTGAATTTGACCCTCCATTGCACAAGTACAAAATAAGCACCTGTATGTAATATATAAACCACTTTGATTGTAACCCTAATCCTTAATATTATTTCATGCCTCCTTACCCTACCAGGCAATAAAGGTCTGGAATGATTTACCTAAGGAGTTACAAGTATTAAATTACTATTTTTCTTAATGAAAACATTTTTCAACGTTTTTCTTTTGTAAATATGTTTTTGGGATCTCTTCTTCATTTATAGAGTGATTATGTAGCAGGTTTTTTAAAATTATTATTTTTAAATGATTATTGGATTGAATATTAGCTGGAAGTTATTTGATGATAATTATGAATGTTATTTGCTAATATTGTTCTAGTCATCCATTCTCACTGTAATCTGCTTAGAACTCATTGTGACCTTAGCGGAATATAAATTATAATAATGAAATAACCACAGAAATCCCATCCCCTTTTCCCTTCTTTACCACTGTCCAGGTAACTAACTAGGCAAGTAGAACCACATGAAAAGCAGCCTGGTTAGTTATTCAGGTACCGGCACTGAATATTAGTGATGTTCAGATAACATCTGGGAGCCATCAAAGAACTCGATATTCAGTGCTGCTACCCAGATATGACCTGCCACCAATGGGCTCATTTTCGAAAGAGAAGGACGTCCATCTTTCGACATAAATTGGAAGATGGATGTCCTTCTCCCAGGGATATCCAAATCGGTATAATCGAAACCCAATTTAGGATGTGTCCAACTGCACTCTGTCGCAAGGATGGCCAAAGTTCAAGGGGGCATGTCGGAGGCGCAGCGAAGGCGGGACTTGGGCGTGCCTAACACTTGGACATCCTTGACCCATAATCGAAAAAAAATAAGGATGTCCCTGACGAACACTTGGACGTTTTCACCCGGACCTGTTTTTCTTACGACTAAGGCACAAAAAGGTGCCCGAAATGAACAGATGACCACCGGAGAGAATCGGGGATGACCTCCTGTTAGCCCCCCAGTGGTCACTAACCCCTTCCCACCCTCAAAAAACATCTTTAAAAATATATCGTGCCAGCCTCAGATGTCATACTCAGGTCCATGACAGCGCATGCAGGTCTCAGGAGCCGTTTTACTGGGTACTGCAGTGCACTTCAGACAGGCGGCCCAGGCCCATACCCCCCTCTATGTGTTACATTTCTGGAGGAAACAGTGAGCCCTCCAAAACCCACCACAAACCCACTGTACCCACATCTAGGTGCCCCGTTCACTCGTAAGGGCTATGGTAGTGGTGTACAGTTGTGGGTAGTGGGTTTTGGGGGGCTCAGCACACAAGGTAAGGGAGCTATGTACCTGGGGGTATTTTATGAAGTCCACTGTAGTGCCCCCTAGAGTGCCCGGTTCGTGTCCTGGCACATCAGGGGGACCAGTGCACTACAAATGCTAGCTCCTTCCATGCCCAAATGGCTTGCATTAGGACGTTTTTGACATGGATGTCTTTGGTTTCGAAAATCGCTGGAAGTCAGAAACGTCCATGTCTAGGGATGACCAAATCTAGGGACGTCCAAATTTAAGGATTTGGATGTCTCTGACGGTATTTTCGAAACGAAAGATGGACGACCATCTTGTTACAAAAATACGGGTTTTCCTGCCCCTGGATTTCACTGTTTTGCAAGGACGTCCAAATTGCAACTTGGACATCCCTTTCAAAAATGCCCCTCCAAATATCCAGGTCTAATTCTGCCTGCAGTGGTCAACGTTTTAAAAATGCTGCCCCCCACCCCCCATGGGCTGAATGTCAACCGGGAAATTAATTGCTACTTAGGCTCAAAGCTTTGGACTGCTTAGATCAGAGTCTCAACTGCTGTCCTGCAGCACACTACTGTGTGGTGGAGAAACCTCAGATGAACTGCAAAAGTTTTGCCATACAGAGAGAAGATGGAGGTGGGTCACAGCTGCTGCTGTTTGGAGCAAAGGCCTGATCTGTTTTTCTTCCCATGCCCTTTGAACTATGGCCTCTGGCTGGTAGGAGAGTCAGTGAGGGGAATATCTTTCTTGCTGCTGCCTGCTGTACTGGCTTCCTTTGTTGTTGGAACTATGGGGGGCTGGTTGGTCTTGAATAACTATGTGGAAAGCTAGCAGAGGAAGAGGTAGGAGCATGTTCCTCTTGCTGGCAAAAAGCAAATCCAAAGGGGGAAAGGAAATTAGGTGGGATGGAAGTACAAGAGGCGAGATGGAAGAGAAAGTGGTGATGCCAGGTAATAACATAGAGAAGAGAAGATGACGATTTCAGGGGAGGTGTGGGGGAAAGAGAAGGAAGTAATGACAGGGAATGAGGACAGTCAGAGGAAGGTGATGATACGGAATATGATTCCTGGTAGGATGGAAGGAAAAGGAAGGTGGTGATGTAAAGGGGTGGAAAGAGGGCGAGAAAGTGATAGTGCCAGGGAGTGGGTGTTGAGGAGGGAAAGTGATTATGCCAGGAGGATGGACATGGAAAATGATGGTGTGCCATGACACAAGTTGGAAAACACTGCATGAGACTATACTAGTGTTTTTGATAATGTTAGTAACAGCACTAAGCTACACACACACCATTTTCATCGTGGCTGCAGGACTGAGGCATCTCATCACTACGTTCTGTGTGATGGATGCCTGTATGAATGGAGGAAGGGCTGTTTGCAGTTCTGCTTGCCACTGCTGCTGTCAGAGGAAGTCAGAGTTAATGACAAATTTTGCCATCATAAATCTTCCTTAGCTCTTGCTCTTCTTGCTGCTCCTACTGCCATATCATATTTTTAAATTGTCCTGAAACTAGGGCAGATTAATATTAATGTAAAGTCATTTTTCATTCCTCCTGGATGGACTCTATAACCTTGAGCCAGCTGTGAGAACTCCCAGCAGCTGTGCAGTTCCTGACTATGCCTTGTTCTACAGAGATCTCTGCACAGGACCAGGCTAGAAGCAGCAGAGCAATGTAGCAAGTGCCATGAAATTGGACTGTTCTTCTTTATACTTTTGAGAAGGGAGAAGGGAAAAAGGTTAAATTTCAGAACAAGGCTCACAAGGGCTTGTGAATATGAGTGTACAGGGGCCAAAAGGTTATCATCATCATCACATCAGGCTTCAGATCCCACAGGACACAAATGAAGCAATGAATGTTTTCTATAATACCACCATCATCAAATGACAGACACATTGGGTACAGTTTCAAAGACATTATGGGCCAGATTCTATATATCACGCCTAGCATTTCATGCCTAAATCTAAGCGTATTCCATAACAACGTGCGTGTAAGTTAATTGACTTAACAAGGCAATCAACATTTTTAACAGCATTTAATAAGCAAAAATTAGAATTTACGCGCATAACTCGCTAAGCGTATTCAGTAATGAACTGCATCTAAATTCTAAAGTGTGCAGTTCAAAAGGGGTGTGGCTATAGGCAGGGAAATGGGCATTTCGTGGGCGTTCCCAAATTTACTTGCATTGTTATTGAACATGGCCAAGTCCACGTAAATCCACGTGCTGTGATTTATGCCACATTTCTGTTGGTTTAAATGGATGCACATAGTTTTAGGTGCTGGGATATGAACTAAGTGTAGTCTGTATAGCACACCTAAATCTTATAGAATAAGCTTAGGCAAAAATGATTTCCATGTAGATTTTCCAGGTGCCATATATAGAATCTGGCCCTGTTTGTGCAGCGCGGCGTACGCCTTGTAGCGCTATAGAAATGCTAAATAGTAGTAGTAGCCCTATGTACCTTTTATGGGAGTTAAATTTTAGTTACCTGAAAGTATATGTATATTTCTAGCTGCATAAAAAATAGGGATTTGTGGGTATGCAGAGACATCTCTCTTGTCTTCCCCCTTCTCCTCCACTGCTAACTCCAGACTTCGTTCCTTTTCCCTCGCGGCACCTTATGCCTGGAATAGACTTCCTGAGCCTGTATGTCTAGCTCCATCTCTACCTGTTTTCAAATCTATGCTGAAACCCACCTTTTCACCACTGCTTTTGGCTCCTAGCCTCTGCTCAATTGCCCTCCCCTTGTTCCTTCTTACCCAGTACTTCCCTTGCTCTTAATTGTCTTGTCTGTCTGTATTTTTTTAGATTGTAAGCTCTATTGAGCAGGGACTGTCTCTCTGTGTGTCAGGTGTTCAGCGCTGCGTGCGTCTGGTAGCGCTATACAAATGCAAATAATAATAATAATTTTGGAAACATATTGCCTAGCTAAACACAAACTTTTATTTTAGAGACAATAGTGTATCATAGACATGCCACTAACATAAAGAAGAAAACTGTATTGCATAACAAACGCCACCACCATATTACTTAAAAACTATTTTTAGCTTTATTTTTTCATATCTAAGAGAGAACATATAAAAACTCACTAACTCTCACTATGTAAATACTACGGATAGGCTGTTGTTTGCAATAAAATGTCATTCACCGAGTGTGCATGATGGTTTACACACGTGTTCACCCTATTCACAAATAGTAACATACTGGTTGATATTCAAAATGATTTGATCTTCCAGAAACGACTGCTGACTGGTTAAATCACTTCTTCTAGGCTATTTGCTAATTTTCAGTGGCAGTTAACTGGTTATCACTGCTGAAAATTTGCAGTTAGTGCCTAACTGAAAACCAGATATTTTTATGGGGGTGGGGAGGGTGGGGAAGGGTGTTCCGGGGTTGCAACCCAGTCCTATCTTTATGTGGTAACCCATAGCTGCTTAAATTCTAAATATTGACTTTCAGAGGTGATCCTAGGTCGGCTGCCACCCGGGGCGGATCGCCGCTGCTGCGCACCCCCCCCCCCCCCCGGGGTGCAGCGGTGTCTGTCCCTCCAGGGTGCAGCATGACACTCCCTCCCGGCACAATGACACCCCCCTCCCCGGCGCATCAAGCCCCCCCCCCCCGGGTGCATTCTTGGCTGCTGGAGGGTGCAGAGAACAGCCGCACACCTGTCGCCTCCACTGGCTCCCTGCTCCCTCTGCCCCGGAACAGGAAGTAACCTGTTCCAGGGCAGAGGGAGCAGGGAACCAGCAGAGCCAACAGATGTGCGGCTGCTCTCTGCACCCTCCAGCAGCGTGCACCCAGGGCGGACCGCCTCCACTGCCCCGCCCTTGCTACGCCACTGTTGACTTTATTTATTTGGATATTGCTCACACCTTTTTCAGTAGTAGCTCAAGGTGATTTGCATTCAGGTATACTGGGTATATCCCTGTCCCTGGAGGGCTCACAATCTAAGCTTGTACATGAGGCAATGGAGGGTTAAGTGTCTTGCCCAAGATCACAAGGAACTGCCATGGGATTTGAACTGGGCACCTCGATGTCAAGACTGGTGCTCTAATCACTAGGCCACTCCTCAACTCCTATTAACTGGAAATGTGTTAGCTGGCTCCACATAAACCGAATATTCAGTGCTGAAGCCCAGACATAGCATGGTATTGAATTTCCAGGAATAATGCCAGCGGCGGTCAGCAAAATGCTCACTGCCACCGGCTGAATATTTACCCCATAGTAACACAGTAGATGATGACAGATAAAGACCTGCATGGTCCATCCAGTCTGCCCAAAAAGGTAAACTCCTAGTATATGATAACATCCATAATTGATCTTGACCTGTCCATACAATTTTCAGGTCACAGACAGATAAATAATTAATGCCCTCTAAAGAAAATGGAATGACATTCATGTGTTT
Source organism: Microcaecilia unicolor (assembly GCF_901765095.1). Lineage (NCBI taxonomy): Eukaryota > Metazoa > Chordata > Amphibia > Gymnophiona > Siphonopidae > Microcaecilia > Microcaecilia unicolor. The sequence continues at coordinate 676,509,398 of NC_044031.1, read as the reverse complement.
GGAGTGGTTTGGACCTTAAGCATGAACATTTCAAAATGATTGGATGTGCCAAACACAATACCTTTTACCCTTCCCTGGACACAATAAAGGAGCTTGCTCAGTATTGGGAGTGCTCAGCATCCAGTGGCAGGCCATGGAGCTGGCTCTGATGGTGCAGATTGTTTTGCTTTATGCAAATAAGGAATATGAACTGGATGGTATATAATTTACATTTCCAATGAACACTTGCCACACGGCCATGTCTTTAAGAAAAGGGAAACCTGCCTTTTACCAGCTGTGGCAAAAGGGGACCACGGTGTGCATTAAAAACACATGCCAGAGCAGGCCCCCTTTTGCAGCAGCTTCGTAAAGAATCCCGTGGAAGGGCATAATCGAAAGGGGCGCCCAAGTTTTCCTGAGGATGTCCTCGCAGGATGTCCTGGCGAAGGGGCGGGGAAACCTGTAATATCAAAACAAGATGGGCGTCCATCTTTCATTTCGATAATACGGTTGGGGATGCCCAAATCTTGAAATTTAGGTCATCTCTAGAGATGGTCGTCCTTAGCCTTGGTCATTTCTGATTTTCGGCAATAATGGAAACTAAGGACGCCCATCTCAGAAATGACCAAATGCAAGCCCTTTGGTCATGGGAGGAGCCAGCATTCATAGTGCACTGGTCCCCCTGACATGCCAGGACACCAACCGGGCCCCTAGGGGGCACTGCAGTGGACTTCAGAAATTGCTCCCAGGTACATAGCTCCCTTACCTTGTGTGCTGACCCCCCAACCCCCCCAGAACCCACTACCCACCACTGTACACCAGTACCATAGCCCTTACAGGTGAAGGGGGGCACCTAGATATGGGTACAGTGGGCCTGGAGTGCACTGCACCCACTAAAACTGTTCCAGGGACCTGCATACTGCTGTCATGGAGCTGGGTATGATATTTGAGGCTGACATAGAGGCTGGCAAAAAATATTTTAAAAACATTTTTTGAGGGTGGGAGGAGGTTAGTGACCACTGGGGGAGTAAGGGTCATCCCCGATTCCCTCCGATGGTCATCTGGTCAGTTTGGGCACCTTTTCGTGGCTTGGTCGTAAGAAAAAAAGGACCAAGTAAAGTAATTCAAGTGCTTGTCAGGGACGCCCTTTTTTTCCATTATGGGTCAAGGACGCCCATGTGTTAGGCACGCTCAAGACCCACCTTTGCTATGCTTCCGACACGCCCCCGGGAACTTTGGTCGTCCCCGTGATGGAAAGCAGTTGAGGACGCCCAAAATCGGCTTTCGATTATACCGATTTGGGCGACCCTGAGAGAAGGACGCCCATCTCCTGATTTGTGTCGAAAGATGGGCATCCTTCTCTTTCGAAAATAAACCTGATAGTGAGTTTAACTTCAAATATCTAACATTGTCACTTAAATTGATAGTACTGTAATTTAAAACTTCCTAATTAGACATTTCAAATGACACATTCACCGCACAGCTGAATATGGACCTCAGGGAATCTCTATGATTATTATTGTTAATGTATAATGCTACAGGAGTATGCAATGCATTACACACACCTATAGTAGGCAGTCTCAACTTTTTTGATGATTATAATCTAATAACACTGACAGATAAGAAACACAAATAAGAGACATTGAGCCTTTAACTTAAAAACAGTGAGGCCAATTATGGCATTATGTTTTGTTAATGTTGTACAGTAGTTTTGAAATGAGTATGCATTGCAAACTATACCTACATTTATTTTTAAAATAGGGTTTATATTAGTAATGTTATCCTCATTGGATGGATGAGACAATGGTGCACGGAAGGGGGGCTTTAGTTTTGTTAGGAACCAGGGAACTTCTGGTTACTAGTGCTAATAATTGAAAAGGAGAGAGAATAGTTTTTAAACTGGATCATTTACTCAGGCGTGCATAGTTTGGAGGGAGGTATCTTCAGATACTGTCAAAACATAGTAATTAGAGTTTCCTGACAGAGAGGATATGAGAAAAGCTGAGAGTACTTAGATGGATTTACATAAAAAGCAGCTAAATACGAATAGTTCAAAATAATTTGAATTAACTGCTAATAAGCAGGTTGTGAATTAGAATAAAACCAATTGATGTGGCTGTCTATGTGTATCCGGCAGAAACTTACATTTCTGAGCCCTCTTAGCAATAGGATATCCGAAATGACAGAGCCGATTAAACTGGTATTAGGGTAGCACTGTGGGACTAATTTTGAAACAGGGTGCATATATCAACGTTGGGAGAAGGAGCCTATTTTATGCTTATTTTCTAAAGGCAACTTTAAAAAGCTCAGAAAACCCCAAGAGCAGGAGAAATGTTCAACAAAAATAATATAAAAATTCTCACGCAAATACCCCCAAATTCTGTATTTGTGACCTGAGTTGCGTGTGCAACTCAATTGGTTAACAAGCCAATCAGCAATGATAATTGTATGTTAAGCAATTATCAGCACTAATTGGCACTAATTGGAATTTACATGCACTACTTGCTAAGCGTATTCTATAGTCTGCTTAAATTCTACCACGCGGATCTCAAAAGGGGGTATGGCTAAGGGAAGACCATGTGCGGGTTGTAGGTATTCCTAAAATGTATGTGCAGTGTTATAGAATAACCTGTTCTGCACCTAAATTGAGACATGGGCATTTATACCATTGGTGTAAATGACTGCATCTAAATTTTAGTCATGTGGATGGCGCTATGCATATTCTGTAAACCATGCATAACTTTTGGAGTGGTTTATAGAATACGTGTAGTTGCATTTTCTATTCACGCCAATTTTTTTGGCAGCAAATATAGAATTGAGCCCATACCCCTGGATTCTATATAGCGCAACTTAAGTTGCACATGCAAATCTAGTTGTATTCTGTATTTGTACATGCAACTTAATTAGTTAACAAGCTAATCAGTGCCAACAATTGCCACTTAAGCAATTATTGACACTGGCATGTGTATTCTGTAATGTGATGAGCATAAATTCTGAGTCGCATAGTTGAAAAGGGGACATGGTCATGGGCGTTTCTAAAATCTATGTGTGTTGTTATAGAATACACCCGGTCTGTGTCTAATTTAGGTGTTGGCATGTACACTAAGTTTTACTTGGCGTAACTGCCCATGACTAAATTTAGTCGCACGTATGGGCACTCGGCATACTGTATAAACTGCATGGAAATTTAGGCTTATTCTATAAAGTGGTTCAATTTATTTATTTTTGCAGTTTTTAGTACATAATATTATTTAATTGATTAAATAATAATCTGAGTAAATGTTCTACTGCCGGGTTGGAGACAAGCGTATTTCATTTTGGCGCCAAATTACTTATTTTTCGATTTTGTCCCCAGCATGGAAGTGGAACATTTACTCAGATTATTATTTAATCAATTAAATAATATTATGTATTAAAAACTGAAAAATAAATAAATTGAACCACTTGATATATTTGGGAATCATAAATAGTTTTTCCTGTGACGCCAATGAAGAGGTTGGTGTTATAAATCTCACTGTGTTTGAAAGCTAATGTTCAGTGAGTTACAATGCTCAGGAATGCAGTAAGGATTGCTGTTGATTTGGGATTATATTTGGACTGGTATCATCTTATAACATGGCCGAACAGACATTCATGCAGTGCAGAGAGGTAGCCTAATGGTTAGTGCAGTTCGGTATGAGCACTTACACCAGCTTTTGACATAGGGTAAGTACTCATGCCTAAGGTTAGATGTGACACTGTAAACTTATGCTAATGTTCTATGATAGCAGTTTCACTCAGCACGCATCATCTCAACGCTTACATTTCGGTGCTATTTATTGAGTTTACCTCTTAGAGCTCTCCCTCGATCCTACTGTCTGGTCATCCAGTCAAAGAAATTAATCAGATTTGTCAGTCAAGAACACTCCTTCTCTAAATTTAAGAAGGCTTGGGAGATTCCTGCTGATGGACCTAGCAGTGGCGTAGTCACAGGTGGGCTGGGGTGGGCCAGGGCCCACCCACATAGGGCTCAGGCCCACCCAACAGTAATACAGATTTAGCAGTAGCTGGTGGGGATCCCAATCTCTGCCAGCTGAAAACGCTACTCTCCACGATACCGGCACCTGCACATTCTCAGTTTTCAGCGCCTACCTGCTGCAGACTGCCAAGGTGGAGAGAAGCATTTTTCCACAAGCTGAGATATTTTTTTGGTGGGGTGGAGAACACTTGGTGCCCACCTACTTCTTGCCTAGGCCCACCCAAAATCTGCTGTCTGGCTACGCCCCTGGGACCTAGGAAATCTACTCTATGTGCTTTTCTTGATAGGATTTATGCACTCAAAAAGTGATCAAGTTTTATAAATAAATAGATAGAATTTTTTTTACTCTTAATTTATTTTGAAAAAGAAATAAAATATAAGTATATCCCTAAATGTAAGGCTCAATGGGCCATTAGTCTGACAGAGTATGACACCTGTTGTGTTCTTATGGCACAGATCTACAATGCTTTTGCTGCTGAAACAGCAGTGGAAGTACTGCAGAACAGGAATGAATATGGGCACAATTGTGTGAGGTTTTCAGTGATTAATAGCCAGACATTCTGCAGAAGAAGAAGACACTGAAAATTATGAAAAAAGCAGTTTGAAGAGCAACTTTCTTTAAATTAGTCACGTTATTTTCTAACTCCTCTTACTCTCTTATCTATCTATATGTTCCATCTTTGCTTATACCCTACACTGTCAATTAAAATGTTCTATTACGTATTGTGTTGACATTGTAAGTAGTATACTATCCGCCTTATTTTCGAAAGAGAAAAACGCCTATATTTCGATCCAAATCGGGAGATGGGCGTTTTTCTCGCAAAGGCGCCCAAATTGGTATAATCGAAAGCCGATTTTGGGCGTTTCCAACTGCACTCCGTCGCGGAAACGAATAAAGTTGATGGGGGCGTGTCAGAGGTGTGGTGGAGGCGGGACTGGGGCGTGGTTATCAGCTGAGGAGAGATGGGCGTCTTTAGCTGATAATCGAAAAAAAAGGCGTTTTTACCTCGATTTTGGGTCACTTTTTTTGGACTCTTTTTTCTCACGAACAAGTCCCAAAAAATGCCTCAACTGCCCAGATGACCACTGGAGGGAATCGGGGATGACCTCCCCGGACTCCCCAGTGGTCACTAACCCCTCCCACCAAAAAATCCCCACTTTAAAAACTTTTTTTCCAGCCTGTATGCCAGCCTCAAATGCCGTACCCACCTCCATGACAGCAGAATGTGTTCGATCCTGTCACAGCCTTTCCCTGGGTCAGATGTGGCTCTTGGGTGCAGTACAGGGTCACATCAGCATTGCATTGTGGTGGGTGTACGGTATTGGGCTCCGTGATTTCATTAGTTTGTGTTACAGTCTCACGATGTTGGTAGTTGGTAGGCTCTTCTCCCATGGTGCTTTTCCCCCTGCCTACTGGGTCAGAGTGTGCCCTGTTGTGTTTCCTGTTGTAGTCCATGCGGTAGTGGCCATTTTTGTAATCCTGTTTTAGTTCCCTTTCCTGTGTTAGCCACGTTAGAGAATTTAGTTCTTACCTTGAATGTGGCTGAAAGAGGGCATTGTACAGCATTCTGCCAGCTCTGACCTACTGCTAATCTCAGTACCAGGGAGACTCGTTGCCAGTGGGGCACAACCTCTGATCTGCAGTTAATTGTGAGTAAACGCAGTTATTCCAATAAAGGACATTTTTGGAGAGATTAGTCTTCAGGTGTCAACTGGTGTGCCAATGTTATACAGCAGCAACAAGTCCTAGAGGCCTGCGTGTATGCAGGTCCCTGGAGCACTTTTAGTGGGTACCGCAGTGCACTTCAGCCAGGTGGCCCCAGGCCCATCCCCCCCCCCCACCTGTAACACTTGTGCTGGTAAATGGGAGGTCTCCAAAACCCACTGTACCCACATGTAGGTGCCCCCTTCACCCCTAAGAGCTATGGTAGTGTTGTACATTTGTGGGTAGTGGGTTTTGGGGGAGGGGGGTTGGGGGCTCAGCAACCGTGGTAAGGGAGCTATGCATGTGGGAGCTTTTTCTGAAGTCCACCGCACTGACCTAGAGTGCCCAGTTGGTATCCTGGTATATCAGGGGGGTGAGTGTACTATGAATCCTGGCCCCTCCCATGACCAAATGGCTCGGATTAGGACATTTTTGAGCTGGGCGTTTTTAGTTTCCATTATCACTAAAAAAAACAAACGCCCAGCTCAAAAACATCCATTTTTTTGAAAATACGGTTCGGTCCGCCCCTTCACGGACCCATTCTCGGAGACAAACGCCCATGGAGTTAGGTGTTTGCGTTCGATTATGCCCCTCCACGCCATACTTTGTATTGTTATTTGAATGTTTTTACTGCTGTAATTGTCTATTGCTCATTTTTTATTTATTCTTACTGTACATTGTCTTGAGTGAATTCCTTCAAAAAGGCAGTAAATAAATCCTAATAAATAAAATAACTAAATAAGGAGACGGGGTGGAGTTCTCATTGGCTGCTTCTGAACTGTAGAACTCTTTTTATGGGTGTGCATGTTGAAATGAACTTCTTACTTTTAGAGAGTAATTGAAATCCTTTCTTTTTCTTTGGTAACTGCTATGGGACACTGCTGATTAAATGTTACTTATGGTAAATTTCCCTTGTGACTGTGTGATGGGTGTATGGAAGTGTGTGTGTTTGGGCTCGTGCTTTTATGCTGGAGATTGATCTTATGATTTAATTGATTTTAATTTTATAAACCACTTTGAATGACTTAGGCCACTAGAGCAGTCTATAAGATTTTATAATAAATATATAAAATAAATTATGGCTTTAACAGATTCACAGCAATGCCTGAATATTAATACTGTATATACAGACTTCTATAAATAGGAATGAATCCTTACCTTTTCCTGGTACTGCCGCCTGGAGGAGTCCAAGGATTGGATGAGTGCAGTGGCGTGGCCAATGAACATGGCATAGCAAGTGGCACCCACAATCATGCTCAGCATGGTAAGCCAGACATCCGACATGCCAACAGGAGCTTGCTGCCCGTATCCAATGCACAGCATGTGACTCATTGCCTTGAAGAGTGCATAGGAATACTGCTTCCCCAGGAGTCATTCTAAAAACAGAGAGAGAGAGAGAGAGAGACTGTTCACATGACAATAAAGGAGACCGGCATGAGTCCTCCTACCCCACCCTTTCACTAAAGTGACAGCAAGCCCTCCACTGATCTTGTGAGAAAGTGACAATCACTGATGACTACATAGGCATATACAGAATTCCTCTGAGTTCCTAATAAATAACTTCAGTAACCTTTCTTTAGGAAAAATTATGTGTTTTGGGGAAACCTGGAGAAGCTTACAGAGCCACATGGTACTGGAAAACAAACTTAAAGCAGCCAAGTAAATTTATAGCTGCTCTGAAGATGCCACCTGCTCACAACAAATTCAATTCAAAATAGCGACATTGACATTTTGCACCTTTTGCCTTGGGCTTCCGGATTTAACCATACCTTATTCCCCTCCATACCCTCCACTCTCTAAATGACCATCATCTGATTCTCCCATGCCCCAAGCAAGCATATTATGAATCCACTAGACACAGTGCTTTCTATTTTGTCGCCCCTCACATTTGGAACACACTTCCTCCTTTCCTTTGGTCTGAGACTCCCTTCAAATCTTTTCAGACTTCTTTAAAAACTTGTTTTTTTAAGTTAGCTTTTGGTGGATCGGATTGACATGTTGTTCTAGAATTCATGAGCAGCCATTTCTCTTCCCACTTTATCTCCCCCCTCCTTTGCTTTCTCTTTCTTGATTTGATTGATAAACTTTCCTGTCTTGAAATGGAGTTCTTTTCTTTTCTTTTAATTTGTAGTTTGTACACCGCTGTGCTCTGCCTCTGGCAGTTATATTGGTTTAGTAAGTTTTAATAAATAAAAATAAAATAAATAAAATATGTGCAAATGGTTGTTAGCCATGTGGCCCGTAGATATCAAATAGGACATGCAGCATTTAGCACATGCTAATGTTCGTTATTATTATTATTTATTCATTTGTATCCCATATTTTCCCACCTCTTTGCAGGCTCAATGTGGTTTACAATGAATCATAATAGTAAGTAATAGATTGGGGGATAACAGTTAGTATTACATAAAGGATATCAGTGTGTGCTAAGCTGTAGTAAAAGGGCCTCTTATGCAGATGCTTGCAGAATTATGCTTGGAAGCCATTCTAACATTTATGCATATAAGCGCACACATATGTGTGTAAATGCTAGCATTCTAAGCATTTATATGCATAACATGCATGTAAATGTGAGCACCTTTATGCAAGTCCAATACCACTATTTATTTATTTGTTACATTTACATCCCACATTTTTCCACCTGTTTGTAGGCTCAATGTGGCTTACATAGAGGGGCATAATTGAACGAAAACGTCTATCTTCATGGGCGTTTATCTCCGAGAACGGGGCCGTGAAGGGGCGGACCGAACCGTATTTTCGAAAAAAATAGACGTCCATGTTTTATTCGACAATTTGTGAGCTGGGCGTTTTTGTTTTTCAGTGATAATGGAAAATGAAAGCGCCCAGCTCAAAAATGAATAAATCCAAGGCATTTGTTCGTGGGAGGGGCCAGGATTCATAGTGCACTGGTCCCCCTCACCATGCCAGGACACCAACCGGGCACCCTAGGGGGCACTTTTACAAAAACAAAAAAAAGGTAAAAGAGCTCCCAGGTGCATAGCACCCTTCCCTTGTGTGTTGAGCCCCCCAAATCCCCCTCAAAACCCACTGCCCACAAGTCTACACCATTACTATAGTCCTAAGGGGTGAAGGGGGGCACCTACATGTGGGTACAGTGGGTTTGGGGGGGTTGGACGACTAAGCATTAAGCAGCACAATTGTAACAGGTAGGGGGGGATGGGCCTGGGTCCACCTGCCTGAAGTCCACTGCACCCCCTAACAACTGCTCCAGGGACCTGCATACTGCTGCCAGGGAGGTGGGTATGACATTTGAGGGTGAAAATAAAAAGTTGTGAAACATCATTTTTTGTGGTGGGAGGGGGTTAGTGACCACTGGGGGAGTCAAGGGAGGTCATCCCCAATTCCCTCTGGGGGTAATCTGGTCATTTAGGGCACTTTTTGGGGCCTTATTCGTGGAAAAAACAGGGTCCAGGAAAAGTGCTCTAAATTCTAGCTACAAACGCATACTTTTTTTCCATTATCAGCGAAAGGCGTCCATCTCTCCTCGGCCGATAACCACGCCCCAGTTCCACCTTTGCCACGCCTCTGACACGCCCCCGTCAACTTTGTACGCTTCCGCGATGGAGTGCAGTTGAAAACGTCCAAAATCGGCTTTCCATTATACCGATTTATTCGTTTTTGTGAGATAAACGTCTATCTCCCGATTTGGGTCGAAATCTAGGTGTTTTTCTCTTTCAATTATAAGGTGGATAGTATCGTAGAGGCGTTACAGACTCCGTAGTAAATAAATACAAAGTGATGTTGTGGTAAGATAAAGTTCATGTGGCCCAGCCACACTAGGGAATCGTACAACAGAAGAGTTGTGTTATGTCCATTACGTTCTTTAGTTTTGTTGTGTTGCAGGGATCAGGCATTTATGTTGGATCGGTAGGGTATGCCTTTCTAAACAGATTAGTTTTTAGTGTTTTCCGGAAGTTTAGGTGGTCGTTCGTAGTTTTCAAGGCTTTTGGTAATGCGTTCCACAGTTGTGTGCTTATGTAGGAAAAACTGGACGCGTAAGTTGATTTGTATTTGAGTCCTTTGCAGCTTGGGTAGTGCAGATTTAGGTACGTTCGTGTTGATTTGGATGTGTTTCTAGGTGGTAGGTCGATCAAGTCTGTCATGTATCCCGGAGCTTCACCGTAGATAATTTTGTGAACAAGAGTGCAGATTTTGAAAGCAATGCGTTCTTTGATTAGGAGCCAGTGTAGTTTTTTTGTGAATGGGGTTTTACACTTTCAAATCGCACACCCTTGTGTATGTGTATACATTTTATTTGTACCCTTTCAGCTGATATGCCCAAACTATGCCTCTAAGAATGTCTACACATGAGTTGCATAAAAATATTGCAATCTTTGTGTATGTGTATACTTTTTATTTGCATACTGGCTTTGCATACAGAAAATCCTTTATAAAATTACCCTGGCAATGTGCTACCTTGATTAATGAATCCCACTACTTTATTTTCAGAGCATCTATTCTTTGCTTTGACTTTTGGGTGTAATTCCGTTTGCACTATAACTCCTCCAAATGGCAAAACTGAAACTTACTACTAGCAGGAGTTGTTACTTTAAAGTTGGTAATTCTATATTGTAGCTATACTGTAAGGAGTTAGTTATATCATTGCTACCTCACCCAGGTCAACTTGAACAGCTGAAACAGTCCTGATAAGGTGACTTGCCCAAGGTCACAAAGAACATCAGCAGGTTTTTTTTTATCTTTGGCTGCTCAGGTTCTCAGCCCACTGCTCTAACCACTAGGCTACTCCACCACTTTGCCAATGGAAGTGAAAGCAATACAATAAGAAAACAATTGTCCTCTGCAAAGAACCACAAGTACTGAATCTTAAAGTGCATCTGATGAAAGGTGCTATGTAGTAATGATAATAATTAACTGGACCCTAGAGAATCTTAATGGGGTGATGTATCTCTCTCTCTCTCTCTCTCTTTAAGCATAGAGGGTTTTTGTACTGCATTTTTTCCTTAGTACTAAAATTGCACGCTTGTGCTTTGTGGCACTAATTGTTCTTCCCTTAAATCAAGGGCCATGCTCCCGAGTCCCCACAGGCCACTTGTTAAAAAAAAGTAAAAAGCTGTTTGTGGAGTTAAAGAAAGAGGAATAGATGAAGTGCTTCATTACCAGACTCTGAATAGCATCTTTAATAATCAGAATCATAGTTCAGGGAAGACAGAGAATTTAGCAACACCCCAGAAATAGAATTACTGATTCAGGGCTAGCCTTTGGCTTCTAGTATTGTGGAGTCTCACTGCAGAAGTTCAAGTGCTTGCTCTTGAGGTTGACTTGGTGTGTGTTGCAGTCATGTGTTACTGTGGCTTTCAAATAGTAGGGTAGGACTCACTTGAATAGGTGATTGCTGGATCTTGAATCAGCAGCCCCAGCACTCAAAAGTAAGGAAATGGATTCTACTTGTAGAACCAAAGGACTTGTGCAGCCTGTCTTCCAGTTGGTCACCTACTTTCCAACCATTACCTGCCAGTGACTAAGTGGGGAATGTATCAATTTGGATTACCATTAAGATGGGTATCTTACTGTTGACCTTGGTCATTAGTAACTAGGTTTCATTGCATTACATGGTACCTATGCTAAAATAGCACAAGTTAGTGGTAAAATAACCTGCCTTAATGGTAGCCCACATTGAGAAATTCTTCCCTACATCTCTCCATCAAAAGACCCCAGGCTATCACCTCATTTTAGTGGAGCATTTTTGAATAATGGTGGTGAGGGGTAATAGGTGAGATGTGGAGAATGTTATGGAGAAGGGAGGAGAATTAGAACTTGGATTAGGCAGGTGTTTTATTTCTCTATCCCATATCTACCACGCCAATTCATCTTTTTCTTTTTTTACCTTGACTGTCCGCATGCTATCTTAGTGCCTTATACTGACATTATAACTGCTCTTCGTGATCAGCAAGGAATGGCTGGCCCATGACATTACAACTCCTAGCTGTGATCAGTCACCTACTGGCTGCCCCAAGTTGCTGGATGTTTTTTCTAGAAGACTGATTTATGATGCATGAAAATTGTATCAATGCTTTTAACTCCATTGCATAGTAATATAAAGTTTACAGGTCTATTCTTCATGTGGACTTGGGTAAACAAAACAGCAAAAGTTTTCCATGGGTATAAAACCCGTACAAATATGAACATTATTTTACAGATTACAGTTTATTCCAAATTTGCTAGAATACAGCGGTAAATAATATAAAATACAAAATAAAAACAATAGAAAGGAACTCCAGCATATTAGATAGGAAAGTCCACACAATCAGCCAGACATACATCAAGACAGAATAGAACTAGACTAAAAAAAAGAAAAAAAAAGCATAAATGTAAATATCTGGACCACAGCGATACCAACTGCCAGGTAATCATGTTCCAAATATTACAGTATTAAGAGATCCCTGTATCATCACCCTCCCTGGCAGGGCATTTCACAAAGTGGGAACCAAGTAAAATAAAACACTAGACCTTGTGGACACCTGGGGGTCTTTTACTAAAGCTTAGCTTGAGTTTAAGCTGGACAGGGATGATATCACCAAACTACATTTGCCTTCTGATTTCAACTGTCATGCTGGAACATACAGAGATAACAACCCACAAGAGTAGAAGGAGGCTTAGCAAATAAAGCGTTCTGGGCCAGGACCAACAATTTAAATAATACCTGAAAGTGCACAGGTAACCAATAGCACTGAAGATAAAGGCGTTAATATGGTCAAATTTACAAGCATGTCTCATTTGTAACTTCTTTTCATTCACCCTTGAAAGTCCTGCCAACACAACATTACTGTAATTGAGACATAAACAATGCATGAATAAGGGAATGAAAAGCACTTTCATCAAATAGGCCCCTAAGAGACCGCAACTTATAAAGAGCAGGCATAGCCACTATGTACTATCTTATTTACTTGACCACAAATGGTGAGCTGAAAATCAATAACAATTCCCAACTATCTAAATTCATCAGCAACAGGAACAGGCATATCCACAGTAGTTGATGCATGAGCTACCTTAGCTGTAATCTAGCAGGCAGTGGTCTTAGCCAAGTTCAAAATTAAATTATGGGTAGTCAACAACTGATGGATAGCAGCCATACAGGACTGAAGAGAGCTTGTCATTACATTTGGAGGATTTCATCCACAAATGCGTACACACTTACTGCAAATATTTGTATAACCAGCAGCAAAGGGCTTAGAAAAACATTAAAAAGCAAGGGGGATAATGCCGAACCCTAAGGCACTCTACATTCCAGTATATGAGCCTCTGAAAATTCAGAGCCCACTGAGTCTGTAAACACGCAATCTGATAGAAAGGAGGCAAACCAAACAAGAACACTGCTACCCACCCCAAGGGCTGAAGATGGGAGAGCAAGAAATTATGATTGATCAAGTCAAAGACAACTTTTAAGTCAAGTGATACAATTAATACTATCACCTTAATTCTATATATAGCACTCAAAATTGCATGTGCCCAAATTGTGCACACAATTTAATTGCTTAATGAGCCAATTAGTGCTGATAATTGAGCGCTAACAATTGATTATTGTGCTAATTGGCAATAATTGGAATTTATGTGCTCATAGTTCACCTTTATGTACTATACTGCAAATAATACAAATATTTAAGCAGTTTACATTAAAAATTATATTAAAAGGAATAGACTAGAAAAAGGGAAGATGAACAGAATGGAAACCTAGATTACATTGTTCTAAAATTGATAATGAACGGGGAAGGGGAGGATTTGGGGAGTCAAGTTAACAATCATACTAAGATACAGAAGGAGGAGAGGCAGTGAATAGATAGAGACAAGGCAAAGGAAGTGATGCCATAGCAGGTAGAGCCCAAAGATGTTAAAAAACAAACAAAAAAACCTTAGGATGGTAAAGAATAAGCTACAATGAAATAATGTGTCTTTAATAAAGCCTTACATTTTTAAAATGGTAATTCAGAATGGAGATATACAGGGAGAGAATTCCATAATGTGGTGCAACTACACTAAAGCAAGAAGAAGGAGCCAAATGTGAGTGGATTTGCGAAAAAAAAAAGAGGGGACAACCAGAAGGTGTTGGCAAGCTAAATGAGGAGTGTGTGATGGGGTATAAGGCATTAGAAAACTAAAAAGAAATGATGGGATACCAGAATGCAGAATCTGATGAGTGAGAATAATAATTTTAAACTGAATCCTTCAAAAAATAGGAAGCCAGTGTTCTTTCATCAAAAGGGCAGAAGTACTGTCATATTTTTTCATGCCATAAAGCAATTTGACTGCTGTATTTTGAACAACTTTTAACCTATGAAGCTGATACTGAAGTAAAACGTAAAGGAGAGAATTGCAATAATCTTCTTTAAAGATGTACGCGTTAAATTTTCCACGTAGATCTGAAGAGGAGTGGCCATGGGAGGGGCATGGGTAGGTCAGGCTCATATCTAGGATTTGCATTACGTGTGAGAACTTACACCGGGGTTCATTTGATGTAAATCCTTGCACACAAGATTGAGTGCAGATCCCGATATTAAGCACTATGCTACAGCTCCATTTATAGAATAACACTTACCCCTGGATTCTATGTAGCACGCCTAAAGATCTGCACTGAAATCCAAGCGTATTCTGTAACAGTGTGCGTAAATTTATTGGCTTAACAAGCCAATCGGCTTTGCTAACAGCACTTAAAAAGCAATAATGAGCACTAATTGGCAATAACTAGAATTTACACACAGAACTCCGAATACGTGCAGGCAAAAAGGGGCATGGTTAGGGCGGGGAAAAGGGCAATTTGTGGGCATTCTGAAATGTATGTACATATAGAATGTGGCCTAGTATGCATAAATTTATGCGCCGGGATTTACACCACATTTTTGTTGGTGTAGATGGAGGTGCGTAACTTTAGGAACTATAATATCAACTAAGCACATTCTAAATACTGCACTTAATCTAGGCACTGCTTATAGAATATGCTTAGTTGGCAATGTTTTCCGCATGGATTTTTCAGGTCAATCTGAAGAAGATATAACTTGTATTAAGAATCCTCGTTCATCAAATGTTGTCTTTCTAGGGAAAATAGAACAAATGACACATTATATTTTGGGAAGTTTGACTACGAGTAGAGTTTGACAGCAAAACGTTAAATGGGAGGAGAAAGCCTCAGAACCCCACTGAGAAGTGAGTTTTTGTGAGGTTATATTTTAGTACGTTATGGATGACTGGAATTTATGCATGCTTTTCACTGTGAAAACTATATGTAAGTAATACAGCATCTTAACTCGTTGAATTATCAGAACCTAGGCAGTGTTGCATATGGATTCTAGACAGCTGGAATAAATGTGTACTTTTAAAAATAATTCTCAAGTTCAGGGGTATTTTGGATAAACAAATTTAGCAAAGGAAATACCCGTTTCCATTTCTAAAATGTCAATTTATGACCAATGCCAGGAACCGACTTTTTAAAAACATCATAATTCCTTCTTAAGATGGAGCTCAAGTCTGAAAAAGCACATTTGAAATATAGTTCAAGGAAGATTATGGGTAAAATACTTTCTAAAGTGAAGAGCTGTCATTCATCCTTGAAACCTTCAGTTAGTTTAGCTTCAGGAAATATAACTTGTATCATGGCACCTGACTGTGCAGACTGTATTTCAGAGGAAAAATAAGCAACACTGATACAACTAATTTACCATTCTCTCTTTTCTCAGTTGGTACAGTGTTTAAGGAATAAAATATGTACACACAGCTTCTGCTCTTCAACAGTGGCCTACATAATGCTTCTGGAGATAGATTTCAAAACACTTCCTCCCAAAGTACTCTTGCCTGTAATCCCACTTGATCTGGAATGTTACCATTAAATAAAAGATACAGAACAATTATGACTGAATTCCACAAGGGATTAAGTGTAAGAAGACTGCACAAAAATGATGAGTTGGTATATTGTCAGATTTCATAAACTGAAGCATGTGTAGGCTTGTGATTGTACATGTGTTTGGGCAGGGTTATCTATAAGAAACACTGTAAATATGTATTTATTACTATTATTTATTTTCCATTTCTATCCTGTCTTTCCATAAAAAGTTCAAAAGAACATAAGGATTGCCATATTAGATCAGAAAAAGGGCTCACTAAAACCAGTATCCTGTTTCCAACAGTGCCCAATCCAGGTCATAAGTACCTGGCAGGATCCTCCAAATTAGAGAGATTTCATGTTGCTTACCCCCCAGGGATAAGCAGTGGATTTTCTCAAGTCTACCTTTAACAGAAGTGTATGAACATTTCCTCCAGGAACTTGTCCAAACCTTTTCCATAACCAACTATACTAACTGCCTTTACCACACTGTCCAGCAACAAATTCCTGAACTTAATTGTGCACAGAGTGAAAAAAGTATTTAGTTAGATTTGTTCCTATTATCAGATCATTTATAAATATGTTAAAAAGTACCTGACCCAGTACAGATCTCTTGGACAGTCCACTGTTCACCCTTTATCTTAAAAGTACATAAAGAATACAAGTAAGACCAAATAAAGATATCTATCTAAAAATAAAACAGTGTAATAAAACTATAACGTAAAACTCAATTATACCAATAAAGCCAAAAGTAACAATAGCAAAAAAGAAAATCAGCACATGTCAACCCTTAAATTAAAAAAAAATCATAGCCCTCCCAAACCAGATCCATAAATCAGCTGCTTAAAAGCAGAAACAATGGAATTGAAAGGAAAAAATTCAGAGATTTAATATCCAAAAGGGAGCACATAAATAACAGTTCCCTTAATTGACTTTACTGGTGCTACCTCCTACAGGAATTCTAGATATCTGCTTGCTTATTGAAAATGCCCATTGAATATTAGTCAGACATAGACTATGGGATATAGCCAGAACTCAGTTTCCTTGTTTAGAGTCTGAATCCAGCCAACTTGTCAGTTAAAAGCTAATGAGAAAAAAAAGAAACATGTTTTTAAGGCTCCAAGCTGAAGAAAATCTGCCACTAACTACAGGCATACCTCTCCTTGTAGCATTTTCCACAAAACAAAGCTGTTACCAAGAAAACACGCTTACACAAGTAATTCACCTTCCCCTCTGTTGAAGTTGGAGACCGAAGGAATGTCTCCTAAGATAACCTAAGTGCTTGAGAGAAACTCTATTGAGGTCAACTGACACCATCTTCCCTCCCATCATTCACATGCTAGATACTGGTGAAACTGCTAGTTTCATACATGACTGAAAGCATATGAAAACATTTAACTGTCTTTTGTCAGTGTCTAATGAGAAGGGCAGCTTTCTTATGCTTTTTCCTAAAGAAAATATATTTGTACACAAATTGTTTTGGTTTTTTTTTTTAACTTCTGTCTCTCAGTCTTGATTTTTCTCTCCTAAATCATTTAACACTCTCATGTTCCCTTCCTCCTTGTTAATTTCATCTATTCCCGTTCACTTGTGTCCCTATCTGCTTCTCACAAAACTCTTGCAAAACTCTCCTTCAACCTTTTCCTCTCCCTGTCCCTGTCCAAAATCTTCCAGATGATACCTTCTCTATACCCTTGCCTCCTTTTTCTCCCATCTCCTTCCGACCATTATCCCAAACACCTGTTTCCTTCTCTCTTTCTTTTTCTGATAGCTATTGTTGTCCTGTCCACCTGCAATCCTCTAACTTCTCCCTCAAATCACTTCATTCATCTTTCTGTCTTCTCCCTTGCCCTAACCTCAGGACCCTCACCCCATACTGTCTCTCTCTGATTTTCTATAGTAATATAGAAGATGACAGTAAGCCAATGGCCTCATGTACTAACCCTGGAAAATGTGGCATAGTATCTTTTTTAAAATTTAGCTTTGGGTTGTAAATGAATTCAGGCCATGGTGGGAAATTTGTACATGCCCGGCAATGGCAACACGCAAAACATTTTAAACCAAGAGGTACTTCAAATGGTGGTGGCTACTGACAAGCCAGACCAATGGGTCTTTGAGCTTCATGATATACATGGGATGCCAAAGGTCACAGATGCTAGCCTTTGTTGTTTACATTAACCTCCTAATTCTATAAAATTGCTTGCCCAACTTGAAACTAGCGTGCAAAATTGAGCTTGCAACTTTCTACAATAGGGTCAGTTATGTATGTAGCTTAGGGGTCCTTTTACTAAGCTGTGGTTAAACAGGGCCTGCACTAATATCAGCATGTGTTTTTGATGTGTGCTGAGGCCTCTTTTTACCGCAGTGGGTAAAAGACTGTCCATTTTGGGGAAAAAGAAATGGCTATGTGGTAAGTGAACCACTTACTGCATGGCCATTTCACTGGGGAGCTCTTCCCGCTACCCATTGAGATGACAGTTAAGGGCTCCCACGCTAACCCAGTGGTAATTGGGTAGCAATTACCACCAGTTAAGTTCCCACGCTACAAAAATAGGACACATTTTTATAGCGTTGGAAATAGTGCACTCTAGGGGTGGGAACTACCGCTGGGCTCCTGTAGTAATCCAGTGATAGTTCCCAGACTGTGGTGGGCTTACCGCTGCTTAGTAAAAGGGCCCCTTAATAAGCTAATGACCTGTTAATTGGCATTAACAACCAATTATTGGCTATTATTGGTGTTAAATTGGCAATAATTTGCAGTTACGCACATAACTGCTCCTAGTTGGTATTCTATAAATTGCACATGAAATTTCCAGAGCATGCAACTGCAAGGGGCTCATGGACCTGGGAAGTGCATGGGCATTGCATTTACATACCTAACTGCCTATAGAGTTAGGCACAAGCATTTACACCAGCCATTTGGCTAGCATAAGTGTGGACACCTAAAGTTAGGTGCATAAATGCAGGCTTAGGCTAGTATTCTAAAATGACAATTGAATGCATGATTGCTATTATAGAATTTGAGCTCAGCTTGTAGCATCGCTGCACCCAACTTTAGGTGACTGTTTGAGAATTACCTCCTAAATAGCTGTCCCGAGGTTAAAAAGGAAATCAGGACTCATAGTTCAGTTATGGACTGGAGTAAAATATCCTGGGATTCAAGGAGTTCTTTGTACACCCAGCACCACTGTTTCCCAAGTCCAGTCCTGGAATATCCCTTGTCAGTCAAGTTTTCAGGATATCCACAATAAATATGCATGAACTTGATTTATATGCACTACCTCCATTATATGCAGATCCTTTTCATGCATATTCATTGTAGATATCCTGAAAACCTGACTGACAAGGGATACTCCAAGACTAGACTTGGGAAACCCTGTCCTACAGGTCACTGAAGATTTGTAAATAAGTTATAGAATAACCCACCCATATCAGACAATCCTTGTATTATCCCCCAAATTCTTTAAATGGTGCTCAAAATTGCACATATATGCAATTTATTGGCTGAGTCAATTAGTACCAATGATTGGGTGCAATCAATCAATTATTGGCACTAAATGGCAACAATTTGAATTTACATGTGTATCTTACTAGTTGCTATTCTATAAAATGCATGCGTATAATTTTTAGCACTCAATTGAAAAGCAGGTGTGACCATGGGAGAGGCATGGGTGTGTCAAGGGCATTCACTAGAGATGTGTGCAGTGTTACAGAATATGGGAGATTTGTGCCTAATTTAGGTGTGAGGATTTATACCAGGTTTCAGTTAGTTTAACTCAGGGGCATAGCTACGTGGGGCCATGGGGGCATAGGCCCCCACAGATTAAGCCCTGGCCTCGTCTACAATTGAGCCCCCCAGCCGCTGACCCCCCCCGCTGCCACCGCCGCCTGCCCCGCTGTCATATCAGGTACCTTGTTTGCTGGTGGGGGTCCCCAACCCCCGCCAGCCGAACAGTCTTCTTCAGCGCCGGTTCACTCTGGCGCCTTCGTTGTGTGATAATCTGTTTCTGATGCCTTACGTCCTGCACGGGGCTACATACATGACATGCACGGTGCAGGACATCGGGAGATCGAAACAGATCATCACACAGCGAAGGTGCCAGAGTCGACCGGCGCTGAAGAAGACTCTTCGGCTGGTGGGGGTTGGGGACCCCCACCTGCAAACAAGGTACCTGGCGGCTATGGGGGAGGGTTTTGCAGTGGCAGCGGCGGGGCGGGGTTGCGGTTGCAGCGGCTGGGGGGGGGTCCAAAGTGGCAGGGGGGGGGTCGGGCTGCGGGGGGAGGTGGCTAAACAGTGCCCCCACCTTGGACTCTGGCCCCCCTCCCGCCGAGGTCTGGCTACGCCCCTGGTTTAACTCCTCGTACCTAAAATTGGGCGCAGATCCCAACTTAGAGTGCCATTTATAGGATTTAGGTGCCATTTACTGAATTTAGTCCTATTTCCCCAGATTCTATATATGGTGCACTGAGCTGTGATGTTAAATTGTGCGCATGGCCAATTTATGCGGACTACTCAATTAGTTAGCGAGCCTATTAGTGTTGATAATTGGCTGACAACAATCAATTAACACTAATTGGCAATAATTGGAATGTACACACGCATCTTTTTAGGCGTAGTCTAAAAAGAGGTGTGCATAAATTACAGCTTGCATAGCTAAAAAGGGGCATATCAATGGGAGGAGTGTGGGCATATCAGGGCAATCAATCAAATCTATATGCATTGTTAGCCCTCCTGGGACAGAGAAATATCCAGTATACCTGAATATAACTCACCCTGTGCAACCACTGAAAAAGGTGTGAGCAAAATGGAAATAAAAAAGATTCATGGGTAAACCACGTCTGAATGTAGACGTGACCTATAGAATACCACTAGGCACATAAATCAGATTTCAGTCACCATATATAGAATCTAGCTCATTATGTATATTCCCCCTTACAGAAATCCATGACTTTTTTTTTTAACCATGTTAGTTAGTATATGAGGTATATTTATGTTTGGTCTATAGCTACATTTTTATGTATGAATTGCATTTTAGACTGTGAACTACTTTGATTGGCTATTATAGTTCAAATGATAGTTGAGCGAGTTTTATAATTAAATTTATAAAGAGGCAGAAGTTGTCTCACAGAATACGTTACCTCCCATGCTACATGACAAGCTATTCATATTGCAGATCCCTTTCTTTCCCTACAGTTTATTCTGATGATTGCTGTTTAATCTGCCCTGTGTACTGTGAATGGAGTGCTCCTGTGATAGATTCCCATGAGGCTCTTACCACCATGCGATTGAGAGACACCCAGCAGTCCTCAGGGAAATCCTGCAGCATTGGGACAAGAAACTGCAGGCAGCCGTCCCAGTGACAAAGCAGCAGCATCATCCCGATGAGGTTCACGATGCGCACCACCGCACTTGCCAAGTCGTAGGTCATGTGGAAGATCTGCAAAGTACATGGGGAGGAACATTAAGCAAGAAGAGAGAGAAAAGGGGCAATACTGATGTTTTCTCCAAATAATCAGCATTTTCCCCACTTCATTTATTCAAAATATTCAATCAAAATAATAATAAAAATAATAGTAGGTTTCCATCACCACTACTACTGTTGTAAAATACCTCCAAAAACAAAAAATATAAAAAATCTTCAGCCGCTCTTAGTGATCTCGCTTCATGCAGCAGCAGAGATCCCTGTTCACCAATCCCTGATGAGTACAGCTATTGCAAATGGTGCTAGCAGGCTCAGCCTAGTGCTATTTTTCATTTCTGATGTACAAAATGGTGCAATTTGTATCATCTTCTTAAATGGCTGAAATTTAAAATAGTGCCAGCCTTAGTCTATTGACTCTATTTGCAATAGCCGCACTAGCAGAGATAAGAACGATGAGAGATCTCTTTTGCCTATAAGGAGAAGCCTACGGTACAAGGGGCTGGAGAACAGGAGAAGACTTTCTTTTTTGAGAGTTTCTGCAGCAACTGTTGGCCTCATAAAATGGAACAAATGAAAATGAACAAAATTTCATTCATTTCAAGATCAAATTGAAATTAAGCAGGGCATTTTATTAAAATTTTCCAAATTGCTGCACTGCATATAGCATGAAAGAGGTTTCTGCCACTCAGAGAGGAAAGAGTATGCTCCAGAAAGAAAGGGTTACAATTAAAAATAGATATGGAAATAGAAGGAGACCTGGGTTGTGACTGACAGACAAGGATCAAAGGCTGAAAATGGAGAATATATTGCTTCCTTTAGTAAAAATGTTTTAAAATAATGCTGAATTCCTTGGGTAGTTTATGGCTTTTGTTGGACCAAAAGTCATTTAATGAGTTTTAAGTGACTGTTTCAGACTCCTTCATTAGATCTGACTAACCCATCTGAGGAAGGGACTCGCAGGAGGGACTACGTGCATGCCAAATCAGTACTACCACCCGGCTAGTATGTGAGCTGGGCGATAATTCTGAATTTGGCATGTGCCGAATCCCGTGGTAGAAAATAATTTTCTATTTTATTTTATTTTTTATTTATTAGGATTTATTTACCATCTTTATGAAGAAATTCACTTTACCGGCCACTTTCCCAGCGGTAAACAGCAGTTGGCACGCGCTGCATGCTTACTGCGTGGGTATCACATGAGAATTTACCGCCAGATCAATGGGTGGCATTAAGCCCTAAAGTGCACCTAGTGTGCGGGTAAATGCTTAACACAAAGTTAAAGCATGTTGTGTTAATTTTTTATTTTCCGCATGCTAAGTGCGTGTTAATAAATTTTTTCAATTATGGAACAGGCATGCCATGGGAGGGGAATGGGTGTGCCTGCGTTAACCAGCTAGTACGTTTCGATTAATGTGTGCTAACTGGTTAACACAAAGTTAACGTGGGAGCACATAGCACCTCCTAAAAAGGAAGTGTAAGTGTTCTCATATTAATTTTTTGGCAGGGCTCGCACTTATAGAAAAATTAGCACGGGACCTGCAAAAATAAAAAAGCCCTATTTTACAGCCGAGCTAAAAATAGGTTTAGCAAGTGGGAAAGCCCCATGTTAAAATGGGCTAAGCCCATTTTTAAATATGTTTTAGTAAAAGGACCCCTTTATGTGATTCTCCACCGACAGTCTAATAGATTGGCTCTCCATGAGGGCCCAGCCTTCCTATATAAATTGGTTTCCCAGTGAATGACCTAGAAAAATACTAATGGTTTAAAAAACAGAAGTTAAGTCCATCTATTATAACAGGGGATTAGAGCCCAGGACTCCTGGGTTCTAATCCCAATTCTTTACCTCAGTGTACAACAATCTACACCAGGGATTCTTCAACCAGTCCTCAGGACACACCATGCTAGATGTCTTTTCAAGATATACACAATGAATATGCATGAGATAAATTTACATGCACTGCCTCTATTGTATGCATATCTATCTCATGCATATTCATTGTGGATACCTTGAAAACCAGATTGCCTTGGTGTGTCCTGAGGACTAGGTTGATCTACACATATGATCATGGGCAATAAATAATATGCTGTATGTTATATTTGGATTATTGCAAGGTTGTGTCCCACAGTAATAGAACCACCCAGGCATGAGGGAGTCTGTGAATACTAGATTTTTCATTCACTGAATAATATTGACTATACAAACTGAATTACCTCAATATTCAAATCTTAATAAAGAAATACGTTCTTGCATATTGTTTTCTTAATTTTTGCAACTTTTTTTCTTTTTAAATTCACAATTAGAAATGAAATATATACAAATTGTTGGGAGATAAGTACAATTTGAATAATTAGGAATTTGGGAAAAGTGGAGTTCCAATTTATACATCATCTCTAAGCACTGACAGAACTTGAAGGACTTGCCTTGATATCTGTCCCAGGGATGATTACACAAATGTCTTTGGAGTGCAAAATGGTTTCAGATCATTTGATACCAAAATTATTATTAATAATCATGTTTCTAAAACCTTCATTGTATTAGGAATTTGACATATAAACAATGCCATGTCCAACTGATTGCCATGTTTGAGACATTTCTTTGTAGCATGATATATTAACATAGATGTTAGAATGCTAATTTTCTTGCTTTGTTAATGTATTGGCATCTCCTGAAAACGTCACTTCAGCAGTGTCTTGCCGAGTCCTTTTCAATGTCTGCCTGCTGCCTCCCACATTCATGACAAGAACAGTGGTCTCTCCTGGTACTCGGTATTCCCTTTGTGTTCTGTTGGGTTTCCATGGTAACAGGGCACTGTAAGGACAGGGAGGTGTGGGTGCGAGGGGGAGGGGAAGAGATGGCAGCAGCTCAGACTTGCTGCAAATCACATTTATGTATTTATTTATTTATTAGCATTTATTTACTGTCTTTTTGAAGGAATTCACTCAAGGCGGTGTACAATATACATTCCCAGCATCCGGCCCAAAATACCAAAAAGAAAATGTATTTGTGCTTTTCAGATGCTATAGTGACCTAAGAATATGTCAGTGCACACGCAACTGTATGGAGGGTCTTCATTTTTCCTTTCTCTCTCTGATTCACCACACTGGTTTGTGATCTCGCATGCTCCTCTGCTTTTTTTCCCCCTACCTTGTCACACACAGACCCTGCTGTTTAACCATTTATACTGCAATATGTTAACATAACTTTCTGACACAGTAGTGCTGATTTCTGAAATTGATTAATGGAGTAAATATGTAAACAAAACACCCTGTGATTCCATGTTTCATGTGTTGCTCTGCAAAAGAAGGCCGAAGGTTGGAGGCTGAAGTAATCTGTTTAGGATAACTTGAGAAGGAGCAGTACGGAGAATGAAGGAGTAGCCTAGTGGTTAGTGCAGCGGACTTTGGTCCTGGGCAACTGCGTTCAATTCCCACTGCAGCTCCTTGTGACTGTGGGCAAGTCACTTAACCCTTCATTGCCCCAGGTACAAAATAAATACCTGTATATATGTAAACTACTTTGAAAGTAGTTGCAAAATACCACAGAACGCAGTATATCAAGTCCCATTTCCCCCCTATATCCTGGAGATGAGTCTGCCCTTAGTCACCTCATCTTCTGAAAGGTAGGTTTCTAGGATGTAGTTAATTAATGTGAACATCTGATAACAAAAACACTGCCATTTTTAATTAAGATTTTTGAAATAAATTTCTAAACAATAAAAAAAGAAAATGGACCAAAAACACACCCACATAACAACCAATTGAAAGAAAACGCAGTTACAAGCCAAGACACAAATAGCACCTTGACACAGTTATATTGGAGAAACTTTGGCCACAGTCGGTGTGTGTTTGCAGCACTTTGAGTTGAGTATGAAAGTTTAATTTTTGTCACCATTTTGATTTACACCCTTTAAAAGATGGTTCAATAGGAGCTTTAACATAATTTTTCTCAGGGTTTTTTTTAATGCCGGTGAAGTAACCTTATCCTGATAGTCATACCAAACGTTCTCCTGTCTCAAAGGAAGTGGAGGAAAGGGTTCTGAGGTTCTTTTCCCCTGGGGATTTTTCGTGCTCCATTGAACAGATTTGATTACTATAACATTATTAGCTTTTTGTTCTGAAAGAGTTTTCAGTATTTTGTAATGTGAAGTTAATGCAGGAGCCCTTACTGCCTCTGAATAGGAAGCGGTAAGGTCTCCTGCGTTAACTTTTTACAGATACTGCACATTAATGTGAACATTAGCATATAACCTGAACCCCCCCCCCCCCCCCCAATATTATAAAACGCCTTAAATTGTGCTGTATTAAATCTGAGCTTAGCCAGCTTGTATTTTAAACTGGTCACATGGAATGGGTGATGGCAATTTGACTACCATCTTGGAAACAAACATGGCTACCATGAAGTTAAAATTGCATATAACTCTGAAATGAAATCATCCTAGAGGCAATAAACTAAATGTAAAATACTTAGGGGTCCTTTTTACTAAGGTGCGCGTGCTAATAATTAGCACACACTAGGGGCCAAGTTCTATAAATGGCGCCTTATAAATCAGTACCAAAAAACACTCAGCGTGATTCTATAAACTATACCTAAAGTTATGTGTAATTTATAGAACATGCTCATGTGCCGTTCTTGCAACTAAACTTTAGGTGCACCCATTTAGGCCACCTAAATACCTGCGCCTAAGTAAGGTGCAGATTAGTTGTATTCTATAAAGGTGAGCCAGTTGATTTGTGTATTGAGATTTTCAGAAAGCTTTTGATACGGTTCCTTATGAGAGACTCCTGAGAAAATTAACGAGTCATGGGATAAGAGGCAAGGTTCTGGTGTGGATTAGGAATTGGTTATTGGACACAAAACAGAGGGTAGGGTTAAATGGTTATTTCTCTCAATGGAGGAGGGTGAACAGTGGAGTGCCACAGGGATCGGAACGACGAGTGAGGTGATTAAATTTGCAGATGACAGAAAACTATTCAAGGTTGTTAAAACATGTGCGAACTGTGAAATATTGCAGTATGACCTTAGGAAACTGGAAGACTGGGCATCCAAATGGCAGATGAAATTTAATGTGGACAAATACAAGGTGATGCACATTGGACAGAATAAGTCCACCTTGGGGGTCAGCATGCAAGAAAAAGATTTAGATGTTGTAGATAATACACTAGAAGAAAAAAAGCAACACTGGGCCTTCAGAACTAGGACAACAGGAGTACTTTATTAATCAATGACCCGACACGGGCCGTGTTTCGGCGCCAAACAAAGGCGCCTGCTTCAGGGGTCTAAATAAACATATAAATACATACAGAGATTAATACAATGAAACCCAATAAAAACAATGGATGCATCGTGTCAATTTTAAAACATAGACAATCCAGCTTATAATTGAAAAAGAAAAACGCCTATATTGCGACCCAAATCAGGAGATAGACGTTTATCTCAGAAAAACGAATAAA
This sequence comes from Microcaecilia unicolor, assembly GCF_901765095.1. Lineage (NCBI taxonomy): Eukaryota > Metazoa > Chordata > Amphibia > Gymnophiona > Siphonopidae > Microcaecilia > Microcaecilia unicolor. The sequence continues at coordinate 676,482,972 of NC_044031.1, read as the reverse complement.
GTGGTATAATCGAAAGCCGAATTTGGACGTTTTCAACTGCACTCCGTCGCGGATGCGGACAAAGTTGATGGGGGCGTGTCAAAGGCGTGGTGAAGGCGGAACTGGGGCGTGGTTATCGGCCGATCAGAGATAGGCGCCTTTCGCCAATAATGGAAAAAAAATATGCGTTTTTAGCGAGAATTTAGGGCACTTTTCCTGGACCCTGTTTTTCCACGAATAGGGCCCCAAAAAGTGCCCTAAATGACCAGATGACCACTGGAGGGAGTCGGGGATGACCTCCCCTGACTCCCCCAGTGGTCACAAACCCCCTCCCACCACAAAAATATGCCGTTTCACAACTTTTTATGTTCACCCTCAAATGTCATACCCACCTCCCTGGCAGCAGTATGCAGGTCACTGGAGCAGTTATTAGGGGGTGCAGTGGACATCAGGCAGGTAGACCCAGGCCCACCCCCCCCCACCTGTTACACTTGTGCTGGTAAATGGGAGCCCTCCACACCGCCCCCCAAACCCACTGTACCCACATGTAGGTGCCCCCCTTCACCACTTAGGGCTATAGTAATGGTGTAGACTTGTGGGCAGTGGGTTTTGAGGGGGATTTGGGGGGCTCAACACCCAAGGGAAGGGTGCTATGCACCTGGGAGCTCTTTTACCTTTTTTTGTTTTGTAAAAGTGCCCCCTAGGGTGCCCAGTTGGTGTCCTGGCATGTGAGGGGGGACCAGTGCACTACGACTCCTGGTCCCTCCCACGAACAAATGCCTTGGATTTATTCGTTTTTGAGCTGGGCGCTTTCATTTTCCATTATCACTGAAAAACAAAAACGCCCAGCTCACAAATTGTCGAATAAAACATGGACGTCTATTTTTTCCCAAAATACGGTTCGGTCCGCCCCTTCACGGACCCATTCTCGGAGATAAACGCCCATGGAGATAGACGTTTTCGTTCGATTATGCCCCTCAATATATATCAAAATAAAAATGATATTAATAAAATATCAATAATATATCATATTAAAAACAAAATGACAACAACCAGAAAAAACAGAAAATAATATCTATAATGCAAATAATTAAAAACTTAACATCATGTAGATAAAAATAGATATCATGTTAGAATTCAGAGTGTATAGAAAGATTTCAGTAAATAGTTTGACAATTCCAAATTTAAAATTTGCCCTGGTTGGCTTATTGTATGCATATAGATAATCCCAAGGTTCTACATACATATACATCCACATACACACACACACACACACACACACACATATATATATATATATATATCTCAATTCATTTATAGACATACATATATACATCCAGAAATATAAAAACTTATAATGTTAATATACTCTCTATAATGGATAAAGTATGTGTATCTTGAAAAATTATGTTTGGAAAGTTACAAAATTTTTTTAATTTTTAATAATTGGTAGGCAGTCTTACCGATGTACTGATGCAATGACGTGCAGATGACAAAGCACGAATGCCTATATGATAGAAAATAAAAAATAAAGATAAGAGATAAAACGTATGTTTGATATGATAAGATGTTCAGATGGATCAATAAATATCTTTAAAGTGGCCCCCCTAGGAAAATTTTTTTTAATGTTAATGAAAAAGAAATATATAGCACTACAGAAATGTACTTGTTAGAGAACAAAAAAGTGGACCAAACACTTTACTGAAGGTATACAGGAGCCATATCAAACTTACAAAGTGTTCGGAAAGAAGTTGGTGTGGGGGTAAAAAGAAACACAGAGATCAAAATGCCATCGAGAATGAATAAAAGCTTCTTACCTTAAGGCACTGAAAGGTTGTCTACAATATTCGCTATGGCAAAAAAACGCTAATAGCGCTGGCCACAACAGAAAAACTTTCTCCTGTGTTGTAATCGATTATATGTTGTTGCGCCGGAAAGCGCTGAAAAGCGCTGGCTCCAATATAAAGTTTTTTCCTCTGTGGCAAAAAATGATAAAAAACGGAAAAAAAAACACACGGATATCCGGTCCTATATATTCAAAATGAAAAAGCGCACCAAAAGTCGGTGACGTTTGGACGCTGTCGCGTAAATGTGAATTGTAGCTTAAACAGAACGCTAGTGTGATGACATAATATTATGTCAATGAAGAAATTTAAAGGGCACAGAGCACAGTTAAAGGTGCCGATATTCAGCACCTTTAACTGCGCTCTGTGGGCAGGGCAAGGGCGTTTCTACAATCTATGCGCATTATTATAGAATACACCCAATCTGCACCTAATTTAGGTGTCGGGATTTACACTAAGTAAAACGTGGCCTAAATGGATGCAACTGTGAAACTTTAAGCCTATTCTATAAAATTTAGGCGTACCTTAGAGAACACACCTAGGAGGGTTTTTTTCTGCATAGATTCTTCAGGCACCATATATAGAATCTAGCCCTATGGGTGCCTTGTTAGGTGCCAATTAGATGACTACCTGTAGGTACGCAAATGGGAGATAATGGTAGTTGAGTGCCAAAATGGGGAAACAAGAGCACGTTCATAGGCAAGTTCACTTATGCGCTATTCTATAACTGGGAGCCTCTGTATTCTCTCGCATAACTGCAAAGGGAATGTTTCCATGGGAGGGACATGGACATTCCTACTATTGTAGTGCACACTTTATAGAATACTGCCATTTGCACATGCAACTGCAGCATTCAGTTGTGCCCATTTATACCAGCCATAGACATGGCATAAGTGGTTGTGCCTACAGTTGGGCACCTGAATATCAACTTACTCTACAGATTAGGGGTGCTAATACACGATAACACAGTAAATGACAGCAGATAAAGATCTGCATGATCCTTCCAGTCTGCCCAACAAGATGGCCAGAACCACCCCCACCACTGTGTGTGGGTCCCAGTCACCCATGCTTAAATGCTGGTTGTCAAGTCTCCACCAGACCAACCACGTGGAGGGACATAATCGAATGGCGCTGGCCATCTATATGGCTGACGCCGCAAAGAGCAGTCCTGAACCGTATTATCGAAAAAGATGGCTGGCCATCTTTCATTTCGATAATACGGTTGGGGCCGGCCAAATGTCAGAGATGACCAGCATCGTTTTTCGCCTATAATGGAAACTAATGCTGGCGATCTCCAACCCAGCCAAATCCAAGGCATTTGGTCATGAGAGGAGCCAGCATTTGTAGTGCACTGGTCCCCCTGACATGCCAGGACACCAACCGGGCACCCTAGTGGGCACTGCAGTGGACTTCAAAAATTGCTCCCAGGTGCATAGCTCCCTTACCTTGGGTGCTGAGCCCCTCAAATCCCCCCCAAAACCCACTTCCCACAACTGTACACCACTACCATAGCCCTTAGGGATGAAGGGGGGCACCTACATGTGGGTACAGTGGGTTTGGGGGGGGGGTTTGGAAGGCTTAACAATTACCACCACAAGTGTAACAGGTAGGGTGGGGGTGGGCCTGGGTCCACCTGCCTGAAGGGCACTGCACCCACTAAATACTGCTCCAGGGACCTGCATACTGCTGTCAGGGAGCTGGGTATGATATATGAGTCTGGCATAGAGGCTGGCAAAAAATATATTTTTTTAGGGTGGGAGGGGGTTAGTGACCACTAGGTGAGTAAGGGGAGGTCATCCCCGATTCCCTCTGGTGGTCATTTGGTCAGTTGGGGCACCTTTTTGAAGCTTGGTCCTGAAAAAAAAAGGGACCAAGTGAAGCCGGCGAAATGCTCGTCAGGGCTGGCTTTCTTTTTTTCCATTATCGGGCGAAGCTGGCCATCTCAAACCATGCCCCCGTCCCACCTTCACTACCCTACCGAAACACCCCCTTGAAGTTTGGCCAGCTCCGCGACAGAAAGCAGTTGGCGCCGGCCAAAACCGGCTTTCGATTATACCGATTTGGCCGGGTTCAGGAGATCGCTGGCCATCTCCCGATTTGTGTCGGAAGATGGCTGGAGATCTCCTTTGAAAATAAGCAGGATAGGCAGTCAAACACGATGGGGATGATATGTGGTTATAACCAAGACTGATAGTATTGATGACAGTATTCAACTTATCAGTCAAGATGTCTTCCCCTCCTGCCAGCACCCTCTCAGCATGTCACAATAAAGTGATCTACAACACAGGAGTTGTTGAAGCTTCATGTCTTTTGCCATTTGTGGGACACAGACCATAGAAGTCTGTCCAGCATCAGCCTCAATGGTACAACAGAATACGAGCAGAGCGCCCTAATTATGGGCACCCAAATTTGAGCACCCTTTATTTATTTGTATTTACTTATTTGGATTTATTAACCAAAGTTATGAAGAGAGTCACCCAAGGTGCTGTGTACAGTGTAACATAAAACTTACAATTTTGTTAACTGCATAACAATAATAAAATGACCAGATATAAATATAAATACAATAAATGAGCTAAACTTGGACATGGCAAATTGAAGCCTAATAATAGGACTAACATGAAACAAGATCATAAATTTACACATTTAACAGCACTGAAATTCATATAACAGAGATACAATATAATGTCCACATAATATTAATGAAACACCTAATAAGCATGCATTACAACATTCAAATAACATAGATATGAGGCTAATGTTTTTCTGCAATACAACTTTCCATGTAGCAGAGGGGCCAAGTGCAGATATATAGACAGTGAGTTTTCTCTAGCAAAAAAGGTGCCGGTACTCAAATGCTAGACCACCCTTCAGGAGTGGAGTGATCACTGAGGGACCCACCTCATAATAGCCAGGCCCCCTGCAACCTGTCACAGAATCTATGACAAGGCAGAATTGGTGTGTAGAGCCTAAGCTTGTTCATTAAAACTTGGGTTCCTTGGGTCAGTTTTAGCAGACAATGGAAAAGGTGCCAACTCAGTACTTCCAAGTACCTCCTCAAAAAAAGCCCTGTATATAGATGGGGACAAGATGGGTGGTGCAGAGCCAGTTGGGATAAATAGATAAGTGGCTAAACTCCAGGCAAGTTCTTTGTACAGTTAAACAAGATATAAGGAACTGGTCTAAGTTATAGTGTGTGTAGCAAGCTAGTCCAGGTGCATATGTATTAAAAGCTTGGGAGAACAGCCAGGCTTTCACCTGCTTCCTGATGTGGAGGTAGTCTCAAGTTAGACGAAGCCCTTCTGGGAGTAAATTCCAGAGCATGGGAGCTACTCCTGAGAAGGCTTGCTGGTGGGCATCACATCATACAATTTTTTTTGATGAGGGTCCAGATAGTGATGCTCCTTGAGAGAACCTTAGAGGTCTCAAAGGTGTGTAAAAGGCTAACTTATTCTTTAAGTACTCTGGCCCATTTTGTCTGAGGATGTTGAAACTCAAGAGTTTTAAATTTAGCCATGTAAGGTACTGGTAGCTGGTGTACCTTTTACAGGAAGGGTGTGATGGGGTCATGCCACTTGCAGCTTTCTATTAGTTGTGCTGCAGTATTCTGAATTAGTTGGAGCTGATGCAAACTCTTTTTGGTTTGACCAGTGTACAGGGCATTACAGTAGTCTAGTTGTTATATTATGATGGAAAATGGAGGTCACGTGATGGTTTGAGGGAGGAAGTCGCGTCTTCCATCTCTCCGAGGCTACCCCCTCTCTGAGCGATAATAACGGCGCAAAAACTTGTTGGAAATAACCTGCTGAATAAGGGAGAGCAAGAAGAAGTAATGGACTCATTTGTGACGCGAGAAATGAGGGCGACGCCGAGCAGACTCGCGCAAAAAAGCGCAGAGAAAAAACGAGGGCTCGAAGAAAACAAGATGGCGCTCGGCCCAGCAGACGGCGTGACTCCAGAATTCCACCCGAAACAACTACAACAGCTGGTAGAAGCAGTAAAGACCGCACTCGCGCCACAACTAAATAAAGTACTGGAACAGCTAGCAGCAGTGGAATCCTCGCTGGGAGACACTACGAGAAGAACGGGGGAGTTGGAGGTCCGGGTATCCGAGCTGGAGGACTCGGAAACAAACAAGAACAAGGTGATAAAGGAGCTGCAAAGAACAGTGAAAACGCAAGCGCAGCATCTTGATGAGATGGAGAACCGTGCCCGGAGATCGAACCTACGCCTAATAGGTATACCAGAGACAGTGCCAGACCGATTACTTCAGACACAATTGGAAACCTGGCTAAAAACAGAGTTTGCGCTGTCGGATAGCTTTGGCCCCTTATGCTTGGAAAGGGCACATAGACTGGGAAGACGACTGACAACTGGAAACAGGCCCAGAGCAGTAATAATAAAAGTTCATAATTACCTCCATAAAGAGGAAATTTTGAGAGGTGCGAGGGCAAAATGGGACGCCTTGAGCTATGATGGCGTAGGAGTTAAAATATTCCAAGACTACTCAGCTGCATTGCAAGAACGCAGGAGAGCCTTTGGCCCAATATGTCGTCATCTGGCCAAGAAAAAACAAAGATTTATGCTCTTGTACCCTGCCCAACTAAAAGTCCTACAAGAGGGAGGATGGCAGACTTTTCAGGCCCCAGAAGAAGCGCAGGGACTGTTGGAGTCAGGAAACCCCTCAAATGGGGAAAGGGACACTTGAAGAACATGGACATTTCAAATGAAACCGCAAGCCTTGATGGAGAAATTAACCTCTTGGAACGCAAACGAAGGCTGGTAATATGGCACAGAATTAATTACTTAAAGGAGCACATATGATTTTGAACCCACAGTTTAGTTCAAAGGGATAATGGGAAGGAGAAGGAGGAATGTGAGCACAGTGTGAATGTTATACTTGGGGTTCAGCTGGGAAGAACACAAGAAGGGGGGCAAGAACATAAGAACAGGCCTGAAGGGATCTCACAGAGGGTCACGATATGTAAGGCAGGCAGGTTAGGATACGAGAGGGGGAGCCTACACTCACACGACCTTAGCCTACTACAACAGTGGGCCACCTTAGGATTACAAGGGGGGAGTTTAAGGTAAAGGGAGGGGTAAAAAAGGGGTTAAGAATAAGAGGGAGGATAAGGGATAAAAGGGGGGGAAGGGAGACAGGGAATAAGAAAGACTATATCCATGACTTCGCAGGTCCTTTGTATTTAGATGCAAGTAACAAATGCGCAAGTGTAGAGCAAAATCAGGTGCGGGGGAGGGTGAGGCTGGGCACCCAAAACCCAATTAATAATTTCAAAACCGAACTATGTCACACCAACCATAATAAACGTAGATGACAAAAGCAACTCGAGTGGTATCCTGGAATGTAGGGGGTATAGCAACGCCCATTAAGAGGACAAAAATATTGCAGGCCCTAAAAAGACACAAAGCGGATGTTGCGTGCCTCCAAGAGACTAGATTAACGGAAGCTGAACACCAGAAATTGCAGAGACAGTGGGTGGGGCAGGTGTTCTCAGCCTCCGCAGAAGGAAGAAAGCGGGGCGTAGCAATTTTAATACGTAAAGGGCTAGCAGCTAAAGCCGAATTACTGAAAGCAGACCCTCTAGGGAGATATGTGATAATACACCTTTGGATTCAACATAGAGAATTTTTGGTAGTCTCATTGTATGGCCCTAATGAATATACGCCATCTTTTTACCAATCAATAATAAAACATTGCGCTTCCCATGAATCATTGCAGCTACTGGTGTGTGGAGATTTCAATTTAGTGGCAGATCCCCAGGTTGATACTACAAATCCTAGGGAGGCCCCGCAGGGAGGTAGCAAGCAAAAAGCTCTGCCCACATTCATGCGTACCCTAAACTTAGTGGACACCTGGAGAGCGCTACACCCAGAAACCAAAGACTATACACATATGTCTAGGGCGCACGGTACAAGCTCTAGAATAGACTACATTCTCATAGATAGACAAGCATTCCACTGGGTGAGCGGAGCAGACATAGGCCCGACAGAGATATCAGACCACGCGATTGTGTGGGTAGAACTAGAGGCCCCTGAGCAATATCAACGAGCAGGGGGTTGGAGGTATCCGTGTTACCTATATGAAGATAAAGAGTTTACAAGATATTTAAATGATAAATGGGAAACATATGAGAGGTTCAATAGCCAACACGCAGAAAATCCCAGTCTTTACTGGATGGCCTCCAAAGCGGTGATAAGGGGAGATATAATAGCTTACGTGCAACTGAGGAAAAAAAGACAGGCTAAGGCAATCTTGAATTTAGAGCTTCAACTCCAGAAAGCTAAGCGGAAATATATAAACTTCCCAACAGTAAAAAACAGAGAACAATACTTGACAACCCAAGTGGTACTGAACTCATTAATTCATGGGCAGACAGTGAGGTCCTTGATGTATTTTAAGTGCCGAATGCAAAGATTTGGTAATAAATCAGGCACGCTATTAGCGAGGATGATAAAATCAGAAGGCCCTGAACGGGTGATCACAACACTGCGGGATGCCCAGGGGATATTAAAGACAAAAAGCGGAGATATAGAGCAGATCTTTCACAATTATTTTAAGGAGCTTTACAAGGGAGCGCCTGCAAAAGACTTGAGCAACCTGGCCAATTACTTAGACAAAGTGGGATTTACTAAGCTTCAACAACCACAGATAGACAAACTAAATCAGCCATTTTCAGGAAAAGAACTGCAGGAGGCGATAAAAGCCCTGGCTCTTAAATCTGCCCCAGGGCCAGATGGTTTTATGGGAGAATATTACAAATCCCTGCCAAGGGGAGGGATAAAGGCGCTCGGGAACTATCTAGAACAAGTTATAGCGGACAAACAATTCCCCATGCATGCTAATGAAGCCTTAATCACGTTGCTGCCGAAACCTGGGAAAGATAAGACACACCCAGGCTCATACAGACCTATTTCATTGATTAATGTTGATACCAAAATTTTGGCCCGGATGCTAGCCACACGATTGGGAACATTGCTACCAGAACTTATTGGGGAAGAACAGGTAGGCTTTGTTAAGAACAGACAGGCGGGTAGTAACGTGCGGCGATTGCTATTAGCCATGGCAAAATGTCAGAAGGAACAGAGGCCTGCATTGATCCTTAGCTTGGATGCAGAAAAAGCATTCGATAAGGTGGATTGGGGGTATCTGTTTGGGCTTTTAGATTACATTGGAATCCAGGGATGGTATGGGGATGCTATAGAGGCCTTGTACAGCTCTCCTCAGGCAGCTGTATTAGTGAACGGAGTGAGGGGAGACAAGTTTCACATTCGACAAGGGACAAGGCAGGGCTGCCCACTTTCACCCCTCCTGTTTGTTTTAGCAATGGAACCTTTGCTTAAAGCTTTGAAGGTAGATGACGGAGTAGGGGGGGTAGGCCTGGCAGGAGGCACGGTTAAGGCCCTTGCCTTTGCAGATGACCTGCTGGTGGTGGTTCAAGAACCAGAACACTCAGTACCTAGGGCTTTGCAGTTAATCCAGGAATATGGGGCCCTGTCAGGATACACACTAAACATCCAGAAATCTAGAGCCCTAGAAATAGTGCCTGGGGATAACATAAAAAGTAGATTACAACTTCCTATAGAGTGGGAAGAAGAGACTATAAAATATCTAGGAGTCACAATACCACGGGAGCTCCCACAGGTGTATGGATGGAATGTGAGAAAGCTATTGAATGACACAAAGATAAACCTGCAACTCTGGCAGGGTCTCCCTCTGTCACTCATGGGGAGAATAGCGCTGTACAATATGGTAATTGTACCGAAGTGGCTATATGTGTTCCAAACCATACCACTATACCTGTCCAAGACCGATGAAAAGAGACTTAATAAGACACTGCAAACATTTCTATGGGTAAAGAAGAGACCTAGAGTGGCATTGTCCACACTTTACTTACCTGTGGAATATGGAGGTCTAGGGCTCCTGAACTTGCGTTATATGACCATAGCAAGTGGAATGAGACACTTAAATGACTGGCTGCGACGCACACAATATTTCACGCCCTCCCGCCTCGAGCTACAGGAGACAGAGCAGAAACACATTGGCTACCTACTACATAAGCAAAGCAAAGCAGAAACCAGTCTATTAGCCCAGGCGCAATTATTACCGGCAGCGCAGGACACCTGGCGCTGGCTGTGCAGATACCATCGTTTTTCACCAAGGACAACCCCATACCTCCCAATATGCGGCAACCCGGACTTCCCACCGGGCCAATTATATGAAGTGTTCAAAAGATGGGAAGGTGTGGGGTTGGAATATGTACTTCACGCAATAGACGAAAATGGAACAGTTGTGTCCTGGGAGAGTCTCCGGGACCGATTCAAGCTGAACCAAGCGGATTGGTTCCACTACTACCAACTACGGCACTACATACTGAGCTTACCCCGTGAGGAACTGGCGGAGGATGTGCAAGAGGAGCTAGGGGTGGCACTCTCATTGGGAGCGCAACAAAAGGTGCCACTCACCTACCACCATAGACATTTAAAGGACATGGCTAAAGAACCAGACTTTGAGAGACTGTCTGCCCAGTGGAGTACAGAACTGGAGATCAAAATAACTCCTGCAATGGTCCGTGAACACCTCCTGGGATATCGCAGGAACACCGATCAAGCAGTTTATTGGGAATTACAATTTAAATTTGTATTGAGAGCATATATACCGCCTAGGAGGGCGTTCCACATGGGGGCATCGCCGGACGGAGCTTGCCCTAAATGCGTAGAGGAAGGAGCAACGCTGGGACATATGTTTTGGGGCTGCCCCTGCATCCAACAGTTTTGGAAGGCCATAAATGGACAAATACGAGCTATGTGGCACTCGAATTGGATTCTGGACGCAAGACTCCTCTTTGGACACCTGAGGTTTACAGGGCCTCCAGTTAGAGGACGCCGAGCATTTACGCTACGCACAGTGATGGTGGCCAAGAGAACAATTCTGAGGGCCTGGATGACTAAAGAGGGCCCTACAGTGGCTCAATGGAGGGGGCAGATGATTCACCTGCTACGCACTGAGAGAACAAGAGTGAGAACTCAACGACCCCCCCCATGCCCGGGTCTTCTGGGCTTGTTGGACTCCGTTTTGGTTGACGCTGACCAATCGAGCTAAAGGACAAATAATGAACATGTGAAACTGCTTAAGCACACTTAGACAATGGGACCTGCGAAGTAAGAGACTGTGATGATAATGAGAAGGGGGGAAGGGGATGAGGGAAGTAAAGGGAGGGCAAGGGATAAAATGTAAAAAGTTACTGGGGAGAGAAACAGTTGTATAGATCTTGAAAGATATTTGCTAGTACAGATATGTGGTTTATTTTGCAAAGCAAGAGAAGTTAAGCACTGTTGAAATCTGTTGATAAGTTCTCCTGAATAAAAATTATTGAAACATATTATGATGGAAAAAGATCTCATAGCTGCCACAGGTGATAGAGACAATTTTTAAAGGTTGTTTGAATTTGCGGAATCAGAGTGAGTGATGAGTCTAGCAGTACCCCAAGATTCCTGACCTCTAATTTTAGGGAGAGTTCATACTTCCCAAAAGGTATTTTGAAGTCAGGTATTTGTCCACTTCTATTAGGTACCCAAAGAATCTCTGTTTTGCTTAGGTTCAGGCAGAGTTTGAAGTTGTTTGCTCATTCCTGAGTTGCAATTAAACAGGTAATCAGTTTACTCAAGCTGTGGGCAGATCTAGTTGAATGGGTTTGAGTAGTTGCACATCATCAGCATAGATATAGAATTTTGTGTCCATTGGCTGAAGCAGATCAGCCAGAAGCTTGCGATAGATATTAAATAAAATGGGAGACATTATGGATTCCTGTGGCACCCCAACCCTTTATTGAATTGATCCCTATAAGCTTTACAGGATGTAAATTTCTCATCAATAACACAGTGTACATATACAGCTGATATACTGCGTGTGTTCTCCATCCAATATATCAACAGACTACTCACAATCAAAAAGCTAAAAACACATGATTTTGTGGAGGATGCATTCTAGAAATGTCTTGCACAGAATAGATGTTACAACCCAAAAATCATTGCCTTTATCAGAATACATTGAGGTAACCTGCACAGAGTGACAATTGCAACCCTAAAAGGCAATGATACTGCTTTGAAAGATTAGATGAGGGGCATGGGGTGGGGGAGGGGGAGGAGGAAAAGCAGATGCTGGATTTGATATGGGAATCCGTATGTGCATCTATGCAAATTAGACAAATCACGTCTGGGCATACTGAATGGGCCATTTTGGTCTTTCTGAACTGCCATTTACTGTGTTACTATGATTTCCCCAAAGTAGAATATCATATGTCACAAATGAATAGTGTGTAACTACACAAATAATACCTTAACAGATAAAAAAGTACTAGTATTAAGCATTTATATAGTCTACAAGGTACTGTGCTGTACTAACACAGAGAAGAGATAGTTCCTGCTCAGTGGCACTTGCAATCTAGTTGATAGATGGAATTTGAGGACCGATATCTTTGCATTCTAAAATCTATTGGAGAGAACAACCAGAGGAGTAGGGGTCTGGATCAGGGTCTGGGTACAGGGATGGAATGCTGATGGAACCATTTGCTTCTGTTCGTTGAGGTGAGTTCCATGCAACTATGGCTCCTATAGATACTAAGCAGGTTTGGGAAGTATTCATTCTCACTTTTTTCTCCTTTGCCTTCAACCTTTAACAGATGGCTGGGTTGCCGTGGAACTTGTAATGGAATCTGTACATCTGTTATAGGAACTTTTAGGAGAGTGAAAAGCAGAGCAAAACAGCTGTAGTTAGGGAGACAATGATTATTACCATTACTGTGGAAACACATCACCACAGCACAGGCACCCAAAAGATACAATCTCTGCCCTGTGGAAACTACCATCTGGCCACAATATACACAAACTGACAGCCATGGAATTAAATGAAGAACAAGGGAATGATGGGGAAGAGGCAGGTTAGGAATTGAAAGCAGTTTCATAAAGGTGGGCTTTTAGGTGTGATTTGAAAGTGATCAAATGAGGAGAAAGACATATCAGTTCAGGAAGATTACGCCAGGTATTTGGTGACACAAGGTGAAGGGCATACAGATGGGATTGAGTAATGGAGGAGAGAAGTATAGATTATAGTAACTTGCCTGAGGAACAGCATTCAGGAGGAGATGTGTAGGGCAAGATGAGAGAGAATAGGTAATGAGGAGCTGCAGAGTAAAACACCTGTTTGTAAGCACAAGAAGCTTGAACTACATGTGGAAGTAGACAGTGAGCCAATATAGTGACAAAAGAAGAGTTACATGGAGGGGCATTTTCGATATGACGTCTAAGTCTGAGTTTGGACGTTTTACAAAAATGTCCAGAACAGGGAAGTAGGTCATTTTCAACAACCCTCCCCCCCCCCCCCCCCCCATCTATCTTTCCCTTTTGAAAATGCTGTTCGGAAAAATGTTTTGTGATTTGGACGTTTTATTTTGTTTGGTCCATTTTCAAACAAAAAAACTTCCAAATGTAAACTGTCCAAACTAGAGGAGGAGTGGCTTAATGGTTAGTACAATGGGCTTTGATCCTGACAAAATGGGTTTGATTCTCACTACAGCTTGGGCAAGTCAAGTGCACAAGGGGCATTTTTGGATATGACGTGTAAGTCTGAATTTGAACATTTTTGTAAAACGTCCAAAATCAAAACAGGAAGGAAGGTAATGTTCTAAAAAAAAAAAAAAAAAAGCCTATCTTTTCCATTTCAAAATGCTGTTTGGAAAAACGTTTTGTGATTTGGACATTTTATTTTTTGGTCCATTTTCAAACAAAAAACATCCAAATGCAAAACATACAAAATACACAAGAAAATCCACAATAGAGTGAAACCATTCACATGTTCTAAGTGTGGTAAAAGCTTTGGTTGTAATGTAAATCTCAAAGTGGATCAAAGAGACCACACAGGAGAGAAACCATTTGCATGTATACAGTGTGGTAAAAGCTTTGGTCAGAAGGTAAACCTCACAATGCACCAGAGAATACACACAGGAGTAAAACCATTTACATGTTCTGAGTGTAGCAAAAGCTTTGGTTGGAAAGAAAGCCTCACATGGCATCAGAGAATCCACACAGGGATGAAACCATTTACATGCACTGAGGAGGTAAAAGCTTCAGTTGCATTGGGACAGATAATTAGGGAATGTACACTCTTGCTATGAAGTATGGAAAAATAGCACTTTGGTATTTAGATTTAGGTAATGAGACCTCCTTTTATTTATAGATCTGAATTCAAAGCCCAAATGTATTGATAAACAATAGACATAAGGCTCGAATGTTATAAAAAAAAATAGAAAGCGTTGCTGGAAAAGTGATATCCCAGGAAAGCAATAGGGCATCCTTGGTGGCACTGCAGTGGACTTTATAAAATGCTCCCAGGTACACATCTCACCATTGCTCCCTTACCTTGTCTGCTGAGCCCACCCAAAATCCACCCAAAACACACTACCCCCAACTGTACACCACTACCATAGCCCTTACAGGTGAAGGGAGCACCAATATGTGGGTACAGTGGGTTTCTGGTGGGTTTTGGAGGCCTCACAGTTTCCTCCACGAGTGTAACAGGTAGGGGGAGGTAGAAGCCTGGGTCCACCTGTCTGCAGTGCACTGCACCACTACTAGACTACTTCAGGGACCTGCAAGCTATTCAAGTGAACCTGAGTATAACATCTGAGGCTGGCAATTAATATTTTAAATCACAATTTTGGGGGGGGGGGGGGGGTGGGAGGAGGTTAGTGACCACTGGGGGACTAAGGGGAGGTGGTCCTTGATTCCCTCCAGTGGTCATTTGGGGCACCTTTTTTTGTGGAGTGGACGAGTAGCCTAGTGGTTAGTGTAGTGAACTTTGATCCCAGGGTAGTGGATTCAATTCCCACTGTACCCATTTTTTTTTAACAGGTCTAGCTCAAAACATCTAAGTTTTAGTCCTGGACATTTTTGTTTTGTTCCATTATGGCTGAAAAACATTGAAGACTTAGGAGCGCACAAGTCCCGCCTTGAACACTCCCCTGGCACACACCCTTGAGATTTAGACGTACTTCTGATGGACTTCAGAGAAAAACGTCTAAAAAGAGGTTTCAAAAATAGTGATTTGGATGTTTTTGTGAGAAAAAGATCCAAATGCAGACTTATGTCACTTTTTGGACATTTTTCTCTTTTGAAAATGAGCCTGATAGTCA
Source organism: Microcaecilia unicolor (assembly GCF_901765095.1). Classification (NCBI taxonomy): domain Eukaryota; kingdom Metazoa; phylum Chordata; class Amphibia; order Gymnophiona; family Siphonopidae; genus Microcaecilia; species Microcaecilia unicolor. The sequence goes on along the minus strand of NC_044031.1, from coordinate 676,467,941 downwards.
TAGCAATGATGGTGAAAGACAAATTATAATATTGACTTTTGAAGAGACTGAGGTAGTCTAAGCATGAAGTGATGAGGGCGGGCATAAGGGTAACTGTGGTGCGGTTCGAGTAGGGGGTGGATTTTGGAGATGACAGAAAGATGACATAATTTTCCATTGCTGTAGATATGTGCAGTGAAGTCAAGAGGAACACTGAAGATAATTTGGAGGCAATGGGCTGAGAGGATTTGAAGGATGGTAGTTTTATCCCCAGATATGCAGGAAGGGGAAAAAAAGAACATAAGAATAGCCAAACTGGGTCAGACCAATGGTCCATCTAGCCCAGTATCCTGTTTCCAACAGTGGCCAATCTAGGTCACAGTTACTTGGCAGAAACCCAAATAGTAGCAACATTCTATGCTACCAATCATAGGGCAAGCAGAGGCTTCCTCATGTCTGTCTCAATAGCAGACTATGGACTTTTCCTTCAGGAACTTGTCTAAACCTTTTTTAAACCCAGATAAGCAAACCACTGTTACCACATCCTCCAGCAAAGATTCCAGAGCTTAACTATTCATTGAATGAAAAAATATTTCCTCCCATTTGTATTAAAAGCATTTCTATGTAACTTCATTGATTATCCCCTGGACTTTGTACTTTTTAAAGAGTAAAAAATCGATTCACTTCTACTTGTTCTACACCACTCAGGATTTTGTAAACCTCAATCATGTCTTCCCTCAGCTGTCTCTTTTCCAGGCTGAAGAGCCCTAACCTTTTTATTCTTTCCTCATATGAGAGGAGTTCCACTCCCTTTATCATTTTAGTCACTCTTCTTTGAACCTTTTCCTTTCTCTTTTTTAAAAACTTTTTTATTTATATGTTTTGAAACATTGTACAGTTTAAAAAGGAGAAAAACAATAAGGGGAGAAACCACTGTTGGTGATAAGAATGTACAAGTATGTATACAATTAGTGCAGTAAACCATAGACATTATATAAAAAGAAATCATTAAAGTTTGAGTATAGAAAGTGAATGGGCATACATTTGCAAGAGGAGAGGAGATACGGAGAGAGATTAAGGATAAGAGGAAGGAGAGCAGTAAGAGTCTAGAGTTGACCAAGTTTTATGGAAAGCAGATAGAGAACCTCTTTTCCGTGTAAGTATTTCTTCATACTTTCTAAACTGGCATATATGGCCCCACCATTCATGGAAAGATATATTAGCATTATTTTTCCAATGAAGAACAATTATATGAATGGCAACTGCAATCAACAAATTAAACAGCTTAGCATTATCATAGGTGATAGAAATGCTAGGAGAGGAGGAATGTAAGATAATGGCTCTGTAAGTAAGATTGTAATGGATAGAAAAAATAGATTTAATCCTATCCCATACTTGTGACCAGTATGAATTCAAATTTGTACAGTAAAAAAGCATGTGGGAAAGTGGACCAATGTCATTGTGGCATGACCAGCACATATTTGACAAATTTTCAGACATCTTAGCGAGTTTAGCTGGAGTTCTGTAAGCATCACGCATGATGAAGCATGAAGACTGTAGAATTGCAGCAGAGAGAGATGGAGGGGCATAATCGAAAGGGACACCCAGGTTTTTCTGAGGACGTCCTCGCAGGATGTCTCCGTGAAAGAGCGGGGAAACCCGTATTATCGAAACAAGATGGGTGTCCATCTTTCGCTTCGATAATATGGTCGGGGACGCTCAAATCTGGAAAGTTAGGTTGACCTTAGAGATGGTTGTCCTTAGACTTGGTCGTTTCTGATTTTTGGCGATAATGAAAACTGAGGACGCCCATCTCAGAAATGACCAAATTCAAACCCTATGGTCATGGGAGGAGCCAGCATTCATAGTGAACTGGTCCCCCTCACATGCCAGGACACCAACCGGGCACCCTAGGGGGCACTGCAGTGGACTTCAGAAATTGCTTCCAGGAACATAGCTCCCTTACCGTGTGTGCTGAGCCCCCCAAAACCCACTACCCACAACTGTACACCACTACCATAGCCCTTATGGGTGAAGGGGGCACCTAGATGTGGGTACAGTGGGTTTCTGGTGGGTTTTGGAGGGTTCACATTTACCATCACAAGTGTAACAGGTAGGGGGGGTGGGCCTGGGCCTGCCTGTCTGAAGTGCACTGCACCCACTAAAACTGCTCCAGGGACCTGCATACTGCTGTGATGGACCTGAGTATGACATTTGAGGTTGGCAAAAAATAGTTTTATAGAATTTTTTGAGGGTGGGAGGGGGTTAGTGACCACTGGGGGAGTAAGGGGAGGTCATCCCCAATTCCCTCGGGCACCTTTTCTTGGCTTGGTCATAACAAAAAAAAGGACCAAGTAAAGTCATCCAAATGCTCGTCAGGGATGCCCTTCTTTTTTTTGATTATGGGTCGAGGACGCCTATGTGTTAGGTACTCCCAAGTTCTGCCTTCGCTACCTGTCTGACATGCCCCCCCCCCCCCGGTAGCTTTGGTCATCCCCGTGATGGAAAGCAGTTGGGGACGCCCAAAATTGGCTTTCGATTATGCCGATTTGGGTGACCCTGGGAGAAGGACGCCCATCTTCCGATTTGTGTTGAAAGATGGGCGTCCTTCTCTTTCGAAAATAAGGCTTGATGGTCTCATGGTTTTAGTCCAGGAGAGATGCCATTCAGTTGGTGATAAAGAGGTATTTAGTTCTCTTTCCCAGTCTGAGATGAGATGAACACATTGATGTTGAGTTGTGGATTGCAAAGATTTGTACGCCTTGGAGGCAGATTTGGGTGCCATGAGCAAGATCTGACAAAGGGATGAGAATTTAAATGAGGTACAACGTCTTTGTTGTGGAGATGGGTAGAGGGAATCAACAGTTTTAGAAACTTGGTTCCAGTATGTCTCATGATGAGGCGGGATATCAAACTTTTGACATACCTTAAAAGAAACTAGGTTAGCATTATACAATAATTGAGGAGGCCATAAACATTTAGAGCACCAAATTCTGTGAATGTTAGGAGTAATAGAGCATTTAATGGATGAGTTATCCCATAAAGAGGTATCACAAGAGTCTGACCAGTGGAATTTGAAGAATTTCATGATCTGATTAATTTTATGAGAAGTGCTATTTAGGACGTATAGTTCAGATGAGAAGCGATGTTTGTTCATAGATGGGAGAATATGGAGAGGCACTGGAGAGATTTTTTGTCTTTCAAAGTTAACCAATCTAGGAATATCATTAGCATGATCAGACTGATACCAGGTGATAGTGCTTGAAATCAGGAAGATTTACACCACCAAGAGAGCGGGGGAGTTTCAGTTTTTTGAGTGCAATGTGGGGAGTGGAGGAGCGCCAAATAAATTTTGTTATCATGGTGTCAAGTTTTTTATACAGTGATTTGTTGAAAGATATAGGTATCATATTGAAAAGTAGTTTATTTTTGGTGCTAGTACCATTTTTAGTGCTTCAATTCTTCCCCAGTAGGATAAGAAGACACCATGAATTTAGGAGATCTGTAGTTATCTGAATAATTTTATCTGCATTTAGAATACCTAGATATGTGAGTTTATGTGGTTCCCAGAAACAGAGAAATTGAGATATTTGTGTTTTGAAAACATATTTAGATAGAGGCATTAGTGCTGACTTTGTCCAGTTTATTTTGTAACCAGAAAGCTCAGAGTATGAGTTAATGCAGGATAATAAGTGTGGTATTTATTTATTTATTTGTTGCATTTGTATTCCACATTTTCCCACCTTTTTGCAGCCTCAATGTGGTTTACATTATGCCGTAATGGCAATTGCCATTTCTGGAATGAGAAATATAAAGTGGTATTGCATTAAAGTTCATAAATGATAGAGTAAATTATAGAGTAAGTTAGATAATCAGTTCATTTCCGGCATGAGAAAAAAAGTGGTAGTGCGTTAAAGTTTATTAGTGACAGAATGACTGAAGCAGTCAAGTGTAGAGAGTTCAGTTTTGTCTAGTTCTGGTAGAGTTTCGTTGTCTTGTATTTAGGATGGATCATTGTGGTATGTCTTTTTGAACAGGTTGGTTTTTAGTAATTTTCGGAAGATTGTTAGGTCGTGCATTGTTTTTATGACATTTGGTAGTGCATTCCATAGTTGCGTGCTAATGTAGGAGAAGCTGGATGCATATGTTGATTTATATTTAAGTCTTTTGCAACTGGGGTAGTGGAGATTCAAGAATGTGCGTGCTGACCTTTTTGTGTTCCTGGTTGGTAAGTCTATGAGGTCTGACATATAGACCGGGGCCTCGCCGTGAATGATTTTATGGACCAGGGCACAGATTTTGAATGCAATTCGATCTTTTAGGGGAAGCCAGTGTAGTTTTTCTCTTAGGGGTTTGGCACTTTGTATTTCGCTTTTCCAATATGAGTCTGGCTGCTGTGTTTTGGGCAGTTGGAGTTTCTTAATGATTTGTTCTTTGCATCCGGCATAGATGGCATTACAGTAATCTAGGTGGCTTAGCACCATTGATTGTACCAGCTGCGGAATATTTCCCTTGGAAGAAAGGTTTTACTGTTTGAGTTTCCACATTGAATGGAACATTTTCTTTGTTGTATTTTTCACGTGGCTTTCTAGTGTGAGATTTCGTAGCATGGAGTCTATGGTTAGATATAGCATTATGTCATCTGCATATATATAGATAATTTATATTGGTCTTTATAGAGCTTGATTCCCAAAATATCTTGATTAGCATGGATTGAAATAGCTAGAGGCTCAAGGGCTAAATTAAATAAAAAGGGGGGGAGGGGGGGCAACCTTGTTTAGTTCCTCTATATAATATTTGAATCTAGAGGAGGTGACTTTATTAGTAAAGATATAGGCTTGAGGTGAATCATATAAAGTTTAACCATATTAAGAAAATTTTCACCAAAACCAAACCACCGGAGAGCTTTGAAGAGGAAAGGCCATTCGATTCTATCAAAAGCCTTTTCAGCGTCTAAGGAGAGGGCTATTAATGGGGAGTCAATGTCATGCATGTGAGATAGTATATTCCATAATAATCTAGAGATATCACTAGGCATTCTGTCCGGGATAAACTCATTTTGATCATTGTGGATAAGTGAAAATATCACCATTTTCAATCAATTTGCTAGGATTTTAGAATAGATTTTATTATCTATGTTAATAAGAGAAATTGGTCAATAATTTGAGATTAGAAGGATCTCTTCCTGGTTTGGGGATGACAACAATTTTGGACTTTAGAAAGGAATCCTTGTCCCCAGAGTGGTGAAGGAGATGTTTGTATAAAATAAGAAGTTTGGGGCTGAGAATATCTGCTAAGGCTGCATAAAATTCTATGGATAAACCATCATTACCTGGGGCTTTATTATGGGGAATTTCTTTGATAGCTTTAATAGTTTCATCTAAGGAAATATTTTTATTTAAAGTAGTTTGTTGTGATTGTGATAGTATAGGATGATTCAATTTGTCCATAAAGTTATTAAATGAGGACTCAGAGAGATCAATTTCTGAAGTATAAAGTTATTGGTAAAATTTAGAAAATTGTAGAGCTATTTGAGAATCTGTATAGTGGGAAGTGCCTGAGGAGTCTGTTATATGAGAGATACGGAAATGATTTTGTTTTGCTTTTAGGAATTGTGCTAGCAAATGACCTGATCTATTGCTTTCTGCATAGTAAATGGATTTCTGTATGTTTATAGAGGAGAGGGACTCTTTGCTGAGAATGGTGTTCAAATTATATTTATTGGAAAGAAGCTTTTGATATATAATATGGTCATTGATTTCTAGATACTGTTTTTCAAGAGATTTAGTTTCATGTTCAATCAGGTCCAGTTCTTTTTTTTCTTTTTATAGATGCCAGCAGAGTACTTTATTATAAGTACTCTGATGGTGGCATTATAGGCATCCCACCATGTGTTAACAGGAGAGTTATGGAGAGGGTTGTTATTAAAATAATCTTCAGTAGATTTTTTTTCAGTAGAGATACAAAAGTGTCTTCCTTTAATAAAGAAGAGTTGAATCTCCAAGTTAGAGAATGTTTAGGAGAGGAGATATCTGTAAAAGTTAGAGAGATAGCAGAATGGTCTGATATACTTCTGCTGTGAATTTAGGAATTAGTTACACTGGGTTTGAGATTTTTGGAGATCAGGAAATAGTCAACTCTTGAGTAGCTTACGTGTGGAGGGTATAGTCTTATTCTGTAGGGTTGAACAGTCTCCAGATGTCAACAAGACCTAGATAGGATGTGAAAAAGTGTATACCAGAATAGGCTTTGGTTTGGTAATAGGGATAAATACAGTGCCTATCTAAGATTATGGGATTGGGAAGAGAGCTGTTAATTTCTGAGGCTAGAGGGTGAAAAAACTCAGGGGAGTCTTTGTTGGGGGCGTAGATATTTAAAAGAGTAACTGTAGTATTATTTATCAAGATGTCCTCTTTGACCCATCTGCCCTCCACATACTACTACTACTACTACTTAGCATTTCTATAGCGCTGCCAGGGTTACGCAGCGCTGTACAAGTTTAAACATGGGGAAGGACAGTCCCTGCTCAAGAGAGCTTACAATCTAAAGGTTACAAACTATGTAGTCAGTATAGGTATCATGAATGGGGAAGGTGGTTAGGTGCCAAAAGCAAGGGAGAAGAGATGGGCTTTGAGTAAGGACTTGAAAATGGGCAGGGAGGGCGCATCACATGATTGTTTAATAATAGTAATTGAGAGGGATTTCTTGTGTAGAACGGCTATCCCCTTTTTCTTTTGCACAATTGCAGAATATGCAGTGAGTGAGAAATTTTTATCATAGAGACATTTAGAGTCAGAATCTAACAGATGAGTTTCCTGAATTAAAGCCAAATCAGTATTTAATTTATGTAAATATATTAAGAGTTTCTTCCTCTTAATAGGATTGTTTAAGAGAAACTGAATTGGCTTTCTATGAATAAAGATAAACAAGTTATACCACATTTTCAAGTATGCAAAAACAGTGACATGGGGAAGAGAATGACAAGTATGCCTAGTTATTGTTCATAACAGTGGAAAGGAGAAAAAAATAAAAAAATATAGGAAAAAAAGTATGCGGAGATAACAATGGCATAAAACAGAGAATAATACCAATACAACTGCAATATAATTGGTGAGGGACAAACGAGGCAAATAATGAGAGGTATGAGGCTCAAGCAATTTACAGGATGATCTACAGAGTGCTATTAAATAAACTGTTATGAAGCACACAATTCTATGAATAATCAGGAGATAACAACATTAGGAGATATGGAAATTTGGCAATGAGAGTATAGCTATAAACAACCACATTACACATTTTGTGTATGAAGCATGAATATGCTAATAACAAGAGTGAGATTATATTCAAAATGTGAAATAACTGGCGGAAGTATGTTAAATGATTTCTCCAAACCTTGATGATATATAAATCTCAGAAGGTGTCCAAAAAAGGTTTCAAGGCATCCGGGTCGTCAAAAGAGCAGGTTGAATTATGAATGGCTACCCACATGCAAGCAGGGTAAAAGAGACCAAATTGAGTGCCAAGGGACCATAGGTGATCACGCTGTGCAAGAAGTTGTTTACTACATTGAGTTGTGGTTTTACTAAGATCCGGAAAAATTAAGACTTTCATACCCTCATAGAAAATGGGCGATTTCAGTTTGGCTTTTTGTAGAATCGCTAAAGTTTGAGGGTAGCGTAGAATCTTCATAACAATCAATTGCAGAAAGTGTTGCTGGGCAGGCTTATGGAGGGGACTCTGTGGGCCCTTTCGATTTCAAGCGGTGGATTGAAATTTATGCCCAGGAGTGTGGGTAGGAGATTTTCCATGAACTTGACAGGGTCAGAACCCTCTGCACCTTCTTTAATTCAGAGAATTCTTAAATTGTTTCTCATTGCTCTGATGAGATTCTCAAGTTCTTTTTTAAGAGTGTCAATTTCTTTTGATTTGGATCGGAGAGAGGAGATCACGTTGGAATTAGCTTCACACTTCAGAGAGAGAGAATCCATACGCGTCTGTGTTGAAGAGTTGAGATATTATTCATTAATATCGTCCCTGAATTGAGAAATGGAGAGGTGGGTATCTTCAAGAGTACCTCTGTGAGATAGGAGTTCGTGCATAATGCTCTGCATTGTGATTTCCTCATTTTCAATCTAAGCTGCCCTTGTGGCCTGATGAGTGGACTCTTGACGAGGTTTCTTAGAGGCAGAAGACGAAGGCTGCTTGGCGTCAGCTTTCAGAGATTTGTTCGGCATGCTGTAAGACAATAGTTAAGATGATATTTGTTAGAATTCTAAAGTATATTAAGAGCAATCTGCCGGATTCTTTGTCCCTGAGCCGGAGCTGAAAGATTAAGCTGCCATTCTCTATCGCACTCAGCAGCGCCCCTCTTCCTTAAACCTTTTCTAATTCCGCTGTATCTTTTTTGAGATATGGCAACCAGAACTGAATACAATACTCAAGGTGAGATCGCACCATGGAGTGATACAGAGGCATTATAGTATTTTTGGTCTTATTTCCATCCCATTCCTAATAATTCCTAGCATCCTGTTGCTTTCTTAGCCGCCACCACACACTGGGCAAAACATTTCAGAGTATTACCTATCACAACATCTAGATCTTTTTCTTTGGTGTTGACTCCCAAGGTGGACCCTAGCATCAGGTAACTATGATTTGGATTATTCTTCCCAATGTGCATCACTTTGCATTTGTCTACATTTTTCATCTGCCACCTGGATGCCCAGTCTTCCAACTTCCTAAGGTCTTCCTGCAATTGTTCACAGTCCGCCTATGTTTTAACAAGCATGAATAGTTTTGTGTCATCTACAAATTTAATCAACTCACTGTTTGTTCAGATTTCCAGATCATTTATAAATATGTCCCGGTACAGATTCCTGTGGCATTCCACTATTCACCCATTGAGAGAAATGGCCATTGAACCCTACCCTCTGTTTTCTGTCCAATAACCAATTCCTAATCTACAACAGAACATTGCCTCCTATTCTATGACTCTTTAATTTTCTCAGGAGTCTCTCATGAGGAACTTTGTCAAAAGCTTCCTGAAAATCTAGATACACTACATCAACTGGCTCACCTTTATCACCATGTTTATTCATGCCTTCAAAGAAATGAAGCAAATTGGTAAGGCAAGACTTCCCTTGACTGAAACCATGCTGACTCTGCCTCTGATGGAAAGGTCCTGACTACAGGAGAACTTCCTACTTCACCAGAGTGATGCTCTCCTTTTAGTAGACTTCCCTCCTCCAAGGCAGCACAGGGGCTGCCAGACTGGAGGTGGCACTTCTCTACAATGTCCCTGTAGGTCTCCTTTATGTGTCTCTGTCTCCCTCAGCTCCTCCAAGTCTTTTACGCTGGCCTCAAGAGAACTGACTCATTCTCTAAGAGCTAGGAGCTCCTTGCATTGGGCACACACATATAACCTCTCGCCAACTAGGAGATAATCATATATGTGGCAATGCAAAAGACTGGATAGCACCCCTCTCGCTGCTGGTCTGCTGTCTGCATCTTAGTATTATTGAGTTGTTTAATAATTTAAAACTTACTAAGGTACTAATGCTATTAGACTAATATAAAAGTGCTTTTAGATTATACGGTATATAGTGTGTGATTAATTTAGTGTTTTCTTCTTAGAAAGTAAAGAAATATAATTAAAACTCTATAAGAGGACAGCTCTCTTGTTATTCTAATTAGAATAACTGACTATAAATTAAGACTATAAATGAAGAGTTGTGCAAGGGGTGGGTGGGAGTTGGGGAGGAAGTAGGCATGGGGAAAACCTGAGAAGCCCCATCTTAGCGGGGTTACATTTCAGGTGGTAGTGGGGCATCCTAACAGCAATGGCATAGTAGAAGCTTTTGATTCAGAAACCTGAAGAAGAAATTTAATTTTCCTTCCTTCAAGATAAAAGAACTGCTATTTTTAATATTCCTGGACCCCAGAGAGTTTGCAGAGAATATCCGGTCATTCAATGCAGTAGCAGCTTGTGCAAAAATCCCTTGGCTTGAATGTGAAGGGTACAATTTGGATTGATGCCTGTTTTTATAATGAGAACAACCTTTGTACTTCATTGTCTGTGTTTCAATGAAATGCTTCACCAGACTAGCAACAATTCTTTGACGCAGTTTTGCCTTCCTCCAAATCATCATCTGTCCAGAGAAGATGCTGTTCATGTAAGTTTAACCCAGTTTGTATACAGCACCAGCTGATTAAAGCTACTTATTAATGCATTGAATCATTTAGGCTTTTGCAACAGTTATGATAGCTTGGACAGAAAAGATAATGCTCTAGTATGCAGAAGAGTTGTTTTGCAAGTGACTACTAGGTTCCATTACTGCATATACAATTTTTAAAGAGGTAGCCTGAGAAAGAGATTGAGGATTTGATAGATTTGACATATAAATTGACTTCACTACAGCTTTACCTCTTCATTTTATTTAAAATATCTTTATTGAGCAACCAAACAGCATATGAACCAAAACTTATAACACTGATACAATTACTCTGCTCCCTTGTATGCTATACATAATCTTTTTTGCATTCTGTGTTAACAGTACTTAGTATTCTGCTCCCATCGGCACACTATGTTAATACAATACAAAAACTCAGGTGTATATATCCATAGGGCCAGAGCACATCTATCTTTTCTAATTCATAGCACTGCTGGTGCCTTTAAAAAAAAAATGCTTTTCTCCCCTTCCCCCATCTCCCCCTACGGTTCACCCTCACAGTCACAGTTTTGCTACATTGCCCAATATTTGGTTTTCCTTTCTCCTTTATCCTTAAATTCCCCCTGCAGTTCCCACTGAGCCATTATTTCCATACTTTCTACCTACACATTGATGGAGATTTCCTCATCTATCTAAAAATGTAAGATTCCCCTCTTGGCAATCAGCAAGGCAATCAGTACACATCTCTGCTGCTTTGATGAGAGATATTACTCCACTAAAGATGTCTCATTTTTCAGTATCAGCACCCCATAGGTAAATTGGACTTGAATCTAGGTAAGCCCCTTAATTTTCTCTGAGATCCTTGTCCAATAGCCACTCAGTGTGGAACATTCTACCAGCATGTGCACTAACATTCCTTTTATCCTCTCCCTCCTACAAACCCACCCCGATCCTGTGGCAACATTTCATGTAAACATGATGCAAAAGCTTATATGACACTTCCTGTAAAGCTGCATTTCTATAATTTTTTATTGCATTCATACAACTTTTTCATATTCTTCACAGTCACCAGCTCCCCTAGAGCCCCAGACCAGACCACCATCAAGGCCCCCAATATGATGTGCCATCTGTTCTTCTCTATCTGACCTGTACCAAATTGAGTGTTGAGGGATGCAGGAATCCACAGAAACAGCTTGCCTGTCTTTAAGAATTTCTCTCCCTGTCATGCTTGTCTATTCTTGGTCTGCTAATAGTGTCTTACTTGAAGGTAAATGAAGAATTTGGAGGTCTTAAGTCTCCAGTGACTCTTAAACTCTTCAAATGTTGGAATTCTCCACCTCCTTCTTCTTCAAAATGCCCTAGATATGTTCCCCCATTCAGCTCACCTGTCCCAAACACATGGGCTGAAACTTAGGTTATTAGTTATCAAATGAAAAACCCAGTTGCCTTTCCCCCCTCCCAATCATTCCCTCCACCACCACCGTGCCTTTTTAAAGAGGATCCAAATACTTGGCATTTTTATTAATTTGTTCCCTCTGTCAGTTTTTTAACTGCTGTATTGCTAAAGGGCTGTAAGGACTTGCTTCCCCACAGGACTATTTGTCAGCTGGGTATCACATGTCTTTCATATGGAGTTCATGGATCCAAATTATAAGAGTGGCAACATTATACATTGGTAGGTCTGTCAAACCCAATCCCCCCCTTTACTGTGGAGTAATTTCCCAAAGGTAATGCACAAATGTGCTCTTCATGCCTTCCAGATAAACGTTCCCATCATACTGTGCTTAGCAGAGAAAAGGGAAGGTCCTCCTTTTTTGACATAATTGTTTTGCTCCCACTAATTTATCTATGAGGTTCCTTTCATTTTTTTGGTTGGCCTAGGTATTTAATCTCCCTGTCAGCCCATTGCAAGGAACTGTATTATGGTACAGGCTAAACAGAGTTTTGTAACTGGCATTATCTCCAACTTGCCAAAGTTAAAGCAAAGGTCTGAAAGAGTCCCAAAGTACCTAACTAGCTCAATATGTCGTGGACCATTGTCCATGGCATTACGTATGAAAAGAATCACGGCATCCAAAAACAAGCGTATTTTGCACTCCTGTGCTCTCATCTGGATTCCTTGTGTTTGATCTGGCTGCTGTATTTTGACAGCCAATGGTTCTAGCGATCAAATAAGTTTACAGTTTAAAATTTGATATACTGCCATTTGGCATACCGGCACAGTGATTTTCAATAAATTCTAAAATAGTCTTAGAAAGAAGGAAAGTGAGAAGAAATTATTTATTTTGTTATATAGGCTCAATGTGGCTTACACGGAGCAATGGAGAGTTAAGTGACTTGCCCAGAGTCACAAGGAGCTGCCTGTGCCTGCAGTGGGAATTGAACTCAGTTCCTCAGGACCAAAGTCCACCACTCTAACCACTAGGCCACTCCTCCACTTACAATTCTTATATTGGATAGATAAGATTGCTATCTATAAGAATGAGAGGAGAGTGCACAACAACTCTCCAGGAGACATGTTGTGCACTTCTGATTACCAACAGGGCAACTTTAGGAACAACAGGACATAATGTAAAAGAGTATTACGATGAGTGGGTTTTCTGTATAGAGTAATTTTGAAAATATTCCCACTTTTGATGATTTTGAGATCCAAAAAGGAATTTGAGGTTGGTATCATGTGTGTTGATCCATTCGAAGAAGTCGTTCAGTGCAGATTCTTCTCCTCTCCAAAGGATAAAAATATTGTCAATATAGCGCTTGTACAGAATAATGTGATTCTTGAAAGGATGATGTTGTAGATTGAGTTTTTCAAAATGTGCCACATGTAGGTTGCCAAGATCCGGGGCCAAGGATGATCCCATGACTGTGCCTCTTATTTGTTGGTAAAACACACCTTGAAAGCAAAGTAGTTATTAGTAAGGGCAATGCTTGCAAAAGTCAGGATGAGGCGATTGGGAATGTGTGTATATGTATCTCTTCCATTTAATACTTCTTCAATGATTGCAAGGACATCTAACTGCAGAACATTGGTACACAAAGAATCGATGTCTAAAGTAACCATGATAATATCATCAAGGTTGGTGTTCAGTTCTTGTAGCATCTGAATCATATGCGATGAATCTCTTACATTTAAGCCCCTGAGGCAGGTTCTTGGCCGAAACATGGTGCAGTGTCGGGCATTATCAATAAAGGTTTTTCTTCTACCACTTTGTCATCCTGTTGTTCCTGAAGTTGCCCTGCTGGTCACACTACTCCCTTGTTTTCCTCTTCATTACGTTGTGGATCACAGTCTTCCGCTTCTGCGGTCTCCTCACCATTGTGCACTTCTGATTAACAGGTGTGCTCTGTAAAGTGCTTGAATCCATTCTTGAAAAGACCCCACAATGCCATATTGTTCTACCACCCAAAACAAATAGTCTCCTGTTACTTTAACAAATAGTCTCAAGTTACTTCATCAAAACTCTTTTTGGCATCAGAGCTTGCAATGATATCATCTTCACCTCTGATTCTATTTTCCCATAGCACAGTTAGGGCCTTTGTTATATTCGCTGAAGCACCCAGGCACAAAGAGGGGCATAATCGAATGGGGCGCCCAAGTTTTCCTGGGGCCATCCTCGTAGGACGGCTCTGTGAAGGGGCGGGGAAACCCGTATTATCGAAACAAAATGGGCGTCCATCTTTCGTTTTGATAATACGGTCGGGGACGCCCAAATCTCAACATTTAGGTCGACCTTAGAGATGGTCGTCCCCGGTTTTCGACGATAATTGAAACCAAGCACGCCCATCTCAGAAACGAACAAATCCAAGCCATTTGGTTGTGGGAGGAGCCAGTATTCGTAGTGCAGTGGTTCCCCTCACATGCCAGGACACCAACCGGGCACCCTAGGGGACAGTGCAGTGGAATTCATAAATTGCTCCCAGGTGCATAGCTCCCTTACCTTGGGTGTTGAGCTCCCCCCCCCAAAAAAAAAACCCAATCCCCACAACTGTACACCACTATCATAGCCCTAAGGGGTGAAGGGGGGCACCTACATGTGGGTACAATGGGTTTCTGGTGGGTTTTGAAGGGCTCACATTTATCACCACAAGTGTAACAGGTAGGGGGGATGGCCCTGGGTCCGCCCACCTGAAGTGCACTGCACCCACTAAAACTGCTCCAGGGACCTGCATACTGCTGTCAGGGAGCTGGGAGGCTGGCAAAAAAAAAATTTTAAGTTTTTTTTTAGGGTGGGAGGGGGTTTGTGACCACTGGGGGAGTAAGGGGAGGTCATCCCCGATTCCCTCCGGTGGTCATCTGGTCAGTTCGGGCACCTTTTTGAGGCTTGATCACAAGAAAAAATGGACCAAGTAAAGTCGGCCAAGTGCTCGTCAGGGACGCCCTTCTTTTTTCCATTATTGGCCGAGGAAGCCCATCTCTTAAGCACGCCCCAGTCCCACCTTCGCTATGCTGCCCGCACGCCCCCATGAACTTTGGTCGTCCCCTCGATGGAAAGCAGTTGAGGGCGCCCCAAATCGGCTTTCGATTATGTCGATTTGGGCGACCATGAGAGAAGGACGCCCATCTCTCGATTTGTGTCGGAAGATGGGCGCCCTTCTGTTTCGAAAATAAGCATGATAGTCTACCTGATCTATATGGACCAAAAATGGGACAATCCTACTCAATCTGTACATCAATATGGCTATTATTTTCATTCTTGTGCCTTGATTTAGAAGTGAAATTGGTCAGTAAGATCCTACTAATTCTGGGTCTCTGCCTCGTTTGGAAAGCACCACAATGTGTGCATGGCTTTGCTCTGGCATCAGTCTTATTTATTTATTTATTGTTTGCATTTGTATCCCACATTTTCCCACCTCTTTGCGGGCTCAGTGTAGCTTACAATAAGATATGAATAATGAAAATACATTTGTTACAACTTGGTTATGGGTTATATTGTACAAGTTATGCGAGATAATCGAATTATCATTAGGAATATCACAATGGGACATCAACATTGAGACATTGGGAGGAGACAATGGGAAGCTTAAGGGCAGTGTTAAGACACAAAGGCACATGGTGTACATATTTCTGTGAGTAAATGTATGAGTAATGTGGAATTATGGGGGATGAGGGATCTTAAGTGGATGTATGATGCATTGATGAACAATGAGTGTGGACTCTATGTGTTTTGGTTCTTTCCGTAAATTGTCTCAAATAGATGGGTCTTCAGTAATCTGCGGAAGGATGCTTGTTCATGGATCGCTCTTAAGTTGCGCGGCAGTGTGTTCCAAAGCTGCGTGCTCGTGTGAGAAAAGGTTGACGCATGTAGCGTCTTGTATTTCACGCCCTTGCAAGTAGGGAAATGGAGGTTGATGTATGTTCGGGAAGATCTCCTAGCATTTCTGGGTGGTAGGTCAATCAACTCGGACATGTAGGCTGGGGCTTCGCCGTGAATGATCTTGTGGACTAGTGTGCATACCTTAAAAGTGATGCGTTCCTTAAGTGGAAGCCAGTGTAGTTTCTCTCGTAGTGGTGTTGCCCTTTCATACTTTGGTTTTCCGAAGATGAGTCTGGCTGCTGTGTTCTGGGCTGTTTGAAGTTTCCTCAGTGTTTGCTCTTTGCAGCCTGCGTATAATGAGTTGCAGTAATCAAGATGGCTGAGGACGAGGGATTGCACTAGGTTACGAAAGACGAATCTTGGGAAGAATGGTCTTATCCTTTTCAGTTTCCACATGCAGTAGAACATCTTCTTAGTTGTGTTGTTTGCGTGGGTTTCAAGTGTTATGTGGCGGTTGATAGTGACTCCAAGGATTTTTAGCGTTTTTGAGATTGGAAGGTTTAGGTTTGGTGTATTTATCGCGTTGAATTCGTTAGTGTTGTATTGGGAGGTGAGTACCAGGCATTGAGTTTTTTCTGCATTTAATTTCAGACGGAATGTGTCTGCCCATGTGTTCATGATGTGTAGACTTTGATTGATTTCGTTGAAGATTTCTTTGATGTCTTGTTTGAAAGGGATGTATATTGTCACATTATCGGCATATATATATGGATTGAGGTTATGGTTTGATAGGAGTTTTGCTAAAGGGATCATCATTAGGTTGAAAATAGTTGGTGAGAGAGGTGATCCTTGTGGAATTCCACATTCAGGTGTCCATGCCTTGGACGTGGTTGAGTGTGATGTGACTTGATACGAGCGCAGGGATAGGAACCCCTTGAACCAGTTCAGGACATTTCCTCCAATGCCGAAGTATTCAAGTATGTGTAGTAGGATTTCGTGGTCGACCATGTCGAAGGCGCTTGACATGTCAAATTGTAGGAGGAGTATATTGTTCCCGGTTGCTATTATTTGTTTAAATTTGGTCATAAGGGTGACTTGTACTGTTTCTGTGCTATGGTTCGACCGGAATCCGGATTGGGCATCATGCAGTATTGAATGTTTGTTTAGATAGTTTGTGAGTTGTTTGGTTACCATTCCTTCGGTTATCTTGGTTATTAGTGGTATGGATGCTACTGGCCTGTAGTTGGTAATTTCGCTCAAGTTTTTCTTTGTATCTTTAGGAATTGGGGTGAGTAAGATTTTTCCTTTTTCTTTTGGGAAGAGTCCATTTTGTAGCATGTAATTTACATGGTTCGTTAGGTCAATTATGAATTGTTGAGGGGCTGATTTCATGAGGCTGTTTGGGTATGCATCTAGTTTGCAGTTGGATTTGGCAAATCTTTTGAGAGTTTTAGAGATGAGGTCTTCTGATAGTGGTTCGAACTCGGTCCAGGTTCTGTCTGCTGGGTGTGTTCCTTCTTCTGGGTCTAGACAGTCTAGAAGAGTGGCGTATTCTATGGGACTGGCGGGTATTTTGTGTCGTAATAGTATAATTTTCTCCTTGAAGTACTTCGCAAGGCTGTCGATGTCTGGTATGTTTTTACCATTGTTTGTAACTGGTGTGGTATCTAGCAGTTGTTCCGAGGTTGAAGAGTTTATGTGTGTCTTTGTAATTTGGTCCTATTATTGTTTTGTAATGTTGTCTTTTTGTCTGTTTTATGGTGTATTTGTATTTTTCCGAAGTAATTTCAGTCGTTTAGTGTTTGTTCGTCTTTCTTTGTTGTTCCACCTCGTTCTAGTTTCCTGACTTGTGTTTTAAGTTTTTTCGCTCTTCGTGTGAACCATGGGTTTGCTTTTTTTCCTGTGTGATGTTCTGGTTGGATTGGGGCGATTTTTGTCTATGTTGTTGTACATAGCTCTCCATTCTTGGAGGAATTCGATGGTGTCAGCGTTTGTTGTCCATTCGTACTGGTAGATCTGTTGCCAGAATGTTGTGGAGTCTATTTTTCCTCTCGTTGTGTATGTTGTTCGCTCGGGTTTATTGGTCGTGTTTAAGTGTGTTTTTCGCCAGCAGAGAGTGACATTTGCTTTATGGTGGTCTGACCATAGTGTAGGTGTCCAACTTCCCCTACTTGTATAGCTCTACATTTGCGGCTGGGGTGCCCCTACCTGGTATTGTAGGATCTTCTGGCCCTAATCCATCAGGTCCTGGTGAGTTAGCTAATTTTAAATCCTTAATAGCTGTTTCACAATTTCCCCAACTGCGATATGTGGCTAAGGATCTGAAATTGCTTCTGCCTAAGAAAGTGCCATTTTGTGAAAAAATGTCTCCCTCCACGTTATGCCTCAAGATCCCTTGTTGTACAATTCTTGGTAAAAATTAACAATCTGGTCCATAATGTCAATTCTGTAGTATGCACAAAGCTCCCAGCCTCTCTGATCTACAGAACTCAGTTCATTTTCCTTAAGGGTCTTCTAAGATTGACAAGCAATTTTCCAGCCTTGTACTTATAAATGTTAATGTGGATTGCTGTTTTATTTAAGATAGTGTTTTCCAAACCTCATCCTGAGGGCAGCCTAGCTAGTCAGGGTTTCAGGATATCCACAATGAATATGCATAAAACATATTTGCATGCACTCCCTCCACTGTATACAAATCTGTCTCATGAAAACCTGACAGGCTGGGGTGTCCCCAGGACCAGGTTTGGAAAGACATAAGACATAAGCATCGCCACACTGGGACAGACCAAAGGTCCATCTAGCCCAGCACCCTGTCTCCAACAGTGGCCAATCCAGGTCACAATCACCCGACAAGATCCACGGAGCAAAGCATTTTGTACTGCTTGTCCCAGGAATAGTGGATTTTTCCCTACGTTCCTTTAATAACATTCTATGGCCTTTTCCTTCAGGAAGCCGTCCAAACCTTTCTTAAACTCTGCTAAGCTAACCGCCTTAACCACATTCTCCGGAAACAAATTCCAGAGTCGAATTACGCGCTGAGTAAAGAAAAATGTTCTCTTATTTGTTTTAAACTTACTGCACTCCATCTTCATCGCATGCCCCCTTGTCCTAGTATTTTTTGAAAGCGTAAACAGACGCTCCAAATCTCTCTTTTACATTCCACTCATTATTTTATATACCTCTATCATATCACCCCTCAGCCACCTTTTCTCCAAGCTGAAGAGCCCCAGCTGCTTTAGCCTTTCCTCATAGGAAAGTCATCCCATCCCCTTAATCATCTTTGTCGCCCTTCTTTGCTCCTTTTCCAATTCCACTATATCTTTTTTGAGGTGCGGCGACCAGAATTGAACACAATACCCTAGGTGCGGTCGCACCATGGACTGATACAGTGGCATTATAATATCTTCATTTTTGTTTTCCATCCCTTTCCTAATAATACCTAACATTCTATTTGCTTTCTTAGCCACAGCAGCACACTGAGCAGAAGATTTCAACGTATCATCAATGATGACTCCCAGGTCCCTTTCTCGTTCCGTGACTCCTAACGCTGAACCTTGCATGACTTAAGATATCATCTATCTGTTTTGTTAATATTAGATACCTATTTCTATCTTCCAAAGCTTTTGGTTATCTGCTGGCATGTGAATTTATGTAATTTTCTGGTAAGATCTAATGGTAGAGTGTTTTGTTTCATTCTCTTCCCCACTATGCAAGTGATAATTTCACCCCTTAACACCACTGTGGCAGCCTCCTAATAAATGATATCATTGGTATCCCCCTTTGCATTATTGCACGCATACTTTTTTCATGCCCATATCAAGTACTCTTTAAATTCCTCATTCATGTGTAAGGTAGGATTCATTTTTCAAACTGTGTCCCTCTTCTTGGTGTGGAACAAAAGAAAGAAGCAGACCTCATTGAAGAAATCAAAGTCTTTAATGAGTTGTTTCAAGGACCCCAGGACTTACAAACAGGTGCCCGACGTGGCCATGTTTTGCCAAAAGTACAGCCTGCGTCACAGGCAATAAGAACCAGCTGGTACTAACTTAAAAACTTCTCCAATGCTGATCAAGGTGTGTCTTCCTGGGATCCATTTGAAACAGTGATTTGAGTACTTGGGGTGTACTCAAAAAGCCCCTCTGCCACCAATCTATATGCAAATAGCTGGCATGGACTCTGGAATAGAAAGTAAAATCCAATTCCCCAGAGAGTAGGGTCCGCCAAATATCCACTAATTCCAACTCATTCATGATCAAATTTACTCCTATTCTATCATTCCTGGCACTGTGTGAGGGTCTGCAATCTGTTCCCAGTGTACTGGTGATATTAAAGTCCCGTGCCAAGATGTTTGAATATTCAGTAGACATTGTGAGTTTTGCCATCATATGTTGTGTGCATATTTATTTATTTATTTATTTTAAATTTATACCTCACTTACATCTTAAGTGGCTACCATTAAAAACATAGTACTATTTGTTTGCCCTGCAAGTCCCCCAGTATAATCCTATACCTGCCTTGGGAGTCCGTGTTAAATAGAAACACAGAAACATAGAAAAATGAAGGCAGATAAAGACCATATGGCCAATCCAGTCTACCCATTCATGCTATCTACTATCCTTTCCTCTCTGCTAGAGATCCTCTGTATCTGTCCAAAACGTTTTTGAATTCAGTTACAGTTTTCATAGCCACCCTTTCATATATTAGTATTGCTACCCCTCTTTGTTTTGTGATAAAAGATGGGTATGCTAATTCTCCCACCCAATTTTTTTGTAGCTTTTTGTGTTCCTCCGCTCTCGTTAGTGTTTCCTGTAAGAAGGCAACATCCACGCCGTCTTTCTAAAAGTATCGCAACAACTAACTTTGTTTAACAGGAAAGTTAATGCCATTTACATTGAGCATCATGATGTTCACATTATCCATCCCCCTTGTTTCACACTGTAAAATAGTAGAAGTCTTGTGGCTATCTTCTTACACCCCCCCCCCCCCCCAGCCAGGGTTTTCCCAACTAGACCCTGTGGGAAACATTCCCTGTTGAGTGAACCAGTCATCCCTCCTTTGTCTCCCTCCCTTTCCACTCTTCCCATAACAATGCCTTCACCACCCCCATCCCCTCATGCTCCCTTATTCATATCCCAAACAGAAGCTTCATTCACTCTTGGGCGGATGATCGAAAGCCCCGAGCTGTTCTAAACAGTGCTCTAAAAATAGCGCTAGAACAGCGCGGGGCTTTACTGCTCCTATGATCAGAGATAATAGCATGCAAATTTATGTGCGCTATTAGCTCTGATCATAGGGTTACTTCTGCGGGAGGATTGTGCCTGCACCCAAAGCACAAACCTTCTGCAGAAGCTGTTTGACGGGTCCGGGCTGTCAAAAGTCCGGATCTGTCAAACAGCAGAAGAGGTTTGACAGATCTGAAATTTTTTCCCGGACCTGTCAAACCTAAGCCCTGCCCCCCAAAACACAAGATCTGGAGGTCCGGTGGACCTCCAGGCTGCACCCCCAAAGCACAAAAACCTTTGTGGTCCAGTGGGACCGCTAGTCTCCCCCCTCCCACCCACCCCCACTGAACAAAAATGTCCTGGTGGTCCAGTGGGACTGCTAGCTTCTCCCCTCCCACCTCCCCACCACTGAACAAAAATGCCCTGGTGGTCCAGTGGGATCGTTATCTATCCACCCCTTCCCCTGGCAGCCTATCTCGTGGTCATGGTAGTGGGCGGAAGGAGGGACAAGCACTCCCTCCCTCATCTTTGGGCACCTTCCCAAAATGGTAGCGTCCCGCCCTGCCTGGTGCATCCTGGGATGTGCTTGGTGGGGCTTAACTTCCTGCCTGGCACATCCCAGGATGCACTGGGCAGGGTGGGATGATGCCATTTTGGGAAGGCGCCAGAAGATGAGGGATGGAGTACTAGTCCCTTCCTCCTCCCACTACCATGACCATAAGGTAGGCTGCCAGGGGGAGGGGGAAGATAGATAGCGGTCCCACTGCACCACCAGGGTGTTTTTCTTTGGTGGGAGAGTGGGAGGGGGAAGCTAGTGGTCCCACTGGACCACCAGGGTTTTTGTGCTTTGGGGGTGGGGGGCCTGGAGGTCCACCAGACCTCCAGGTCTTGTGTTTTGGGAGGGAAGTAGGCTTAGGTTTGACAGGTCTGGGAGAAAGTCCCGGACCTGTCAAACCTCTTCAGTGGGCTCATTGCTCCCTCCTAGCAAACCCTAATGCCAGCTCCTAGCTGGCATAAGGCTTGCAGTGGTAGCAGCGCCCTTGTTTGGTACGCTACTCACTGATCATGAGGGATGAATGTGGGAGACCTTTGTTTGCATGCATTTGCATGCAATTAGTGTTCAGAGCCGGCAAGCACGTTATCACATGCGCTCACTGGCTCTGATCATCAGGCAGGTGCAAACACAGGCACTAGTTTGGCACTATTGGCCTCTAGCGCCCGTGTTTGCTTCTGATCATTGACCCATCTGTTCTCTCATATAACTTCCCATCCTCTCACCATCTAGCAACATTCCCACCCCCAACCAAACTGCCCACAGCAACCCCACTAGAATCATCCCGTTTCTCCATTCTCTCCCTCCAGCCTCCTCTCTCTGAAAAATTGTACCTATATTATTGTGAAAGCATAGACATGAAACCTCCAGTTAAGTTGATCAGCACACAATCTTGGCTGAGCATTTTATAACAGTCTGTGAAGCGCACCCGCAGGCCTCCTTGGCAGTTGTGCATAGGGCATTCATCCTCACACAAAGAAAACAGGGCCTGCATCATTAAGTTCCCTGTGCCATCAGTCCAGCTGACAGGCCAGAGGGTGCAAATTTCCAACAAGCTTAATCATAAACATAATTTTTTTGCACCAAGGTCATCTAAGAATTCAATAATTCAATAGATCTGTCCTTAGTGCACAAGTGCTTCCTCCACCCCATAATTCAAATATAAAGCTTATTGACTTGCTGCATCTGTTTTCCAGAGTTAGATGAAAATTTATCTGTTTAATAGGGTTTGTTAAGCTGTGGTAAAATTCACAATTTTATCACAGCATGATTTATTACATAAGTAAATTGTATTTTGTGTTGCTGCAGCTGACAACCTCAATGCAAAGATATCGGGCCCAGAGTTGGGCCAGTGGTGTCAGGAACAACCTTCTATCCTCCAATAAAAATCCCAAATACCCTGATCAAATTTCTATACCTCATCAACCCTCCATCCTACCTCTGATTAAATATCAAATATTCAACCCAACCGTCCCTCCTAGTATAAACCCTCCCACCATCTGACCCTGAATTTTCCAAAATGGTTAGTGGGTATGCAAGAATGGCCCTGGGTTACTTATACTCTGTTAGTGTCTGGATTCCAAAGTGACACCAAAATCCTCCTAGCAGTAGTATCATGAAATTACCACTAGGACACCAGTGCGATTTTGGTACCGTTTTGAACTCAGGTGCTGACAGGGCAGGAGTGCCTGGGGATCATTTCTGTTCACCCCCCTCCATACTAGCCACCAGGAAAACTCGAGTGCAGAGTGATGAGAGGATTCATATTGGTAGAGTATTGGGTTAGTGATTTGATTGGGTGGATTGAGGGAATTGACGAGGGAGTAGGGAGATGGGTGATATAAGTTTCCCAAAATTGGACCTTTTAAGAGGCTCCCTGGGAGCATCAGGTTGGTCAATAGTAGCTTATTGCTTGGGAGATAAAAATAATGCCAGTTCAAAGTTGGCTTTATCTTTCCATGAGTAATGCAACTTCCAAGGTCAAATCAAGCTGCGCTATTCACTTTGCATAATAATGAACTGTTCTGCATTTATTTAACAAATTTATATTCTGCTCCATCTAGAGTTCTGGGCAGGTTGCAGAAAAAACATACAGAATACTTTACAAATATATTACATATGATATTATCATACAAAAACAGAATTCATAAAAACAAGCTAATCATGGCAGCTATAACAGTTGATGAATCTAATCACCAAAAGCCTCTCGAAACAACAATGTTTTTAACTCCTTCTTGAACTGAACAAAAGAAGTGATACTGCGACAAGATACAGGGAGTTTGTTCCAGAGTTTAGGACCCATAACTTTGAACATAGACTTCCGGTTAGTTTCAAGTCTAATGAGATGAAAAGAAGGAACCTGCAGTAAATCCTCAGAACCAGAACGAAGAGACCTGGCTGGTTGATAAGAGTCATAAACAAGAAGCAAGAATAGGACAAAGCATTTGATGCAGTGCTTTAACAACTAAACAAAGTGTTTTAAATTTTATTTGTTGCTCTATTGGTAATCAATGGAAACTCTTGAGAACAAAAGTAATGTGGGTGTACCTAGATGCACCTGCCAGTGTGGCCATCTGCGCTCATTGCAACACTTTTAAAGAAGATTTTGGAAGTCCTAATAAGAGACTATTACAATAGCCAAAACAAGGAAATATCAAAGCGTCTCTTAAGCGACTCACAAGTCTCAGTTTGGAGAAAATCAAAGCAATCAATTTAGCTACTTGATGTTTCAATGTTAATCCAGTATCCAGGCTAACCCCCAGATTACACATCTTCTCAACTATGCTTTTGTATGCTGTGCATCTCATTATTACTTAACCTGTGCTCCCCTATAAAATAATATGGTACAATTTTGTCATTTAGCATGATATTCAGCAGCTTTCCATCCAAGTAGTTCTGAACAAACAGCAGGTACAACTTTAGACAAGTTACCCGTTTAGGAGGTAGTTCTATAATTGGGCACCTGGTAGAAGCCTATTCTGTAAAGGAACCAAGGTGCCTATTGTTGAGACCTTGGGAATCCTGCAGTAAATTCCAAAGGCCCTAACAGGAGAAATATAATTTAGATTTTGTAGTGACATCACTTGTCACTGGGAAGCCATAAGCATTACGCTTCTAACCTTTCCAACCTTTCCATCCTTGATCAAATTCTAGAAAGTAGGAGTTTCCCCTGTCTCCAGTATTCTAATCGGGGAGGAGATTAATTTTGGAGGGAACTGCTCAGGAGTATAAAAACCTGTGCTGAATTGAAATCTCTGTTGTTGGCTCTTCTGAGATTTCCCTGCCCTCTGACCCTAGCTACAAGGGGAGAACCTTCAAGCCTAAGCCTTGGTCTTATAGACCAGAAACTAAATGGACTGTGTTGTGCTACACAAGCCAGTATATTAAAGTCTAAGAGTACCCAGGAATATATAAGTGTCAGAAAGCCACTTAAGCTTCTGCCCGATTGGTTGACACAGAGTACAGGGAACCCTCACCACTCCTCTTGAGATGCTGAGGAGAAAGAGAGACTGATCTATTTGTATATGCCTTTCAACAAGGCAACCTGGATTTCTACCTATTCACTGGTAGTTAGACATGAGCACCTGTACCAGCCACAGAGCTGGCACAAGCATGTGTGTCTCAGTTCCAGTGATACTTATGGTATTCTATAATTTATGTGTGCGTGTGAGTCCAGCCCACACGATACCCATGTACATGGCTACCTGTACACTATCAGGGGCATTTTCGAAAGAGAAGGGCGCCCATCTTCCGACACAAATCGGGAGATGGGCGTCCTTCTCTCAGGGTCACCCAAATCAGCATATTCAAAAGCCGATTTTAAGCATCCTCAACTGCTTTCTGTTGCGGGGACGACCAAAGTTCAAGGGGCGTGTCGGCAGTGTACCGAAGGCGGGACTGCGACGTGCTTAACAGATGGGCGTCCTTGGCCAATAATGGAAAAAAAGGGCATCCCTGAAAAGCATTTGGCCGACTTTACTTGGTCCATTTTTTTTCACGACCAAGCCAAGAAAAGGTGCCTGAACTGACCAGATGACCACCGGAGGGAATCGGAGATGACCTCCCCTTAGTCCCCCAGTGGTCACCAACCCCCCCCCCCCCCCCCAAAAAATTTTAAAAACATTTTTCCAGCCTCTATGCCAGCCTCAAATGTCATACTCACCTCCATGACAGCAGTATGCAGGTCCCTGGAGCAGTTTTTAGTGGGTGCAGTGCACTTCAGGCAGGCGGACCCAGGCCCATCCCCCCCCTACCTGTTCTACTTGTGGTGGTAAATGTGAGCCCTCCAAAACCCACCAGAAACCCACTGTACCCACATGTAGGTGCCTCCTTTCACCCTTAAGGGCTATGGTAGTGTTGTACAGTTGTGGGGAATGGGTTTTGAGGGGGTTTGGGGGGGGGGGGGGTTCAGCACACAAGGGAAGGGGAGCTATGGACTTGGGAGCAATTTAGGAAGTCCACTGCAGTGCCCCCCTAGGGTGCCTGGTTGGTGTCCTAGCATGTGAGGGGGGCCAGTGCACTACGAATGCTGGCTCCTTCCATGACCAAATGCCTTGGATTTGGTCGTTTTTGAGGTGGGTGTCCTCGGTTTTCATTATCGGCGAAAACCGAGGTCGCCCATCTCTAAGGTCGACCACCTCTAAGGTCGACCTAAATGTTGAGATTTGGGCGTCCCCGAGCATATTATCAAAATGAAAGATGGACGCCCATCTTGTTTCGATAATACAGGTTTCCTCTCCCCTTAGCGGTGCCGTCCTTAGAGATGGGCGCCCTTAGAGATGGTCGCCCCCATTCGATTATGCCCCTCCATGTATTACAGACTTGCACCTAGATGGAGAAGTAGCCTTGTAGTTAAAGTAGCAGTCTGTGAACCAGCAAGACCAGTGTTCAGATTCCCACTGATGCTCCTTGTGGCCTTAGGAAAGTCACTTACTTAACCCTCCATTGCCTCAGTACAAACTTATAATTGTAAGCCCTCTAGAGATACAGAAACATCTGCTATATCTGAATGTAGCTCACCTTGAGCTACCATTGGAAAGGCATCAGCTAAACACCATGGGGTCAATATTCAATCAGCAGCAGTGAGCAATTTTTTAACCGCTACTAGCGTTATGCCTGAAAATTCAATACCAGGCCATGGCTGGCATTTTATCTGGTTAAAGGCCAATACTCAGCCCTAACTAGATGAGTGAAACTGGACAAAGATAGGACTGTGTTTTATGCAGTCCAATTTGTCCGGCTCCTTATGCACTTAAGTGATGAACAGCAGCACTTAACTCCGTAGGTGATGACTCTGCCCACAACATAGCCGGTTGTGGCTTAGGCAGTTAGAGGGAATATTCAGTGGCACTATCCAGTTAAGTGCCGCTGAATATTCCTGGATAGTCCTGTAGAGGTGATTTAACCAGTCAGGAGCCTCTCCTGCCTCATTAAATCACTTTGAATATCAACCCCCTATAAATATGCCATTATTCAAATAAAATATGCAAGTAACTGTTCACTTGTAGTTTACAGAATTACAGATTTTCAGTGGTACGGGAACACATGGAGGGGCATTTTTGATATGACTTCTAAATCCAACTTTGGACATTTTGCTAAAAATGATTCAAGTGGGGAATATAGCCATTTTCAAAACAGAAAAACGTCTATCTTTTTTTCCCCAAAAATAGATATTTGCTAGATGTTTTTTGCTCTATGCGTTTACCTTTTGGTCCATTTTTGAAACAAAAAAAAGTCCAAGTGAAAAATGTACAAAATCTAAACATTGGGATGTAGGAGAAGCCAGCATTCTTAGCAGATCTGAAGAGCTATAGGGCACACTAGTGGACACTGCAGTGGAGTTCAAATAAATGCTCCCAGGTACTCATCTCACCTTTGCTCCCTTATCTTGTCTGCTGAGCCCCCCCAAAACCCAACTAAAACCCATTACCCCCAACTATACACACTACAATAGTCCTTATGAGTGAAGGGGGCACTTATATGTGGGTAAAGTGGGTTTCTAGTGAGTTTTGGAGGGCTCACAGTTTCCACCACAAGTGTAATAGGTAGGGGGAGGTATAGGCCTGGGTCCACCTCTCTGCAGTGCACTGTACTGTACCAACTACTAGACTACTCCAGGGACCTGCATGCTGCTCTAATGGACTTGAGTATTACATCTGTGGCTGGCATAGAGTCTAATAAGTAAAGTTTCATATTTTTTTGGGGGGTGGGAGGGGGTCAGTAACCACTAGGGGAGTAAGGGCAGGTCATCCATGATTCCCTCCAGTGGTCATCTGGTCATTTAGGGTATTTTTTTGTACCTTATTTGTTATAAAAACAGGTCTAGCTCAAAACATCTTAGTTTTAGCCCTGGATGGTTTCATTTTGTTCCATTATGGCTGAAAAACGTTCAAGTGTTGGACACCCGATCCCACCCTTAATACACCCCTGACATGCCCCTTTGTGATTGCAACACACTTCTGATTGAATTCATAGAAAAACATCTAAAATTTGGTTTCAAAAATACCAATTTGGACATTTTCATGAGAAAAACATCCAAATACACTTTTTGGATGCTTCTCTTTTTTGAAAATGAGCTCCAAAGACAATTACCTTAGGATTTGCTTAACTGAGGTGTGCAGGTACCGCAGTTTAGTAAATCCTGTAGTACTTTTGTTTACAGTAAAATAGCAGGGGTACAGTACCTTGGCCTCTAGATTTACTAAAGAGTGCTCCTACTTTAGTGTGTGGTAATAGGGTAAATGCACATTATTAATAAACAGGTCCCATTGCATAAAACAGGACTTGCAGTAATTAACACACATTTGTGCCTTTTACTAAATCTAGCCTCAAGTTTGTAACAGATGTAATGGATGGGTTAAGTGATTTGCCAAAGGTCACATGGAGCATCAGTAGGATTTGAACACTGGCCTCCCTAGTTCTTAGGCAACTGCTCTAACCAGTTGGCTATTCTTCCATGCTATAATCAGTTACAGAATTACCTTTTAAAAGCTTCGTTTCCAGCAAACACAGATGAACAGCAATGCCTGTGTACAGTCAGTAAATAATTAGGATAGGAGAAGTTAAAATTAAAAGCCTTAAAAACAAATGTCCAAGAGATGTGGAAAGTTTCTATAGCTGTTGCTCTGCTCCCCTCCCCCTCCCAAATAATACTACATGGGACAGTACTTCTACTGAAGTTAGAAATAAGAATTCTTAATCTGTATGAAAAAAAATTACTCTAATTTATTTTAAATGTGCTGCTTAGTAATTGCATGGAATGCTACTTAATCTTTGTTTAACTGTTGCACTCCACTCATGATTTTATCTCCCCTCAGCTGTCTCTTCTCCAAGTTGAAAAGCCATAACCTCTTTAGCTTTCCTCACTGGTGAGTTGTTCCATCTTGTTTTCATTTTGGACATCCTTCTCTATCTTTTCTATTTCCACTGTAACGTTTTTGAGATGTGGTGGCACACATAACTCAAGGCACAGTTACACCATGGAGTGATACAGAGGCAATATGATATTACCCATTTTATTTGTCATTTCTTTCAAAATAAATCCTAATATTCTATTTGCTTTTTTGACTGCCAACAGGGGATTTCAATGACTTGTACACAATGATGCCTAGACCATTTCCCCAGGTGGCGATTCCTTTGGGAATCACTGCATTTGTCCACAATTAATTTCTTAGTAACATAGTAAATGATGGCAGATAAAGACCTGTACAGTCCATCCAGTCTGCCCAATAAGATAAACTCATTTTACATGGTATGTGATACTTTATATTTGATTTGTCCTAGCCATTCTCAGAGCACAGACCGTAGAAGTGTGCCCAGCACTCTTCTTGTACTAAAGAATGCCCTCCCGCGGGAGGTGGTGGAAATGAAAACTGTAACGGAATTCAAACATGCGTGGGATAAGCATAAAGGAATCCTGTGCCAAAGGAATAGATCCTCAGGAGCTTAGTCAAGATCGGGAGGTGGGGCTGGTGGTTGGGAGGCGGGGATAGTGCTGGGCAGACTTATACGGTTTGTGCCAGAGCCGGTGGTGGGAAGCGGGACTGGTGGTTGGGAGGCGGGGATAGTGCTGGACAGACTTGTACGGTCTGTGCCAGAGCCGGTGGTTGGGAGGCAGGGCTGGTGGTTGGGAGGTGAGGATAGTGCTGGGCAGACTTATACGGTCTGTGCCAGAGCCGGTGGTTGGGAGGAGGGGCTGGTGGTTGGAAGGCGGGGATAGTGCTGGGCAGACTTATACGGTCTGTGCCCTGAAGAGCACAGGTACAAATCAAAGTAGGGTATATACAAAAAGCAGCAAATATGAGTTATCTTGTTGGGCAGACTGGATGGACCGTGCAGGTCTTTTTCTGCCGTCATCTACTATGTTACTATGTTAAGGTTCTGAAGCTAATGTTGAAGCCCCTTAAAATTTACACTCAAGCCCATCCATATCTATTCAGTCATGATCAGGGTGTAGACTGTAAAAAGTCTGCCCATTTGGCTGCCCAGTCTCCCAGTTTTGTAAGTTCTTCCCACCATTACTCACAATCTGCTTCTGTTTGAACAACTTTGAACAATCCTCCTGCCATTACTTTGAATAATTTTGTGTCATCTTCAAATTTGGTCACTATACTCATTCCCATTTCCATATCATACAAATATGCCTAAAAGCACCAGCCCTAGTACAGATCCCAAGAACACTCCATTATTATATTCATTGTTGGCCATTGAAAAAATTGGCTATTTATCCGTCTGTACCATGTCTTTTTAATTTCCTCAGAAGGATCTCATGACTTACTTTGTCAAACACTTTCTGAACTATCTAGATACGTTCTGAGGGTAATTTTTGAAGCTTCTTCTACTACATGTTTTTATATGGAAATATTGACATTTACACGTAAATATTAACATTTACATGTAGAGGAGTAGCCTAGTGGTTAGGATGGTGGACTTTGGTCCTGAGGAACTAAGTTCAATTCCCACTTCAGCCACAGGCAGCTCCTTGTGACTCTGGGCAAGTCACTTAACCCTTCCTTTGCCCCATGTAAGCCACATTGAGCCTGCCATGAGTGGGAAAGCGCAGGGTACAAATGTAATAAAAAAATAAATATATGTGTACATAAGTATTGCCATACTGGGAAAGACCAAAGGTCCATCAAGCCCAGCATCCTGTTTCCAACAGTGGCCAATTCAATCCCGGTCACAATACCTGGCAAGATCCCAAAAAAGTACAAAACATTCTGTACTGCTTATCCCAGAAATAGTGGATTTTTCCCAAGTTCATTTAATAATGGTCTATGGACTTTTTCTTTAGGAAGCCGTCCAAACCTTTTTAAAACTCCGCTAAGCTAACCGCCTTTACCACATTCTCTGGCAACGAATTCCAGAGTTTAATTACATGTTGAGTGAAGAAAAAGTTTCTCCGATTCGTTTTAAATTTACTACATTGTAGCTTCATCACATGCCCCCTAGTCCTAGTATTTTTGGAAAGTGTAAACAGATGCTTCATATCTACCCGTTCCACTCCACTCATTATTTTATAGACCTCTATCATATCTCCCCTCAGCCACCTTTTCTCCAAGCTGAAGAGCCCTATCTGCTTTAGCCTTTCCTCATAGGGAAGTCGTCGCATCCCCTTTATCATTTTCGTCGCCCTTCTCTGCATCTTTTCTAATTCCACTATATCTTTTTGAGATACGGCGACCAGAATTGAACACAAATATTCGAGGTGCGGTCGCACCAGGGTGCAAAACAAAGGCATTATAACATCCTCATTTTTGTTTTCCATTCCTTTCCTAATAATACCTAACATTCTATTTGCTTTCTTAGCCACAGCAGCACACTGGGCACAAGGTTTCAACGTATCATCAACAATGACACCTAGATCCCTTTCTTGGTCTGTGACTCCTAACGTCAGTGGTGTGCTGGAACAGGCTCTCACAGGCTCGCAAGAGCCGGTTGTTAAGTTTTAAGAATTTTGGGAGCCGGTTGTTAAAGTAGGGCCCTCCATGGCTACTTTAACAACTGGTTCCCAAAATGTGGGCTTGGTCCCCCTGCTGAATTATCTTTTACTTTGCTGGTGGGGATGCTGAGCCCTGCCAGCCAAGTAAATAGACTACTGCTGCTCCCCACTCCTTGTTTCCAGCTCTGGACAGCAGGCTGGGACTTCTCAGAGCATGTGAGAGAAGTTCCAGCATGCTGCTCAGAGCAAGACGTTGGGAGTGGGGGCAGTCCATTTATTGGCTGCCAGCAAAGGTATGCCAGGCGTGCCCGTACGAAGGGAGGGAGGAGAGAGAGGCAAGTGTTGCTCCCCCCCCCCCCGGCCACCCTGGCCCTTCCAAGTGCAGAGCTGGCTATGTCCGGAGAAAGAGCTTGTTGTTAAAAATTTATCAGCACACCCCTGCCTAACGTGGAACCTTGCATGACGTAGCTATAATTTAGGTTCCTCTTTCCCACATACATCACTTTGCACTTGCTCACATTAAATGTCATCTGCCATTTAGACGCCCAGTATCATAGTCTTGTAAAGTCCTCTTGTAATTTTTCACAATCCTCCTGCCATTACTTTGAATAACTTTGTGTCATCAGCAAATTTAATTACCTCACTAGTTACTCCCATATCTAGGTTATTTATAAATATGTTAAAAAGCAGCAGTCCCAGCACAGACCCCTGGGGAATTCCACTAACTACCCTTTCCCATTGAGAATACTGACCATTTAACCCTACTCTCTGTTTTCTATCTTTTAACCAGTTTTTAATCCACAATAGAACACTACCTATCCCATGACTCTCCAATTTCCTCTGGAGTCTTTCATAATGTACTTTCTGAAACGCCTTCTGAAAATCCAGATACAAAATATAAACCGGCTCACCTTCATCCACATGTTTGTTCACCCCTCCAAAGAAATGTAGTAGATTGGTGAGGCAAGATTTCCCTTCACTAAATCCATGTTAACTTTCAGCCTTATTTTTGAAAGAGAAAGACGCCCATAATTCAACCCAAATTGGGAGATGGGCGTCTTTCTCCCGTGGGCGCCCAAATCGGTATAATCGAAAGCCGATTTTGGGCGTCTTCAACTGCAATCTGTCACGGAAATGGGCAAAGTTGACGGGGGCGTGTCGGAGGCGTGGTGAAGGCGGGACTGGGACTCGGCTGATAATAGAAAAAAGAAAGGCGTTTTTAGCGTGAATTTGGGTCACTTTTTTGGACCCTTTTTTTTCATGAACAAGTCCCAAAAAATGCCCTAAATGACCAGATGACCACCGGAGGGAATTGGGGATGACCGCCCCTGACTCCCCCAGTGGTCACTAACCCCCTCCCACCAAAAAAAAACTTTAAAAACTTTTTTTTCCAGCCGGTATGCCAGCCTCAAATGCCATACCCAGATCCATCACAGCAGTATGCAGGTCCCTGGAGCAGTTGTTAGTGGGTGCAGTGGACGTCAGCCAGGTGGGCCCAGGCCCAACCCCCCCTACCTGTTACACTTGTGGTGGTAAATGGGAGCGCTACAAACCGCCCCCAAAACCCACTGTACCCACATCTAGGTGCCCCCCTTCAGTCATAAGTGCTATGGTAATTGTGTAGAGTTGTGGGCAGTGGGTTTTGGGGGGGGGATTTGGGGGGCTCACCACCCAAGGGAAGGGAGCTATGGACTTGGGAGGTATTTTACTTTTTTCTAATTGTTACAAGTGCCCCCTAGGGTGCACAGTTGGTGTCCTGGCATGTGAGGGGGACCGGTGCACTACGAATCCTGGCCCCTCCCATGACCAAATGCCTTGGATTTGTTTGTTTTTGAGCTGGGCGCCTTCGGTTTCCATTATCGCTGAAAAACAAAACCACCCAGCTCAAATCCGCACAAATCCGATGCATTTGCCCGGCACAAACTGTATTATAAAAAAAAAAAAGATGGACGCCCATTTTTTTTTAAATACGGTCTGTCCCACCCCTTCACGTACCCGTTCTCGGAGATAGACGCCCATGGAGATAGGTGTTCGTGTTCGATTATGCCCCTCTTTGTCTCATTAATTCATGCTTTTGAATATGCTCTGTAATTTTGTTCTTTATAATAGTCTCTACCATTTTGCCCAGCACCGATGTCAGACTCACTGGTCTATAATTTTCCGGATCTCCTCTGGAACCTTTTTTAAAAATCGGTGTTACATTGGTCACCCTCTAATCTTCCGGTACAATGCTCAATTTTAAAGATAAATTATCAGTAGAAATCAAACAAAATAAAACATGGAAAAGAAAATAAGATGATACCATTTTTATTGGACATAACTTAATACATTTCTTGATTAGCTTTCGAAGGTTGCCCTTCTTCGTCAGATCGGAAATAAGCAAATGTGTTAGTTGATAGTATATATAAGTAAAGCTTCAAAGCATTTCAATGACAGTCTAGCAAGGTGTGGGTGGGTAGGAGGTATGTATGGGTACATCAAAGCATTTTATTTCATTGATAGTCTAACAGGATGGGTGTGGGTAGTTGAGAGGAGAGTGATAAACAGAGCAATACAACTTTATGGTTTATAATGGGCTAGAAAACCCAGATCCTTGTTAAGTCCTGTCTGTTGGGTGTCAAAATAATCATTCTGACTTCAAAGGTTTTACGTTCCTGTATTGTTTTAAAGTTACCTTTCAGGATTCTTACTGTGAAATTGCTGGTGCAGTGTCCTGGTCCTGTAAAGTGTTGGCCCACAGGGGTGGGAATCTGACTCGCACCAGCTTTCTTCATGTTGTGTCTATGTAAATTGAATCTTGTCTTAAGCATCTGGCCTGTTTCTCCAATATAGCATCCTTCATTACATTTTTTACACTGAATGATATATACCACATTGGAAGATGAGCATGTGAAAGATTCCTTTATGTTGAATGTTTTTCCTTTATGAATGACTGTGGGGTCCTGTGAAATGTTTTGGCATAGCTTGCAGCTGGATCTGTTACAGGGAAATGTGCCCTTTTCTTTTTCAGTCTGTGTTGGGAGTTTACTTCTGATTAGCTTGTGTTTTAAGTTGGGTGGCTGTTGGAAGGCCAGTACTGGTGGGGATGGGAATATCTCTTTCAGTAATTCATCCTCCTGGAGTAGGGGCTGTAGGTCTCTTATGATTTTCCTTAGTTTCTCCAGCTCTGGGTTGTATGTAACTACAAGGGGGATTCTGTCTGTGGCTTTCTTTTCTTTGTACTGTAGCAGATTCTCCCTGGGTGTTTTGAGGGAAGAGGCAATATTCCTGGAGATTATTTTGGGGTTGTAGCCTTTCTGTTTGAAGGATGTGGTCAGGATTTCAGATCCCCTGGGTCAGAGCAGATACGGTGATATCTTGTGGCTTGGCTGTAAATAATGGATCTTTTTGTATATGAAGGATGGAAGCTGGAGTTGTGGAGGTAGCTGCATCTGTCTATGGGTTTCTTGTATATAGATGTTTGTATACAGCCATCACTGATTGAGACCATGGTGTCCAAAAAATTGACTTTTTCTGGGGAGTAGACGCCTAAAAACATCCACCCTGGACCATCAATACTCACCAGAAACTATTACAAAATTAATCAAATTTATTTTAACTCACAACTACTTCCGCTTCAACAATGATATCTATCTACAAATAACGGGCACTGCGATGGGCACCAGGACAG
The DNA here is from genome assembly GCF_901765095.1 of Microcaecilia unicolor. NCBI lineage: Eukaryota > Metazoa > Chordata > Amphibia > Gymnophiona > Siphonopidae > Microcaecilia > Microcaecilia unicolor. The sequence goes on along the minus strand of NC_044031.1, from coordinate 676,433,156 downwards.
CACCCCAATATGCCAACCTTTTTATGGCTGAGCTGGAAGAGACATTTCTGAATACATACCAGACCAAACCTCTAAAATACTACCGGTACATCAATGACATTTTTATGATTTGGACGGAGGGGGAAGAAACTCTGAAACAATTTTACTATTCCTTTAATACATACCATCCTACAATCAGATTGAAAATTGACTACTCCCCAGAAAAAGTCAATTTTGTGGACACCACGGTCTCAATCAGTGATGGCTGTATACAAACATCTATATACAAGAAACCCACAGACAGATGCAGCTACTCCTCCCCCTGCCTGGGAAACAGCTGTCAGTGACCCCCCCTCGGCGCAACACCCAAGCCCCTGCCCTGCAAAACCGTGAGCCAGGCAGGGGGAGGAGTAAGGAAACACGCTCCGTGTGTTTCCCTACTCCTCCACCTGCCTACCAATCAGCTCTCAGTGCCTCCCCTCAGCGCAACACCCAAGCCCCTACCCCCCCCTCGACGCATCACCCAAGACCCTCCACCCGGCACATCACCAAAGCCCCTACCCCCCCACCCTCGGGCACATCAACTCCCTCACCACCCGCAGCCGCCAATACTAACGCTGTCCGGCCGCTGCTCCTTCTCCTGTGGAGCAGCAGCGGCCGGTACAAAAAGAAAAAAGCCAAAAAAAGATTTTTAACCTGAAACACGGCTCCGTAGACAGCCATCTGGCATTGGCTGTTGTCACTGCAGCCGCTCCTCCTCTCCCCTCCACGTCACTGCCCCTGCAGGAAGACCCCGGAGGAGCACAGCGACGTCAGAAGGGAGAGGAGGAGCGGCTGCAGAGATGACAGCCAATGCCAGATGGCTGTCTACGGAGCCGTGTTTCAGGTTTAAAATTGTTTTTTGGCTTTTTTCTTTTTGTACCGGCCGCTGCTGCTCAACAGGAGATGCAGCAGAGGAGGGTTGGTGGGGAGGGGGTCCTGAGACCAGATGGGTGGCTGCAGGGGGGGGCAGGGGAGACAGGAAGGACGCTGCAGGGGGGGGGGATTACCTTGCTAGCGCCCGTTTCATTGCCTACCGAAACAGGCCTTTTATACTAGTAAACCATAAAGTTGTTTTGCTCTGTTTATCACTCTCCTCTCAACTACCCACACCCATCCTGTTAGACTATCAATGAAATGAAATGCTTTGATGTACCCATACATACCTCCTACCCACCCCCACCTTGCTGTCATTGAAATGCTTTGAAGCTTCACTTATATATACTATCAACTAACACATGTGCTTATTTCCGATCTGACAAAGAAGGGCAACCTTCGAAAGCTAATCAAGAAATGTATTAAGTTATGTCCAATAAAAAAGGTATCATCTTATTTTCTTTTCCATGTTTTATTTTGTTTGATTTCTATTGATAACCTTTAAGAGTAGACTAACACGGCTACCACACCTCTCTACTTAAGGATAAATTATATATTACTAACAATAACTCTGCAAGTTCATTTTTCAGTTCTATAAGTACTCTGGGATGAATGCCATCCTGTCCAGATTTGCTACTCTTCAGTTTGTAGAACTGCCCCATTACATCCTCCAGGTTTACAGAGAATTCATTTTCTCTGACTCGTCAGCTTCGAATACCATTTCTGGCACCGATATCCCACCCAAATCTTCCTCGGTGAAGACCGAAGCAAAGAATTCATTTAATCTCTCTGCTACGGCTTTGTCTTCCCTGATCGCCCCTTTTACTCCTCGGTCATCTAGCGGTCCAACCGATTCTTTTGCCAGCTTCCTGTTTTAATATACCTAAAAATATTTTACTATGTGTTTTGGCCTCCAACGCAATCTTTTTTTCAAACTCCCTCTTAGCCTTCCTTATCAGCGCTTTGCATTTGACTTGACATTCCTTATGCTATTTCTTATTATTTTCAGTTGGTTCCTTCTTCCATTTTCTGAAAGATTTTCTTTTAGCTCTAATAGCTTCCTCCACCTCACTTTTTAACCATGCCGGCTGTCGTTTGGTCTTCCGTCCTCCTTTTTTAATACGCAGAATATATTTGGCCTGGTCTTCCAGGATGGTGTTTTGAACAGCATCCAATTTTTGACCTTCACAGCCACTCTTCTAAGTTTTTTTTCACCGTTCTTCTCATTTTATCATAGTCTCCTTTTTTAAAGTTAAACGCTAATGTATTTGATTTCCTATGTATACTTATTAAAAAGCTAATATCAAATCCGATCAAGTGTCCCCAGCACCATTACCTCCCGCACCAGATGATGCGCTCCACTAAGGACTAGGTCTAGAATTTTTCCCTCTCTCGTCAGCTCCCATACCAGCTGCTCCATAAAGCATGCCCCGATGTTACATTTACCCAGTCAATATCGGGGTAATTGAAATCACCCATTATTATTGTGTTGCTCAGTTTGTTTGCGTCCCTAATTTCCTTTAACATTTCTGCATTCGTCTGTTCATCCTGGCCAGGCGGACAGTAGTACACTCCTATCTCTATCCTTTTCCCCTTTATACATGGAATTTCAATCCATAGTGATTCCAAGAAGTGATTTGTTTCCTGCAGAATTTTCAATCTATTTGATTCAAGGCTCTCGTTAATATACAATGCTACCCCTCCTCCAATTCGATCCACCCTATCACTACGATATAATTTGTACCCCGGTATGACAGTGTCCCACTGGTTATCCTCCTTCCACCAGGTCTCAGAGATGCCTATTATATCTAATTTTTCATTTAGTGCAATATATTCTAACTCTCCCATCTTATTTTTTAGGCTCCTGGCATTCGCATATAGACATTTCAAACTATGTTTGTTGTTCCTATTTACATCTTGCTCAGTACTTGACAGTATTAATTTGCAATCTTTTGTCTGTTTTTTTATTTTTATTTAAGGGCACCTGATCTACTACAGTCCCTTTTTCAACCTCACTATCAGGATACCCTATCTTCCCTGTTTTGGTGATATCTTTGAAAGATACCTTATCCTGAACCATGCACTTTTGAGCGACTGTTGGCCTTCCCCCCCGTTTCTAGTTTAAAAGTTGCTCTATCTCCTTTTTAAATGCTGATGCCAGAAGCCTGGTCCCACCCTGGTTAAGTTGGAGCCCATCCTTTCGGAACAGGCTCCCCCTTCCCCAGAATGTTGCCCAGTTCCTAACAAATCTAAAACCCTCCACCCTGCACCATCGTTTCATCCACACATTGAGACTCCAGAGCTTTGCCTGTCTGTTGGACCCTGCGTGTGGAACGGATAGCATTTCAGAAAATGCTACCCTACAGGTTCTGGATTTGAGCTTTCTACCTAAGAGTCTAAATTTGGCTTCCAGAACCTCTCTCCCACATTTTCCTATGTCATTGGTAGCCACATGTACCAAGACAGCCGACTCCTCCCCAGCACTATCTAAAATCCTATCTAGGTGACGCGTGAGGTCTGCCACCTTTGCACCAGGCAGGCAAGTCACCAGGCGATCCTCACATCCACCAGCCACCCAGCTATCTATATGCCTAATGATCGAATCACCAACTAGAACAGCTGTCCTAACCCTTCTCTCCCGGGCAGCACTTGGAGACGTATCCTCGGTGCGAGAGGATAGTATATCCCCTGGTGGGCAGGTCCTGGCTACAGGAGTACTTCCTACTTCACCAGGGTGATGCTCTCCTTCTAGGAGACCTCTCTCCTGCAAGGTAGCACAGGGGCTACCAGACTAGGTGGGACTTCTCTACAACATCCCTGTAGGTCTCCTCTGTGTACCTCTCTGTCTCCCTCAGCTCCACCAAGTCTGCTACTCTAGCCTCAAGAGAACGGACACATTCTCTGAGAGCTAGGAGCTCTTGGCATTGGGCACACACATATGACATCTCACCAACTGGGAGATAATCACACATATGACACTCAATGCAAAAGACTGGATAGCACCCCTCTCGCTGCTGGACTGCTGACTCCATCTTAGCGTTTTTGAGTTTTTCAATAATTTAAAACTTGCTACAATATTAAGGATATTTTCATTTTGTCGCAAGTCCATTTTCGGCAAAAAGTTTTAAAAGGCATTTTTTGCAGGAGCGCTGAAAAATGATTCTGCACGCGCCCAAAACATGTACCTACACTACCACAGGCCATTTTTCAGTGCACCTTAGTAAAAGGACCCCCTAATTTTTGTTACTAATTTCTGTTAGCATTTCATCATCTGTTTGTTCATTCTGACCAGATGAACAGTAGTAGTACACTCTTCTCACATGGATTTTTTATCTATAAAGATTCTACAGTGCATTTTATCTCCCTATGAACTGTACGAATTATAGTTACAGTCTCTTTCTCCTAACCTGTGCTGCCTGAACCAAAGAAAATGGAAGTTGAAAGCCAAGGATTCTGGGATATGCTTCAGCAAGACACAGCTGCACTGGGCAGAGAAAACATATGTTACTAATTGCCTTAGTGACTTGGGGAAAGTACCTCATACCAAGCCAAGAACAACATGCAGTCATCATCACTAATTAACTCCATGGTCTTGAGAGATAATTCATACCATAAAGAGATGGACCCAGCCTGCTTAGAAAGATCTTGTGCTAACATCCAGCCTTTCTCTGCTAATTGTGCTGTGCACCTGATTGGAGCATAAGTAAGATCTATTTGTTTATATGTATCAATAAACTCTGATTCATCCAATCGCCTTGGGTCATTTACCATCCTTTCATAAGCATTTTAATGCACTGGACAAGCATCTGAGCCCCAGGACCTGTACAGAATGTCCAATCCAAAATTTGCTTATTGGTGCATTTAGGTTCAACAGAAACAATAGTCCTATAGTTAGTTCAGCAAAACAGAAAAAATTATTGGCTCAAACATGTGAGTAACATAGTAGATAATGGCAGAAAAAGACCTGTATGGTCCATCCAGATTGCCCAACAAGAGTTTTGAGTTACATGCATAATTATAGAATAATGGTGCTCTATGCATAATTTTAGGTGCAGGCATTTGCACCACATTTTCATTGGTGCAAATGACAGCGACTCGACCTCTCCACTTAAACGTTATTCTATAAACCACACTGAACTTTAGGCGTGACTTATAGAATACCACTTAAGTGTGTGTGTGTGTGTGGGGGGGGGGGGGGGGGGGGGGGGTTGGTGCTGATTTTTTTAGGTGCCATTTATAGAATCTATCCCTATATGCAAAGAGGGTGAACTCTTTCAAAAGATTGCACAGTCATTTTCTGATAGTGCACCCTTTGAACCATTGTGCATGCGTGAAACACTGTGCATAGCACATGTACGCATACATTATTGGGAAAGGAATATGCCCTCTTTTGAAAGAATGCTCTTTGCAAATAGGCTGCATTGTTTGAAAAGAGTATGTACTCAAATTCAAGTTAAATTTGATATACCGCCTAATACAAATTCCTAAGCAGTTCACAAATTAAAACAAATACACTAAATATTGAACCCACAACACAAAACAGTAACAACAAATCAAATCACAAGATGCCAGAATGGCCAAACAAAAATGAATAAAACATTCCTGTAAACAACATGGGAAATAACATGAAACTAAAATTTTCTGACTGCCCATCCCTAATAGATACCCTTGTCACATTGCACAGTCATGAGCTTTCTGTGTTTTTAGCGATGTCATTTGATACCATCACTGATAGTACTACTTTAGTAGCTGTTTCAAGTTCAGAATCTGATAAGTCAATTATATTTAAAAATAATTTCAGATTTTAAGATATTACTTTTTCTGGGTAAAAGGTGATTTTATTTTCTGATATTTATTTTATTTATTTACAAATATGTATAATCCTTTCATCCAAAAATCTGGGCAGAGTACAATAAAACAAACATAACTAAACCATATAAAACATCATTAATATACTCAAGAAACATAAACAGAGCCTTAATCTTGTTCTGGTCAAGAGTACTCAGTTCTAGAGAAAGGCTCAAACTTAAACCTCAGGTAGTGGCCTTGAGGGACCTCATTTATCCTCCAGTTCCCTTACAAATGTATTGTTGGCTACAAGGGGAATAGTTTTTCTTTTGTAGACTCATTTCAGTTGGAATCTTTTCTTGCAAGCAAAAATATTGTTCAGCAATTGATTTCTTAATAAGAATCACAGTCTGGTGTGTGAAGAGCCAGAGTTAAATATACTGTGCCTTGTTTTTGTTTGCTTGAATTTATAGTATAATATTTCTTAAATGAATGAATCTTCTCTCTATTGTTATGTGGATTACAGAGATAAATGATTTTGGTTTCTTATAATATATATTTTTGTCTTTTTAGATTATGGTCTTTTGCTTGATTTGCATTTGTAAAATTGTTTTTACATAAGTACATACGTATTGCCAAACTGGGACAGATCAAAGGTCCATCAAGCCCAGTATCCTGTTTCCAACAGTGGCTTCTCCTTGTTTGAAATGAGCACCAGAGCTGTGTCAAGTTGTGTCTGGTCTCTGCCCCTCAGCACAATGTAGGTGTTGCCCCTCTCAGTGCTGAGGATATGAAGAAGGGAGATTATGTGTAAGCTACAATTTTTAAGGATTTGTTATATTCTACAGGTATTTAGGTTTGAGTTTCATACACCTGGGCCATGCATCATAATTTATTATTATACATCTTACTGCTTGATAGTACTAATGGCCCTTCTAATACATTTAAAAGTTGTATTTCTCTTAAGGATTTGAGCTTAAAGTTAAGAAAGCATTCTTCATTCTCCAGTAGTATTTACTGGCCATTAATACCCACTGTTGCAAGAAATCAGAGAACAGTGCTCCTGTTCTAATGTTCCATTACATTTATGATAACATTTATTTTTACCATGACAGAAAGCTGAAATAGAAATTGCCTCTCTTTCTCTCTCACTGCCAACATTGCCACACATTTTATTATTAGCTTAGCACTGCTGACTAGAATTAGAACTAACCGCAAAGTGCCAATGATATGCAACCCGCGTCATCGTGCCACACTCAAAAGCTTTTGTATTGTCTTTGTATATTGTGACCTCTAAGCCCTACTCAAAGTCAAATGTATCAGTGACTTTTGGTTGAGATGCCACCATTTTTCCCAGTGTTACAAATGCATAGTTAAAGTAAGATGGAATACACAGTTCTTCTGTAAGGCTCATGAGTCAGCCCCTCTGCTCTATGCACTGCAAGAATGAATTTCCATTCATTGATTACAATTAAATTGAAATACAACTGATGAACTGAATCCCAAACTGATCAATTCAACTACATGAAAGCAAACTAAACATAAAAGCATTATTCAGCCTTGTCTTTAATAGTGCCAAAAGTAAGTAAGGTAACTGATGATTGAAAAATCTCATACCATGCAATGTCTTGGGCTAGACTTAATCTTTTAGTACAGCTGAAGCAGGGCGATTTCTTTGCAGGCTGCTTCTCTTTTGTTTGTGTGATTTTTTTTTCCTCACCGAATATGCATCTCATGGGAAGTGGCCTCAGATGAGGTCAAAGCATAGGGTATATTCTGCTAACTGCAGGAAGGAGATTACTAGTTTGAATAGAATTGAAATTTAGAGATGATTCAGGGCTATTATCTATTGTATTTGCTTTCAACAAATGGTCTGTTTTAGTTTTGATTACTGTGGTAAAGGAAAATGTTGCTTATGAGGTACGTCGCAAGCATCATTATTCCAGCAGCCCTGGAATAACGATGCTTGAGAGGTACCGCATAAGCAGCATTATTCAAGGAGCAATAGCTATGGCCTGATGCTCCCAGGCCAGAGCACGCACAGCCTGTGCCGTCCCTCCCCCCATCCGATCACTTACCCCATCACACTGATCAAGCCCCATCCCCAATCATTTCCCCCCACCCATTCAAGCCACTCCAATCACTTTCTCCACCCCAATCACTTCATCCACCCCGATCACTTCACCCTCCCCCAATCAGTTTGTCCACCCCCCTTAAAGTACTACTACTACTACTAACTAGCATTTCTAAAGCGCTACTAGGGTTACGCAGCGCTGTACAATTTAAACATAGAAGGACAGTCCCTGCTCAAAGAGCTTACAATCTAAAAGACAAGAAAACAATCTAAAGAAGTACATAAGAACATACCATGTTTCCCCCAAAATAAGACACTGTCTTATATTAATTTTTGCCCCCCAAGATGCGCTAGGTCTTATTTTCAGGGGCTGTCTTATTTTTCGGGGAAACATCGGGGTTGGATCGGGGTTGGTCCGCCCTCCGTCGCTCCTGGAACTAACCTTAAACGCCTCCTTTCACCTTCGCAGCAAGCAGCAGCAGGGCAGGCCACTCCCCGCGAGGGCGGGGCACAGAAGGAAGGAGAGGTCTGCCCTGCTGCTACTTGCTGCGAAGGTGAAAGGAGGCATTTAAGGTTAGTTCCGGGAGCGACAGAGGGTGGGTGGAGGGGGGGGGGGGGGCGGCCCGGGGGCAGCCTTGTCCGGCTCTCGGCGGCCCTGCTTTCAAACAAAAATTTGCTAGGTCTTACTTTCGAGGGAGGCCTTATATCTACCAATTCAGGAAAACCTCTACTAGGTCTTATTTTCGGGGGATGTCTTACTTTCGGGGAAACAGGGTAAGTTGCCATGCTGGGACAGTCCAAAGGATCATCAAGCCCAGTATCCCGTTTCCAACAGTGGCCAATCCAGGTCACAAGTACCTGGCAAGATCTCACAGGAGTAAAACAGGTTTTATGCTGCTTATCCTAGTTGGATGGTAAGGGGTCGTCTATGATTAAAGGTGTCATGGTAATTAGGCATAAGAGTTATACACAAACATGTTGCCTAAAGTGACTGTATGAGACTTCCCTGAAATACATCCATGAAGTGACTAAGCGATTTTATTTCTACTATTTGAGTTTTGTTGCGTTTATTTATCCTAGAAATAAGCAGCGGATTTTCCCAAGTCCGTCGTAATAATGGCTTATGGACTTTTCTTTTTGGAAATTATCCAAACCTTTTTTAAACCTGCTAAACTAACTGCTTTTACCACATTCTCTAGAAACAAATTCCAGAGTTTAATTACCTTGATTAAGCCCCCACCCCAATCACTTCCTCCACCTCTGATCAGATCAAGCCCCCACCTCCCCAATCAAGCCTCAAGTGACGTTATCATTTTAACTTAGCAATAAGCTGCTTTACATGTAATTGCATGTTTTGCATCTCATTACTATGTGGTGACCTAAATATCACCACGTTATAACCTTTTAAGTCATTTTAAGGGACTTAAGGCCCTAACACAGCTTCATAACTTCTCCCCTTAGCCTTTCCTCTTTTGAATCATTTCATCCCCTTAATCATTTATGGCTGCACTTTGTTGTACCTTTTCAAGTGATGATGTCCTGATATGCAAGGCTGACAATTGCTGTGGTTTAAACCCTACTAGGCAATCCCTGGGAAGGGGAGACTGTAGAACAAGGGGTGGGGGAAAAGAAGTATTCAAAGGGTCCTCAGTGTCCACAATCAGAACAGCTCCTCCTTACTGTCAAGTGCTCAACCAGAGGGTTGCCCAATGGAGAGGGATCTAATGGGACATGTATCACAGGAAGCGCCATGGGGACTCATACCTGCCACCCCAGGATCCCAGGTCACAGCCCAAACCATTATGCCATGCCTCCAGTTGCTATAAAAGAGGTGACAGGGAATGTTTGATGTCCTCCCACAGCCAGTAATAGCAGTAGAACTTAGGTTGGCCACTTCAGCATCTGACACAGGTGTGAGGTACTGTATATGGAAACTGTTACCAGGTTACACAGTAGAGAGGAAATATACATGACTGTAGTCTCCCTTTCCAGCCCCTTCTCTAACTTCATGACTGTAGGGCATATGTGATTGGGGCCTTTTCTCAGACGAGACATTAGGCCAGATATTTCCCTGCCAGATCCTGGGGGCACCCCGGCCACTCGGTGGTAAGGAATCTTGTCAGTGACTGCACATCTCTCAGATACATTCCTTGTGCATCTCCTCACACCCTGAGTGGCTGGGATGTCCCCAGGACCTGACAGGGAAATATCTGGCCTAATGTTTCATCTCAGGAAAGACTCCACTCACAGATGTCCAACTGCCAGAGCACAGCCAGTATTCTTCTGGGGAGTTGGGGGAGGGTGACCAGCTGCAACAACCAATGCCACTATCCCTTTAATATATATACAGTTACCTGGACATGAGAAGACAAAGCAGTTCAGACAAACAGCATTGTAGGTCACAATATAGGGATGACTGCCCACCTACCTAATCATTGCATTCTATAGCCATCTGTCCCCGGGAGGTCACAATCTGTGCATATCCTAGACCAATGCTGCCTACAGATATCTGGTCTGTGGGAGTTAATGGGGCTATATGGTATGTTACATAAGCATTTGTGGAAAACTAGCATGCTGAACCCCCAGTCCAGTTCCATGCTGGATCCTGGAACCAAGTTCCCATTACAGGTACCCCTTGAAATAAATGATAGGTTGACATTTGCAATGCCGCCCCCTGGAAGGGGGCAGCAGCTACTGATGTAGGCTATTCTTAATATTTCTGTATGTACCTAACAGCTTGCAGCAGGAACCCTACCCTATATACCTCATTCACCCTGCAGGATCACACCCATTTGGCAGACTGCATACAGCTAATCATAATAAAAGTGTGTTGTCTCACACTAGCCACCAGTCTGGTACCAACCAGCAGATGTGCTTAGGCAGTGGACAGACTAGAGTTAACTCTTGGTTCAGCATGCTGCCTTGCCCACAACCAGCATGGCTGAGGGCTTAGAAGGATGCACAAACAGCTGCTTACTATCAACATATTTATATATTTAACCCAACTTATAAAATTAGAGATGAGAGAAGGAAAGAGAACTATATACAAATATGAAGGATATATACATGAGGAGGAAAAAGAACTATTAAACACACGTTTGTTGTCTCACAATAGTGACCAATCAGGTAAAAACCAGCAGGTGTGCTTTGCCACTGCACAGTAGAGTTTACTCTGTGTTCAGAAGGCCAGAGGGCAGGAGACTAGTATAGGCAGGGTGGGCATGTTGAGGCCTTGTCCAGCACACTACCCACCCAGTAGGTGCATGACCCTCCCACTGGAACTGGTGAGGCCCCTAGAGGTGACTGCTACCACAGACAGCAGATGGCAAACAAGCTAGTCCTGTGTGGCCCCAATAATAATTTTAGGAAATCCAGCAGCTAGGATAGGGGCCCCAGCCTCAGGGTCTACTGAACATGAGGGCCAGGACAGGGATTAAGCAACAAGATGATGGACATTGTCAACTTCAACTCTTGGAATGGGTGGCCACATGATTCAAGCTAAATGTGGTCTACCACGCAAATGGAGACGTGGAGGACTGCAAAAAAAAAAAAAAAACAAGTAGCTAGCTGAGAGGGATGTGAACTGCAAGGATGGAGACAACCCACTGGATGTGGACCCTGTGAATCTCACCCCTGTGGAGTACATGATGCATAGACCCATTCCCAAGGACTCCACCATATTCTCAGGCAGGCAGTCACAAATGGGTGTCTCCACAGCAGGGGCGTATCTGAGGTTCGGCGGTAGGGGGGGCAGGGGCTAGAGTGAGGGGGCACATTATAGCCCCCCCCTACCGCCGTCAGCCCCCCCCCACTGCCGTCAACCCCCCCCCACCGCCGTTAACACTCCCTCCCTCCCCCGCCTACCGCCGTCACCTACCCCGAGGTCCGCTTCCTCCGGCTTTTTAAAATATTGCTTCAGCTGGCGGGGGACCCCAACCCCCCCGCCAGCCCAGCCGCGATCTTTAACTTTTTCATCCTCGTCGTGCAGCGCGCTGTGAAAGCTGCATGCATCTTTAGTTCCAGTTGGATGGAGTCTGACGTCGCAGCACGTTGTACGTCAACGTGCTGCGACGTCAGACTCCATCCAACTGGAACTAAAGATGCATGCAGCTTTCACAGTGCGCTGCACGACGAGGATGAAAAAGTTAAAGATCGCGGCTGGGCTGGCGGGGGGTTGGGGTCCCCCGCCAGCTGAAGCAATATTTTAAAAAGCCGGAGGAAGCGGACCTCGGGGTAGGTGACGGCGGTAGGCGGGGGAGGGAGGGTTAACGGCGGTAGGGGGGTCCGGGGCAAAATCTGCGGGGGCCCAGGCCCCTGTGGCCCCATGCAGATACGCCCCTGCTCCACAGTAGTAGAATCAGCACAAATCCCCACAGTTACATACTTTCAGCAATAAAAACAATAAATACATCAATAGCATAGAAACAGTATGGTTCAAAGTCCATTGCTGTCCCTTGTGTTCCTGCTGACCAGTGCCCGCATTCTATCTTGTCCAGAAGCCCAGTGGCGTACCAAGGGGGGGCGGTGGGTGCGGTCCGCCCCAGGTGCACGCCGCTGGGGGGTGCCGCGTGCCTGTCCACTATGTTCGTTCTGTGCTCCCTCTGCCCCGGAACAGGTTACTTCCTGTTCCAGGGCAGAGGGAGCATGGAAACGAACGAAGCGGACAGGCACGTGGCACCCCGCCCCAGCGGCGTGCACCCGGGGGGGGGGGGTGTCCTTTCGCCGGGGGGGGGGGGGGGGGGCGCGCTGCACCTGGGGGGCGGGGTGCATCGGCGATCTGCCCCGGGTGTCAGCCCCCCTAGGAACGCCACTGCAGCAGCCAGGTCCTGCAAAAAGTAAGGAGTCCTTTGTTAGCAGAAACATAAGGCAGACCAGGTCTCAGGCCATCTCCTTACCAAAACGGGAAGAGTAGGTTCCAAGGTCTCTGCTTACCTAGAGACACTGGTAAATGGGGACTCCAGCTGGCTCATGGCTTCCAGGGTTAAGCTGCCTGATGTTTGAGGGGGGGAGGGGGGAAACAATAGAGAGCAAATGAGTTAGTTTCACAGGTGTGGAAGATTCCAGGCTCATGGCAAGCCAACTCCCTCTTAGCAAAATAAAGGCAATGTTGAGGGTCAAAAATGGCATCTAAATTGCTTGATTTAGACGACATTCTCCCCAAAACATTTTCATGTGTGGGCCATTATCAAACAAAAACTATTTTCAAAACTTCTAAGTGCCCACAACTGAAACATCTAATGTGCCCTATAAAAACGTGCATCTCGGGATTTTCAAACCTCCACATCCTACACTTGCAATGACATCCAAAATAATTTCACCTAGTTGGAAGGGCAACTTCAATAATGCTGAGCTTAAGCTCTGAGTGAAGGAGATAGTGGTATGCCATGGCAATCTATTTGCTCCAAAAGAGTAAAAACTCTGTGTTTATACCAAGCAAAGAGAATGGATGGTAAAATGCCACATGCTAAATGCGGCCCACTATGCAAATCAAGATGTGGAGAACTGCAAGAGGAAATGGAAGCAGCTGAAGAGGGATGTGAAGCACAAGGCTGGAGACAACCCGCTGGATGCGGGCCCTGTGAACCTCATCCCTGTGGGGCGCATGGTGCACAGGCTCCTACCCAAGGAAAGCATCCATGGTCTGGGAAACCAGGACACCTCCGCACAGGCTAGTCAGGTAAGGTTTTGGCTGCTGTCTCTATTTAACCCTCTCTTCATCAAGCTTGGACAGTGTTGGGGTGCTGATAGGAAATTCACCTGTATTAGAGGTTACCAGATAGGTGGGGGAGGAGGTAAGAAGGCACACCAAACAACAGATGGAAAGGCTGGTTATCAGGTTATCAGTATCCCGTTTCCAACAGTGGCCAATCCAGGTTACAAGTACCTGGCAAGATCCCAAAACAGTACAATACATTTTATGCTGCTTATCCTAGAAATAAGAAGTGAATTTTCCCAAATCCATTTTAATAATAGCTTATGGACTTTTCTTTTAGGAAGCTAGCCAAACCTTTTTTAAACTCCGCTAAGCTAACTGCTTTTACTACATTCTCTAGCAACAAATTCCAGAGTTTAATTACACGTTAAGTGAAGAAATATTTTTTCCAATTTGTTTTCAATGTACTGCTTTGTAGCTTCATTGCATGCCTCCTAGTCCTAGTATTTTTGGAAAGAGTAAACAAGTGATTCACATCTACCCGTTCCACTCCACTCCACTCATTAATTTATAGACCTTTATCATATCTCCCCTCAGCCGTCTTTTCTCCAAGCTGAAGAGCCCTACCCGCTTTAGCATTACCTCATAGGGAAGTCGTCCCATCCCCTTTATCATTTTCGTTGCCCTTCTTTGTACCTTTTCTAATTCCACCATATCTTTTTTGAGATGTGGTGACCAGAATTGCACACAATATTCGAGGTATGGTCGCACCATGGAGCGATACAAAGGCATTATAATGTCCTCATTTTTGTTTTCCATTCCTTTCCTAATAATACCTAACATTCTATTTGCTTTCTTACTGCCGCAGCACACTGAGCAGAGGGTTTCAATGTATCATCAACGATGACACCTAGATCCTTTTCCTGGTCGGTGACTCCTAATGTGTAACCTTGCATTACGTAGCTATAGTTCGGGTTCCTCTTGCTCATATTAAACGCCATCTGCCATTTGGATACCCAGTCTCCCAGTCTCTTAAGGTCTTCTTGTGGATGGGACTTACAGGATCCCAGGCCATTGGGTCAAACTTGAGGCCAGGTCTCTCAGGGGGAGCACACACTGCATTGCTGTGTATTGAGCCCAGCAGCAGAGATTTCCATGGAGCTGCAGAGGCAGCTGCATGTACTATTGACTCTGAGGGGTGTAGGAGCACCACAGAGGACGATTCTGACACTATGTTTACTCTTGCAAGGTCAGGACCATCCCCAGCAGCCAGATCGAGGGGAGAAGACGTGACCCACAGAGGGAATGGGGGAGGGGAGGATGAGGTAGGGCTATGAGGCACCTAATTTCCATGCTGTGTTGGTGGTTGTAGGGGAAGGGTGTGTTTGTTTAGGGGGATTGTGGGAGTGTGGGGGGGGGGGGGGAGAGGGGGAGGGTTGGGATGGTGGTGTATATAAAAGATATGGTGAGCACAAATAAATACTGCATTGAAATGTATTGAAAATTTCTCTGTATGAGTGTTTGTCTGGCATGGACCCCCAGCTGATGTGGTCCCTGGTCGGCTCTGTGGGCAAGGGGGGGGGGGGGTAATCATCCTCTTGGTCTCACAACTACTGCTGCTACTGCTGCTGTGTGTTCTCTGGCAGGGGTTGTCTGCTTTGCTGTGCCAAGTTGTGCAGCATGCAGCAGGCCATGAAGATCTTTGTGACTTTTTCTTGGTTGTAGAGGAGCTCCCCTTCAGAACGGTCAAGAAATCTAAATCTATTTTGGTCCAGGTGTTCTTATGGTTCTTATTGTATTGCTCCTCCGTCTCATTTTGGGGTGAACAATGGGAGTCATGAGCCAGGTTCACTGGAGGTAGCCTCTGTTAATTGGGGGGGGGGGGGGTTGGAGCGGGATTCACAGATATGGGTGTGTATTAGCTAGTATGGAAACTCTGTGGAGTTTGGATCATGGGTGTGGGTTCTGAGGTCATCTTGAGGGAGGGAGTGTGGTGACAGTAGGAGGAGGGAAGTGGGTATGGGGTTAGGAATCCCTATATTGCTTAACTAGGAGCAGCCATGGTGATCTCCCCTCGGTAGATTCCTGAGTCTGGAATATATAGGTATCATCAGTGGACCCCAGGTACTGAGCACAAACACATCCACAATTTCCCCCTGGGCATCACACATGACCTGCATATTCCTGGTGTGATAAGATTTTCTATTCCTATATGATATGATTTTCTATTTCCTATTCCTCATGTCCCTGGGGGGGGGGGGGGGGGGGTTGGGCGGGGGCTGACTGCAGCATGAGGCCTATGACTGAGGGGAAGCAGCCTAGTCATAGAACAGAACTATGTTGTTCTGGAGGGCCTGGACAGTAATGTTTAATAAACTTTCTATACCGCCTACTCTAAACAAAGTAGGTCTAGGTGGTTTACACATTTTAAAATAAGGTATAGCAAAAGTAAACAGAAAGGAACTCCATAAATTGATAGGAAAGGCACACAATCACACAGTGTGCTACAGTATTAAGAGAAAAGGAAAAAAATGTAAAATATAAAAGTGGGGAAGGTAATATATTGTGAGGTGTGGATGAGGAAAGCACTGAGATACTGGGCAAGACAGTTGGGCAGGGTGAGGCTTGCACTGACTAGCACTGACTGAAAAGTGCCGGTGGAAAGATAGGCCAGGAAGGCCGTGACCTTCAGGAGGACTGGCACTGGATTATTCCTGCATGTCTTGGCCTGAAGAAGGGGTTGTAGCTGGTCACAGAGGTGCTGTATGAAAGCCCTATCAAAGTGGTACCAAGTAAGGCATTCTTGGTCAGTGAGGTCCAGGAAGAGGATCTTGTGCCTAAATACTCTCAGATAGGGGTATCTCCTCCTGGGCCTCCCTTCCAAACTCTTATCCACATCCAGCAAAGTGTCAGCCACAATAGCATTCAGCGCATCCTTGATTGATGTACAAGTGTTTCCTCCCCCCCCCCCCCCACAGGTGCAGCCCACTAACCCTAGTAACACTACTGTGCACCCCAGTAACACCAGCACACAGTACTCACACTCCCAGCACCAGCACAGACCTCACACAAACAGCAGCAGCACACAGCATAGTGACAAACTGGGACTGGACAAACAGAGCAACAATGAGAGACAGAATACAAGTAGCTAGGGAGGTAGAATGGGAAGTGTGGGGGTTTGGGGATGTTACAAGAAATTATTTATTTTGGGGAAAATAGCTCTAGAGCAACTCGCCACTGTTTATAATTTAAGAGCAGGTGCTGTATTTATAAGTTTTAGGATATTAATTTCTCCACCAATCACCAAAGGTGATAATTGCAATAAATTAAATATATTAAGTATATATATACTCAGAACACAAAGAGACCATATTTTTAGCTTCAAAAAGATTGATTTAATATACAATTGCACACGAGAGGTAGGTTTTAAAAGATCTTTACAGGTAATCTGTGCATAAAATAGAACAAAGTAGCAGGTAGGTTAACTTACAAGTCCTTGTTACAAGCATGCTGTGGTCCAGCTGATTGATGAGCACATGTTTCAGGAGCAAGGCATCAGCAGACCCCAAAGAGAGCAGCAGGTCCCAAGAGAGGCAGGTCCGAAGAGGAGGCAGGTTCCAAGAGAGAGAGCTGGGCTGTTTCCAGGCCTTTTATAATGTTAGCAGAGAAGCATGGTGTGTGCATGTCTTGGATATTTTGCAAGGCATTATGGTTAATGTAGTCTGTTCACATGACCACATTATAAGTCCTTCCTTTCTGCACATGTCTGAAAGCTGATGGGAGGGGCAGGTATACCTTTGACAAGCAAATGTCCTGTTTATGGTCTCCCCTCTGAAGTCTTTGTCTTCAATGGGGTATTCCAGACTTTCGGTTTCTTGGGTCTTTGGTTTTCAGAGATGTCCTGATGAGCGTCCAGGTACCCACCTTAGTCATGCTTTTGTTCAGTTCTTTTAGGTGGGAGGGCAGAGGAAGCTCTTTTGTGTTTGTTAAGTGTGTGTAGTTAACTTATTCCTGCTCTCAGAAGCTCCCAGAAAAAGGAATGGAGAGAGAGGGGCTTGAAATAAAACTATTCTCTCTGCTGCTGTGTCAAATATATATTTTTAAAAGATACACAAATATATTGCTGTATATATATCCAGCAAATATGCTACATATTTCAGTAATAAACTGATACCGTTACAGGGACAGTGAGGGTTTGGAGGGGAAGAGCACTAGATACAGAGCAAGTGATGGGTGTGGCTTGGGGGCTAGCAGGAGTGGGCAAGGACTTGAAGAGGTGAGATACAACAGAGGGTCAAAAGTTTCAGACTTGGGCAAACAAAGGTAGTAAACCACAACTTGCCACTCTTTTTCCACAAGTGACCAATTCCATCTCTCCGTTCTCCAATTCAGCAAATTCACAAATGAGTCCAAAGACAGATTTGGGCTTGATCTAGTCACTTTTAAAGCAGGTCCAAATCACAATGTTTTTCTTTCTGGCTATCCATTATTACAAAACAAGTCCATCACGTAATGCTGCCTATGACATGCCCCCAAAACACCCCTTCTGAAAACATGTTTTCAGCGAATATCAGACTTAAACGTTTTTTTCTGTGTATGTTTGATTATATGATAAGGACGTTTTTATGTGAGAAACATGTTCATCTGTCACTTGTGACATTTTTTGGACTTTTTTTTCTTTTGATTATAAGCCCCAAAATAATTTAGTCCTTTATGTCAGAGCAGATCAAGATACAAACTAAAACCAAAAATTCATAAAACTAGAAAGGAGGCTGAGAATAAATTGCTGGTGTGGGATTTTTTTTTTTTGGCCTTTTTTTGTACATACTGATTTTAATACATTTTGGGGCCCTTTTACCAAGCTGTGGTAAAAAGGGCCCTGTGCTAATGTCAGCACAATTTTTTGCCGTGCGCTGAGTCCCCTTTTACCGTAGAGGGTAAACAAGACAAAAAGAGAAATGGCCGTGCGGTAAGTTCACACTTGCTACATGACCAGTTTGGGGGGCGGAGCACTTACCGCCACCCATTGAGGTGGCAGTAAGGGCTCCCATACTAACCTGGCAGTAAAAACATGGAAATAAATTTACTTAGCACCGGAAGTGGCACATGTTGGGGGTTGTAGTTCCAGATTGGCGCATCGCAAGCCTATTGCTGCACGCCAACCCTTTAGTAAAAGGGCCCCTTACTGAAGTGAATGTGTAAGGGCGTTCAGGTCATTACTAATAATGATCTTTTGTTAGAATGCTCATTGGGTGTGCAAAGCCCATTTTTATAATCCAGCCTATCAGAAGAGTTCTCTGGAGTCTGTAAGTAAGGAAGTCTAAAGTAGTGGCATTCACTGATGATCCTGAAGGGCCACAAACAGATTGAATTTTCTTAAGATCTCTTATGAATATGCATGAGATTGATTTGCATGTGTGCTACCTCCAAGTGTTGTTAAATCTACCTTTCATGTCTTGCTACAGTTTTGTTCTGTCATCCTTATTTGGAAGAATCGGCTCAACCCACCTTGATACATGCCTTAATAACATATTTTTGATTATTGCAATTCCATCTATACAGGGATTTGTATTACAATATATAAAGCCTTCAGTCAATACAGAACACAGCTATTAGAGTTCTTTGTCAAGCACACAAATACGATCACGTTGTGCCCCTGTTTTATCAAAACTACTAGCTCCCCATTCCCTACAGGATCCACTTCAAATCCTAACTTTGATTCATTAATTCCTCTACACTGGAACTCTTCTGTATCTTTCCTCCCTAATTACCCTTCATACCCCTAATCATTCTCTTCATTCCTTACATATGTACTGCCTAATCATATCCTCAGTCTCTCATGCTAGGCTAGAGTCAACTAGACAAGCTACATTTTCCTTTAGGGCTTTATTGTCTCATTCACCTCGGTTTGAGACCTAGTAGAGAATTTCAGAGCAGGCCTTAAACCCTTTAGTGTCCAATGTTCCTGTAATAAGCCATATGGGAACAGATTGAGGGGGACATTGGATACTAAAGGGTTAAAGCTCACCTTTACTGCACTAACATTTGACAGGCCTTCAGTGGCAGACTGGGGATTGACAAGGCTAACTTGATCCGTACTCTTAACTTAATATCCTCTTTTTACCTCTCTCTCTTACTACTAGGCTGTCCTGTCTAATTTTTGGCATTTAATTTCCTCTTCTCTTTTTTGTTGATTGTAAACTCCTTCATTATTTAATTATGAGAAGTGGTATAGCAAGTTTCCTAATAAACATAAACATGTATATTTACTAGGGATATCCACCCATCTTTCCACACAGACACAGCAGATCTCACCCTGTGTTTTTCTGCTGTTTTTGGAAGCACATATAGGTACAGGGAGAATCTATAATTGTAACAGAGGAGCAGGAGCATAGCCAGACCTGTTATTTTGGATGGGCCCACAGTTAAGTTGAGTGGGCCTTCCCATTTACATGTCCAACTGCCATTAATTGTGCGCCAGGTGTAAGTGCAACATCCAAAGTTAGGCGCAAGATCCGTGCTAAGCTTGTATTCTGTAAAGCAGAGCACCCTTTGTAGAATAGTAACTTAGCGTGGATCCTCCCAGTCCCTAACTTTGGGCACTGTTTCTAGAATTCCCCTCTAAGTGCTTCTGCGTTAATCAGAGGCAAGTACTGTGCGTTAATCTGAATGTTAACGCACGACCTGCAATTCAAACAGTGGTAATGCTCCTTCTTGATACATGGTTCGTTTTGAGCTTCTTGCTGCACATTAAAATTTCGTGTTATAATGTGTTAAGCCCAAAACTTAACACATTTTAGTGGAAGGGCCTCTATGTATTTCAAAGACTGCAATTCTGAAAGAGAATCTTTAGTCTTTCCTACCATTTCCCATGTTTGATTTAGTAAACGTTTATTTATTTGGAACAGCAACAAGAAAAAGGCAGAGCATTTGATTAATGACTGTGAAACTAATCCGTTTGGGCCTAGAAGCAGGTTGCTTCCTCACTTCTGAAAAAGCAATGCATCGTTTGGGCCTCTGGAATACTCAAATTTGTGCCCCTTTCACACAGGAGGGAAGACCCTGAAAAGTAGTTTCTAATATTCATGAGAATGTCTTCACATTAATTGAATTGACAAACAGTGGCATTTCTATAACAATTGCCTCAGGAGTAGTATCTATCTTATAGCACACCACAGGTGTTGCCCTACTTAAAGGCTCAAAAACTTCAAACAAAAGGGGTTTATTTTAAGCAGTGCTATAGATTTTTGGTCTCTGGTGCGTGAAATAAAATGATACTGCTCTGGAATTCCTGATTGGTCCTCTGGACCTTTATTTCTAAGCTGATCCTTACAGTCATGAATCTCCTTAAATGTGCTGTACTGGCTGGGGGGGGGGGGGGGGGGGGTGGAGGGGGGGTACTATTTCTAGAGGTATGAAGAACAGCTGTTTGTGAATGTTTCATTCTGAAAACCAAACTATAAAGGAAACGATAAATGATACTGGTTACCTAATAAGGTTGTTAAAGCGACCGGATGTTATTTTACAGAGGTAATCAGTTAATACTGGTGCTACCCTATTAATCACCGATAAACCAAACATTACTTGAAGGAGAGATATGAGTAGTCTGAAAAGCATGTCACTTCAAATGTGCATTAGCCCTATAATGATATCATCTCTACCCAGCTATGCTGTTACTTTTCTCGTAAGTAATTTATCTGAAACAATATATAATTATGTCACTTAGTCATTCTTGAATCACTTGAAAACAAGCTATTACCTTGGTGTGAGTTTTATCCTGGATTTCAAGTTCTAGCTTGTTTTGAAAAAAACTATAATCATTAAATTATACATAAGAAGTTTATATAAAAAGTAATTAAACCAGCCCATTAGCAAGAATTGTACTAGTCTTTTAAAACTCTTCTCAAAAATTTAAAATATCCAACCAAATATTTAAAAGCATTTATCTGAGTAGCAGCACTTGTTACCCGAATAAATGCTGCTGGCTAGGGCCATTGCTGGCTTTCAGAAGCATTATCTGGAAAATGCCACAGAATCATTACAGACTACTTTGGCACTATCAGAAAATCCAATTTTATAAATCCGATCTAGTTCCAATACACGGAGACCTGGCCCCCCCAGATTTGCCCTGGGCCCCGCCAACCCTTTCGATCCGCCCTTCCAGCCGCCGCTAACCCTCCCCCGCTGCCGCCATTGGGTACCTGTGCTGGCGGGGGTCCCCAAAGGCTGGTGTCCAATCGATAGCAGTTAGGCGTGCAAATCCTGGTATTCTACAAAATTGTGCCTAAATTCTCAGAATGCCCTTGACCTATCCCTGCCTCTCCCATGGCCATGTTCCCCTTTGTATTTGCATGCTATGAAGTTTAAGTGCATATGTTATAGAATAGGGCATAAGGTAGATCTGCAGGTAACTTATAATTACTGCCAATTATGTTCTTAACTCCAATAATTGATTGTTAGCGCCTACCTGACTAATTCATTTATGCATGGATCTGGGATCTGCAGCCAAATTTGGGCGACCTATACATAATTCAGGGGTAAATGCTTATATTCTGCTGCAAACCAAAAACAGCTTGGTGTAGAGTATGTTGTATAGATGAGTGAAACAAACTCCTACTTTGCTGCATTTTGAACTTTGCATTCCTTGCAGGACTGAATTAGGCACATGCCTAAAGCCCAAAAGTTCAGATGTGCTCAGGACTCAGAAGGCTAGGACTGCCAACTAACGGTATTTTTTCAGGATTCTACAGATTTGTAAATTAACTGTCCCAAAGTCAGAAAGATGGCTCATGTCTAGATATTTTTTTTAGAGTTTAGTCCTCTATCCAGTTTATAATCGAAAGAGGAAAACGCCTATATTTCGACCCAAATCGGGAGATGGGTGTTTTTCTCACAAAGGCGCCCAAATTGGTATAATCAAAAGCCGATTTTGGGCGTTTCCAACTGCACTCCATCGCGGAAACGAATAAAGTTGATGGGGGCGTGTTGGGGCGTGTCGGAGGCGGGACTTGGGCGTGGTTATCAGCCGAGGAGAGATGGGCGTCTGTAGCTGATAATCGAAAAAAAAAAAGGCGTTTTTACCGCGATTTTGGGTCACTTTTTTGGACCCTTTTTTTTCACGAACAAGTCCCAAAAAAGTGCCCCAACTGCCCAGACGACCACTGGAGGGAATCGGGGATTACGTCCCCGGACTCCCCCAGTGGTCACTAACCCCCTCCCACCAAAAACAAACCCACTTTAAAAACTTTTTTCCCAGCCTGTATGCCAGCCTCAAATGCCGTACCCACCTCCATGATAGCAGAATGTGTTTGATCCTGTCACAGCCTTTCCCTGGGTCAAATGTGGCTCTTGGGTGCACTACAGGGTCACATCAGCATTGTATTGTGGTGGGTGTAGGGTATTGGGCTCCGTGATTTCATTAGCTTGTGTTACAGTCTCACGATGTTGGTAGTTGGTAGGCTCTTCTCCCATAGTGCTTTTCCCACTACCTACTGGGTCAGAGTGTGCCCTGTTGTGTTTCCTGTTGTAGTCCATGCGGTAGTGGCCATTTTTGTAAGCCAGTTTTAGCTCCCATTCCTTTGTTAGCCACGTTAGACAACTTAGTTCTTCCCTTGAATGTGGCTGAAAGAGGGCATTGTACAGCATTCTGCCAGCTCTGACCTACTGCTCATCTCAGTACCAGGGAGACTCGTTGCCAGTGGGGCACAACCTCTGCAGTTAACTGTGAGTAAATGTGCTTATTCCAATAAAGGACGTTTTTGGAGAGATTAGTCTTCAGGTGTCAACTGGTGTGCCAATGTTATACAGCAGCAACCAGTCCTAGAGGCCTGCGTGTATGCAGGTCCCTGGAGCACTTTTAGTGGGTACCACAGTGCACTTCAGCCAGGTGAACCCAGGCCCATCCCCCCCCCCCCACCTGCAACACTTGTGCTGGTAAATGGGAGGCCTCCAAAACCCACTGTACCCACATGTAGGTGCCCCCTTCACCCCTAAGAGCTATGGTAGTGTTGTACATTTGTGGGTAGTGGGTTTTGGGGGAGGGGGGTTGGGAGCTCAGCACCCGTGGTAAGGGAGCTATGCATGTGGGAGCTTTTTTCTGAAGTCCACCACACTGACCTAGGGTGCCCAGTTGGTGTCCTGGCATATCAGGGGGGCCAGTATACTACCAATCCTGGCCCCTCCCATGACCAAATGGCTCGGATTAGGTCGTTTTTGAGCTGGGTGTTTTTAGTTTCCATTATCGCTAAAAAAAAACAAACGCCCAGCTCAAAAACATCCATTTTTTTCGAAAATACGGTTCGGCCCGCCCCTTCACACACTCGTTCTCGGAGATAAACGCCCATGGAGATAGGCGTTTGCGTTCGATTATGCCCCTCCACAGCATAACTTCCAAACTGTGGGTTGTGACCTCAAACCTGTGATCTCAGTGCATTGCTTTAACCATGAGGCCACTCCACTGAAAACACACTCAATCACAACCTGCTACTGACAACTTAGGAGATGGGGAGGTTAGTATTTTTATTTTATTTTATTCTATTTATTCATATTTCTATTCCATAAAATCCTACGTTCTTGGAGGATTACAAAAATCACATACACAATCATTAAAAGACATCTCCAAGACAACAACAACAACAAATATCTAAACAAAAATTCATTGATAATAGTGATTGATCCAAGGTAACCATGTATCAGCCCTTCAACCCTATTTTCTCTTTGAGACTCCTGCTTCGCCAAATGCTTTAAAAAAATAAAAATGTTTTAAATTGTTTTCTGAAAGAAAGCAACATTTCAATTTTACACATTTCAAGTAGTAAAGTATTCCATAATTTAGGCCCCACAATTTTAAAAATAGTAGCATGGAGACCTAACAAGGTAAGGGGTCCTTTTAGAAAGCCGCTCTAAAAAGTGACCTGCGGTAGTGTAGGCGTGTGCATTGGTAACGCGCTGGGCCAGTTTTAACCACATCTGCAAAAATGGCTTTTTAAAAAAATGGGACAGGAAAAGGGCACACGGTAAAACTGAAACCGGTGAGCATCCAAAATTGTCCTGAGCCCTTAATGCCACCCATTGATCTAGCAGTAAGTGCTCACATGCTACATGTGCAGTGACTGGTCAACGCATGCCAACTGCTGATTACCACCAGAAACGACGCGCCAAATCTAAAATTACCGCGGTAGCCTCTTTTAGGTGCACGCTGCCTTTGTAAAAGAGCTCCTCAATGATTGAAAACTTGAAACATCCAATAAGTGCATGTTATCAGACCCTAAAGAATGTCTAGGTTCATACATTTTAACAGTAGAAGCAAACAGAGATGGGCATGCATTATTCAATGCTTTGAATATCAATGTAAGCACCTTGAATTCAATTGTATAAAGAACTCGCAGCCAGTGCAATGATGCTAATGTCGATGTAATATGTTCCTTATATGATTTTCCTGTTAACAAGCATGACACTGAACTTTGGGAACCTGGAGTGCTCATAGCATATAGCCCGGCAACCCAAACAATAAAACATTGCAATAATCAAAGTGGGAAAAAAATAATAGCTTGCAAAATTGCCTGAAAATCCCGTAACCTATGCAGTGACTGTATTTAAAAAAAAAACCCACAGCCTTGATTACATATCCAATGTGACTCTTCATGGACAATATTTATTTATTTTATTTATTTCTGCATTTGTACCTCACATTTTTCCATCTCTTGGTGGGTTCAATGTGGCTTACAGTCATCTGTGAGTGAATAGGTTACAGGTGAATAGGTTCATAGAGGTATAAATTTAAACCGAGGTGAGCTAGGTATAAGGTAGATTACAATTATCTGATAGTGATTAGGTACATGGTCTGGAGTAAGATTAAATAAATTACAGTATAATGGTTCTGTGAGGTTTACAGTATTTCGGAATAAGCTGGCTACAATGTGAATTACAGTTATTTTAGAGAGAACAGGTTAAGTGATGAGGAGCTGTTTGAAGTGATTCACATCTGGTTCAGGTTCAGTCCATTGTCCTTATTATGGAGTGTTAGTCAGTGGTCTGCTTGGCTACTTTGGGTCATCGGAGAGGAATTGTTTGGGCTTTCAGGTGTTTTCGAAAGAGTAGTTAATTTTCCATTCATTTTTCCTTCAGTAGTGAGTCCAGAGTTTAGTGCCAATATATGAGAAGTTGGTTGTGTATGTAGATTTGTATGTTAGTCCCTGGCATTTTGGGAAGTGGAAGGTAAGGTATGATCTCATGCATTTGGTGGCATTCCAAATTGGTAGGTCTCTTAAGATTATTCTGTAGGTTAGGGAGCATATCTTGAAGGATATGCATACTTTGATAGGTAGCCAGTGTAGTTTTTGCGGTAGAGGTCTAGCGCTTTTGAATAATTTTTCCCCATATATGAGTCTAGCTGCTGTATTGCGTGCTGTTTTAAGTTTCTTTAGGATTTGTTCCTTACATCCTGCGTAAATTCTATTGCAGTAGTCAGCATGGGCTAGGATCATGGTTTGGACTAAGGTGCGGAAGACATCTCTTGGGAAGTACTGTTTTATATGTTTAAGTTTCCACATGTTCTTTGTGGTGTTCATTGCCTGGTCTAGGGATAAGTAGCGATCTATTGTGAACCCTAGAACTTTCAGGTTGTCTATTATTGGAAGAGATGATCCCAAGGCATTGATGGTTGTGATGCATTTGGTATTGTATTGTGTTTTTCCATGATGGTTATGCTGTTCATGATTCTAGTAGTAATTTCAGATAAGTCATTTTTAAAAGGGATATAAATTGATACGTTATCAGCATAAATGAAGGGGCTGAAGCCTTGTTTGGAAAGGAATCTTGCTAGAGGGACCAACATTAAGTTAAATAGTATTGGTGAGAGCGGTGAACCCTGGGGGACTCCGCATTCCACTTTCCAAGGGAGTGAGACTACCGCGTTTGATTTAACTTGATAAGTCCCAGTGGTTAGGAGCCCTGTGAAACATGCAAGTACTTTGCCTCCGATTCCTGATTTGTCAAGTGTAGGATTTGGTGGTCGACCATATCAAATGTACTTGACATGTAGAATTGAAGTAGGAGGATGTTTGAATTTAGCCAAAAGTATAATCAGTACCGTTTCTGTACTGTGGTGGGACCTAAAACCTGATTGAGATTTGTGTATTAATGAAAATGTATTGATGTAATCGGTTAGTTGGGTGGCCACTCTGCCTTCCCTTATTTGGTCATTAGTTGTATGGATGCTACTAACCTGTAGTTTGAGATTTCTTTGGTGTTTTTATTGCTATCTTTTAGGATTGGTGTGAGCAGTATGTTGTCTTTATCTGTAGGGAAGTGCCCTTCTCGAAACATAAAGTGAGTTGTTCAGTGAAGTGGTTAGGGGGTGCTTTCATGAGGTAGTTGGGACATGGGTCTAGCATGCAATAGGTGGAGGAGAATTTTCTTATCACTGTATTACTGTCTCATTGGTGAGATGAGAAAAGGTTGTCCATGTTCTGTCTGTTGGGGATTCTTCTGGGTGGTAATCTAGTTTGTCTATAAAGGTTTTTATAGGTAGCACACAGCTATTTACTACCTGATCTCTTACCACCACCCATTGACCTGGTGGTAAGGGCTCATGCGCTACTCATGTGGTAATCAGGCAACACACGCCAATGTGGCCGATTATGCACACCGACTTTGAAACTACCACAGGGTGCCTTCGCTACCCCTGCAGTAGTGCCGATTTGGCACGTGCTACCTGCGTGTTAGCCCTACCACTGTTTAGTAAAAGGGCCCCTTTAGAATTAGAGCAGCAAACAAGGGAAAACAAGAGGCAAACACATAAATACAGTGGGAAATAAAAAGTGTTACTCCAGGAACCATACGTGGATCACACCCGGACACGAGTTATTAAAAAAAGGTGAACTGAAAATCCAGGAATGAGAGATTAATAGTTGCAGCCAGGACAGTGGATTATGAATGAGATGGTTTACAGCAAATACAGAAAAAAATCTGGTAAATCAGACATATGTATATTGTGTAAGAGCTAGAAACAGTTACTTATCTTGTAGTTAGCTGCGAAGTTCAGATAGCAGAAAATTTCTATTTAGAAAGGTACAATAAAGTTAAGGCTGCCAACTGGATCCACAGGGTTGACCCAGTTTTGCTTTTCTCAGGCGGTATTTTATTAAGCCACAGGAGCCTTTTTAGCTCGCGGTAGAAAACAGCTGGCAGTAAATGCCAAGACGCCCATTATATTCCTATGGGCATGTGACAAGGTATACGTCCCGTCACTGGAAAATCTCATTGTTTACCACCAGTTGATTTCTACCAACAGCTAAAAACACTACTGCGGCTTAGTGAAAGACCCCCTTTAGCGAATGTAATGGAGAATTCAGAACTGCAAGTCCCTGTATGCAACTGGGTAAACTCAGGACTGAATCAACCCTGTCTTGTTAATCTGGATCCAGTTGGCAGCCTTAAATAAAGTGACATGTCTCAATATCAGAAAAGATCTGGGATCATGGACATAAAAATTTTTTGGAAAATGAAGAGGTTATGATTACGCACATTCCTGTTCTGACCAATAAAAAGCTGGATGCAAGAAAACTAGACATTGTGGTAAGGGGGAAAAACATCAGAATGCATTGATTATAGAGGTGTCTTCATGCAACTATTCTGTGAGCATTAGCAGTAAATTTGAGATATTGAGATCATAATTTATATAACCTGTCTCAGGAGTGAGGTTCATTACTGTCATGGTATGCACAAAATCAACCTGTTTGAAGATGCAGGCAAAACTTATCTAAATGGCAGGATAGGAGAATCTTACTTCCATCTAACTGGTATGGAGCCATATATCCCTAGTTAATGTGGTCTCCAAGACGTACATTTTTGTACGTTGCTATGGTGCTCTCAGTTACCCACATGCTATCAACTAGTAGGAAGAACCAGAGTCCAAGCTTAAACATATTCCTTTTTGCCCATCCTGTGAAAATAAGTACCCTAATGAACAGAGGGCAATAAGGACTAGATTTTTTCTAAAGACAAGGACTTTTTTTGCCCCTTTAAGAGTAAAGAATGGTAAATAAAAATGTGCTGATAAATATGGCGCCATCTGGCCTCCTTTTCCTAGTGGCCTGCAATTCTCTGATCACCATAGGCACTGTAATTTCATTCCAGTGTGGTACAGTAGCATATTATAGATCTGTTTGTTTTCCTTCAATCTCTGTTTGCATAAAGAAATCTAAGCAGAACAACAGCACATATAAACATTTCTATAACTTATCAAAGGAACAATGTCCATCAAGTCTTTATAGAGGAGCTATGTTTAGAACTTACTAGGTCTCAATGAATCATGACAGAACAGAGTGTTTTCATTTTAAGGTTTATTCATTCAAAGTTTGGATTATTGATTTCTACTTAATTCAATACCATTTTCTTTTCTGCTCTTGAACTTGACCTCTCAGTTTCCTCTCTCCTTTTTATCTCTTAGAAGAGATCAACCATACCTCATTTCCATTATTTTCATGTGATATTCTATTACATATTTCTGTTTTTTATTTTTATTTTAATGGGAGCTATTTTCTTGTTTTATATGAAAGGCAAGGTATCAAATGTCAATAAAATGAAATTAAATACATTGGTGCTAGGTTCCATGGTCCCTCCTCTTACCCTTTCCATCTTGTTAATTAGTAAGAAAGAGAAGCAAGGAAACTGCTCCCTAAATGCCCATCTTGTTTATCTTTGTGCTATGCTACCCAATGTTACTATAAGGATACTTGGAAGTCCTGGAGGTAGAAGAGCTAGAAACATCTAAAAAAAACAGGAGGAAACAATGGCCAAAAATGCCATTGTGGCCGGACAATTGGCCCAAAGAAAGCTAAAGGTAGTGGTGGTTGGAGATTCACTTCTCAGGGGTACCGAAGCTCCCATCTGCTGGCCAGATATGTTGTCCAGAGAGGTGTGTTGTCTGCCGGGTGCCAAGATTTGCGATATTGTGGAAAGATTGCCTAGACTTATCAAGCCTACGGATCACACTCCTATGCTACTCATCCATGTTGGCACAAATGATACAGCTAAGTATCCTACTGAATGTATCGTACGAGACTTCGAGGCTTTGGGTCAGAGGGTAAAGCATCTAGGTGTGCAGGCGGTGTTCTCATCGATCCTCCCTCTCGACGGTAAAGATTGAATGAGAGAAGCTTGCATCTTGGAAATAAATGCGTGGCTGCGTGGTTTGTGCCGACGAGAGGGCTTTGGTTTTGTAGACCACGGGATGATTTTCCAAGAGGTTCTGAGCGGTGATGGTGCCCATCTGTCAAGGAAGGGAAGGAGTGTCTTCAGCAACAGGCTGGCTAAAGTACTTAAGAGAGCTTTAAACTAAAATTGATGGGGATGGGTATAAAAGGCCACAAAGCCATAATTAACCCCAAGGAAGGTAGCACATCTAATGCCTCTATAGAAGGAAATAAAAAGAGTAAAATCTGGAGAGCCTTGTATACCATTGCCCGTAGTATGGGAAACAAACTTCTAGAACTTGAGGCTACAATGATGGAAGCAGACTTGGATTTAGTGGCGGTCACAGAGACGTGGTTCACGGAAAACCATGACTGGGATGTTGCTATACCTGGCTTTAATCTATTCAGGAAGGACAGAGTAGGAAAAAAGGGTGGAGGTGTGGCATTATATGCTAAGAATGATATTCAAGTGACAGAACTGCAGGATATGTGGGGTAGGGAAGAAGCGCTGTGGGTTAAACTGGAAAGAGGGAAAGGAAAATGTATCTATATCGGAGTGATATCCAGACCTCCCTCACAGTCAGAGGAAATGGACAGAGACTTAATTGAAGACATCCGCAAGATAACTAGGAAAGGGGAAGTACTACTGATAGGTGACTTCAATATGCCGGATGTTGATTGGGATGTCCCGGCTGCGGGGTCGTCTAGAAGCAAAGAGATCTTAGCTTCCCTACAGGAAGAATTGTTCCTGCAGTGGGTATCGGAACCGTCGTGGGATGGAGTTGTTCTGGACCTGGTGCTTATGAATGGAGAGTACGTTTCTGACGTCAAGGTGGTGGACCATTTGGCATCTAGTGATCATCGTACGGTATGGTTCAATATTAAAACAGAAGAGAGGGCTCACTCAAGATTGAAGGTCCTGGATTTCAAAGAAACTAACTTTGCAGAGATGGGGGAATTTCTCAAGGAACAGTTAGCGGGATGGGAACAGCTGAAGGATGTAGAACAGCAATG